>NC_045676.1:32215420-32578923 GCF_003331165.1 Xiphophorus hellerii
TCGAAGGTCATCGGCTCGTTTGACCTCAACCACTTCTCCGTCCGCATTATGTCTGTGGACTACCAGGCGTCCGGCCCGGGTCACACAGCCCCTGCTCTGCCTGGACCCCGCCTCAGTTTCAGCGAGGACTCCAAGGTAATCCTGGGAGACTCCGCAGACGACTCGTTTGCGTACGTTCATCACCTGACCCTGTACGACCTGGAGGCTCGGGGGATGGTGCGGCCTTTCTGCATGGCCTACGTCTGTTCGGACCGGACCAAGCTGATGGAGAACTTCTCTGAGCTGTCCGAGTGTTTTTCTCAGGCCTCTGACAGTTTGAAGACGGGAAACAGGCAAGCGTTCTCCTCTGAACTGCAGAGAAAGTTGCAGGAGCTCGAGTAAGTTCTTGTTTGTTTGTTTGTTTGTTTGTAGTAATAAAAGAACGAGCTGCTTCAGCTTTTTAGGATTGTTGCATCAAACCAGGAGGTTACCAATTCATTTTGAGTAAATTTGTCTGGAAGCTGACTGGAACAAATTCTAAGGATGCATAATTAAGCAAATTGGTATTTTGATCCAATCAAAGGAAGACCTTCAAAAACAGACTTTGCTGTTGGTAACGAAATTCATCATAGTCTAGATGATGAAAAGAGAAATTATTTGTAATTATTAAATAATATTTCAATTTCCTCATTAAGTGGTTCACAGTCAAACAAAGAATGCAATATTCTTACAACCACATCCTTCTACTCCACACTATCAGAATTTGCTGTCATTATGTTGGCAAATAGGCCAATTCTTTCAAATGTTCTGCAGCATATTAAGGTCTGCGATGGGTAAAGTACAGCAGAACTGTCTGTTTGTTCAGCAGAGAAAATCAGGGCCTTGAAACGTGTGAGAAGCATGGAGCCCCGTCAGGAACCTTTTCCACGACGGGATGAAATTGGAAAATTTGTTACATTTTCAACAGATTTTTTGCTTCTGTTAACAAAAGAAGAAAATGTTATTTCGATGTTTCATATTTGGATGGCAACCTTCATTTCACAACTTTCAACTCTTTTTAACTAATAGATCATGTTATTTTTTGGTTTACTCACAGATCACTTCCAGGTAAATGTACTCACTCAAAAATCAAAACAGGTCATTTCCCTACTTTTAGTTAAACCAGACCTGCGTTCTTTTTACAAACAAAATAAATGTATCAAATCAGAAGCTTTAAAGATTTCTATATTTACTATCTGATTATAACAACTACATGTTTTGTCCTCAAATGTCTGGAATGTTATAAAAATGCTTGACAAATCTAGAATGTTGAACGGGAATATTTGTAGAAATCTTGGACCTAACAATAATTGTTCATATTTTCTAACAACCCCAAAACTGTTCCAGTCAGTTCAGCCTGATAAAGATGTAAAGTGTTTTTGTGGAATTGGTTCAACTGATTCAAATAAATGTATTTATGTGGCAGTAATTCTTTATAAAGGTTTGTGTTGATACATTTCAAATTAGCAGTGCTAATAGAAGGAGTACAGATTTATGTGCATGAATGAGAAGCAGGAGAAAAAGGTTTCCTACAGGTTTCCAGTTGAGGAGTCAGACTGCAGAGTTTTGGTTGTAGATGGTGCCACGATACAAAGACAGGAGCTCAAATAGTTCAGAGTTAAAAAGGTTCAGTTTGAGATTGATAAGGATAAAGGTAGAAAATATGGTGGAAAAGAGGAAAAAAGTCCACAAAGGAGGATAAATGTGCAGTAGAAGGAGGAACAGAGAGAGATGATCCACTGTTGTTACACTTAAAGGAAGCAGGAAGAAGAAGATAAAAGTACAAATCAAAAAGTTTTTTTTATATCTAATTAGTTGTTGAGCACTAAATATTCAGATATATATTTTCTTATTTGCTAGATCTGTCTCAGAAAAAAACATTCAGGGTTAAATCTTGCATTTTGGTGTTTTTGCAGCCTGGATATGGCAGAAATATTCCTATTTTCTGACTTTATTCTGTTCTTTTTGAGAAATAAAAATCTAAGACATATGGAATTGGAAGTGCAGCAAATGTGCAGAAAACCTGCTTATTCTGATTTCTCAGAACAAAGTGTGTGATTAAATTCTGAACAGTGAGGAACTGAGTTGTCTGTTGACTGAAGAATCCCTCTGACTGCTGCAGGTACAGACGGAGGGCCCTGCTGCAGGACACACACGCCTCCACAGGAGCAGGAGGCAGAGCTGATGAGCTGGAAGCTTTAGAGCATCTGATCCTGAACCACAGAGAGCTCCTTCGCCAGGTCACATCCTACCCAAACAGGAAGCTCCAGCAGCCTGACTTCCTGCCCTACGACACGGCTGACCTGCCGCCTGAGCCGTCCTCTCCCTGCCTTCCCTCCTCTGCCTCCTGCATGTCTGAGTCGCTTCTGAAGCCACTGGAGGAGCTCTGCAACTTCTACTTCCTGTCCCTGGTGAAAAACCAGCTGTCAGACACAGAGCGGCGTCTGCGTGGCGACAGGAGCGTCCTGCGAACTGCTCGCGTCTCACAGCTACTGTCCAGGAAGGTGAAACTTACAAACTTCCTGTTTGAGCTGTGCTGCCCTGTGGATGCTGAGGAGGAAGAGGAGGAGGATGAAGCAGAGCGGGTCTTGGGGAGCACCGTGGGAGCTGTGGGAGGTCAATCAGAAAAGCATGGTGGGGAGTTGTTCTCCTGTGTGGAAGAAATACAGATAAAGATGGAAGGAGGGGGAGGCGGGAGAGCGACCCCTGACCCCAGCGCGTTCACAGACGTGATGGGCAGCGTGAGCAGCAGCGACAGCATCGAGGTTCTCGGGACGGAGAAGTCGTACCGGAGTCAACGCGGGGCCGTTGTGTCCGACAGCAGAGGTACGTTCTCAGAGTGATGGTGGAAGGAAAACAAAAACCTGCGTCTCTAAACGGTATGAAAGATTTTCTCCTGGCCTTTTGGAGAAAATTTAATGACTATTTTCAGTCTCTGATGAACCAAATTAAGAACAGCTGCACTGCTAAAATATAGAACCTTACACAAATAGTTTTGGTCTTATTTCTAGTGCAGATATCTTAGCACACTTGAGATAAGATGAAACTAACTTAAAAACATATTTTCAGCAATAAATATGTGGTTGTTTTAAGTCAATAATTCCTGATTGTGACGCTTCAGACCGTCACGTTTCAGAAGTTGTTCGTTTGACAGAAGCTCAAGTGATGTCATCCTCTTGTGATGTCATCAATCCGAATGTACACAAGACACAATTTTACTTGTGTAGCATTTTTTTTCTTCAATGTTGCTTTTCAAAAACTGGACTTTGAAACCCTGGGTGATGAAATCTATACTTAATAACTCATCTGCATTTTAATTTCTATTGTACATGTTGGTGGAAATGATACGCCACCTCATGGTATCTTTAATACCTGCATGATTGATTGTGACTTTTATCAATCAAGAAAAGTTGTTCTAATCTCCTGTGCCGTCATCAAGCATTTTACATGATAAACTGTTTAGTCAAAAATCATATTTCAGAGACGAGTCAGTCTGATATGAAGCATCAGAGTCTCTGACTCTAGGCAAGTTTTCTGAAACAATCCAGTCTGTAGTGTTAAATGGAATCGATTCCCAGCCTGGGGTCTTTCTCCATGGAGTCTATATGTTCTCCCTGTGCTTGCCTTAGGTCTCTCCAGGTACTCCCGTTTCCTCCCACAGTCCAAAAACATGACTGTTAGGTTGACTGGTCTCTCTGAATTAACCTTAGGTGTATGTGTGTGTGTGTCCTGTCTGTCTCTGTATTGCCCTGTGATGGACTGGTGACCTATCCAGGGTGACCCCGACTCTCATCCGCACCAGCACCCTTTGGGACCCCAATAGGGAAAAGCGTGATGGATAGATGGAATGATGGATGGCTGGATGGATGGATGGATGGATGGCTGGCTGGATGGATGGATGGATGGATGGCTGGATGGATGGATGGATGGATGGCTGGATGGATGGATGGATGGATGGCTGGATGGATGGATGGATGGATGGATGGATGGATGGATGGATGGCTGGATGGATGGATGGAGTTTTAAACAGGACATTTGGACTTTTCCATAGATTAAGTAGATAACAGTTTATTGTGTTATTTCCATCTTGTTTCTATTGTACAGTTAATGATCTGTGTCTCGTTCTCTCAGCAGAGTGGTACAGAAGCACATCTGAAAATAATTCAAACTATGCCTTTAATTTATCAAGTAACTAAACTTCCAAAAATGATCCATTTAGATCTGTGTTTTATTACATTTTATTACAGCAATGATCCGATTGAAAACAGTCGGTTCAGCAGTTTGTGTTGTTCTGCACAGAAACCCGTGTCGGGACGACAGACGTGATTCTCCAGCATGCAGCAGGAGACGCAGGCCTTCGGCGCCTGCGGGCCCCTGCCAGGCGTGCCAACAGCGAGGACAGCATCGAGGTTCTCAGCACGACTGAGTCCATCGTCCCTGACGACCTGTCCGCCATCACAGAGGAAGAGGCGGAGCATCACACTCTGACCAATGGATTTGAGGAAGAGGAAGAGTCAGAGGCTGACTGTAAGCCTGACGAAGTCCTCAAGGAGGAGAGGATGAAGAACACTGCTACTGCAGGGGACGAAAGTGGAGAATCTGCTGGAAGAAAAGAACTTTTGGAGGAAATAATGTTCAATGTACCAGACAAAGACAATTCACTCACAGAGAAGAGTAATGAAGTCCATAAAGACAAAATGAATAAACTGGTCCAAGGTAACACATTTACTGTACATTTAACAACATATATAACTATTTTATCCCAGGTAGTCAGATCTTCCTGTAATTTTTTAAGAGATTTTTGGACTTAAAAATCTTTCAAAAGGTTTTAGACGACTTTACCTCCCAGTCCCTGTACCTGACATAAACTGTGCAGTGTGTGGTTCTGCTGGCACCAGCCCACAAACTCCTGTACTAGAAAAGCTTACCGGTTTTCTTTGCTGTAATCACGTGATGAATCTGTTTCCACGCAGCTGGAGATGCAGTGGAGTCGAGGCAGAAGAAGTCGAGGCCGGTGTTAGACCTCCATGTAAAAATGGCTCCGAAAAGCGTCGGGGCGGAGGGAGCTCTGCGCACGCCGCCCTGCGCTCCTCTGAGGCTGCTCAGCGTGGACGAATTCTCCGACTGCACCAGCTTCACCAGCAGCTCAGAGCCACCGTCTCCCACCACAGTCAACCTCACCAGCACATGTGTGGACAAGAAAAGGAGGAGGAGGAGGGCTGGCCTGCGAGCCCTACGGTTCATCAAGCAGCTCTCCTTCTCCCAGCATGCCATCTTCTGTCTGCTGATTGGCCGGCCGCTGGTCGTCATCGGTGGAGACGAGCAGCTGGTGAGGAAGCTGGTGGACGGCTTGAGGCTCTTCCTGCCAGCTCCTGGTGCTGACGGGAGCGCCGTGATGTCATGTTTGGCCACGCCCCTCCAGCTGACTGACCTGCTCACCTGGAGGCTCATAGGAATACACAGGTGACTGTTATGTGACTCATTCATATCTCTGCATTGGTTTGTTGACATTATTAATTCCTCCTGTCACAGTAACAATTGTTACTGGACAGGAGATTGTCCCAGAAGTTTTTGATATAAACTAGGGCTGCACTGATTGCAGTTTTCTGGCCAATTACCAATCTGTATGAAGCCTGACACGTCGACAAAAAAATAGCAATTTATTTCGTCTGAAATGTTATTAAATATAGCAAGAAAGTTGCCAGTAGTGAGGATGACGTGCAGACATGAGCTGGTGGGGCGATCTAACAGTCAAACCTCTAACAGGAGAGCAGAAGAAGACAGTGGCTGATTTTTAGACCTTTGTTAAAACAGATAAGATCGACTTCACATAGAAGTATCGGCCGATCACCGATCTCCCAAAATGAAGGAAATTGGTGCATCTCTAGTACCAATCAATACATTTAGAACATTTTGTAATCCTTCTAGTCCTTCCACACAGATTTGTTAATTAAGGTATTTGTGACCAGATAAAGCTGATCTTTCTTACACAAATAGCAGCTTTTAAGCTGCATGAAACTTTTGTATGCGTGCATATAATGAGGTCAGTAACTATTGTTGCACCGCAGAAAACATTTCAATAGGTGAGTCGATTCAGAGGCAAAGTTCCATCTGCAAGAACTTCATACTTCTATATGTCATAAGATCCTGCTTGGTTTTCTTCTCCAGATCATCTTCCAGTGCATCATCTTCCATCCTTCAGTCTCTGACTCAGTTGAGTCGTTACATCGCTCTGCTGGACCTGGATCAGAAGACGCTGCGCTGTCCTTCATATGCCGGATCCCTGGTCGGCTTCCTAGCCAACCCTCACACCGGCATCGGCCGCGGCCTCACCTACCTGCTGCACCTGGAGAGCTGCCTGACTGCGCTGGCCAACCGGGTGCTGCTGCAGACCTTCACCGCTGCTTCCCAGCTTCACAGAGCCATCGCCGAGGAAAAGGACTTCCAGCAAGCACCACAACTCTGCAGCAGTGAAAATGATTTTCGAGTGATGCACTTTCTGACTGACCTGATCACGCAGCGCCACACCAGACATGGACCGCCGCCTTTCAGGTTTTCCTACAGCTCTGTGCAGCTTCACAGGAACACATATCCAACATAAACAGACTGAGGAGTGGAGCAAGATGCTTTTATTTTGCTACGTGCCCTCCATACAGTGCCTTAGGTGTAATTAGCAGTTGCTGTATGTGCACAAAGGATTGTTCAAATGAATATAAATATGTGCACATTTAAGACTCAAACGAATGTGAATGTTAACTCTCTACAGCCATCAGCTTGACCTGGAGGTGGACATGAAAGAGCTGGTGCAGACCTCCACCCTGAACAGGTCACCAGTCCATCCAAATTAAATTATACCTTCATCATAAATTCATACACATCAATAAATAAGCCAAAGCAAACAAAACCTGTACACCGGATGGTTTCAGTTAGTCTGGTACTGTGACTTTTGCTAGTTTTTTCCTTTTTTTCAGAACAAAAACCTTTTTGTCATTTTGATTATTTAAGCTAGTCAAACTATGCAACCCTAAGTATAAATGTCATGATTATAGACAATGTAAAACAAAGCAAATCAGAGAAATCAAAATCTGCAATATTTCTTTTCAAGATTTATTTAATCAAATCCAAAGCATATGAAACCCTAAAATTGAGGGTTTATTTTTGTTAAGTTTTTTAACACCGACTGTCAGCAACTTGCATCCGCATAAGTGTTGAGCTTCCTAACTTTAATGCATAAAATAAACTTTTTCAACAATAATGACTGAAAGTTTTCCATTTTGAAGAATTTGCCAAATTTTGACTGCAAAAGTTTTAACCTATTAATATATGAACATTACTTTGGCTTTAAAAATCAAACAGCAGCTAAAGAGTGCAAAATTGCTGGAATATGTTTTATTTATACATGTAATAAATGTGATATATTCTATTGTTTATGATTACTTTGAAAATAAAGTCAGAGAAAAGATCATGGCCAAACACTGGAGTCATTTATTAAACCAGATTATCTCAGAAATCATTAACACTGATGGCAGTTTGATTCCTAATGAACATGAAAGAAAATCATTAGACAGGAGCAGAAACAGAATTCATGTCCACCTTAGCAGCACTCTGCAAATATTTGGTTAATCTTCAAAAGTAGATTCAATAAGAATGTACAGCAGCAGAGCTGCTCCGGCTGTTTTAAATATTAAAGTAGAAAAAAAAAACAGTCAAATGGATGAGTACATTAATGAAAGAAAATATAGTATGGAAATAATTATTTTTCCATCTGAAATGTTCATTTTGCTGTGCATGTCTGTAAATCAGACCTGCACAGGAACCTTTATCAACATAAGCAAATAATTAAATGAAAACTAATTTCAGTATTAGTTTGTTCTAAAGTTATTTTTTAAAGTCATCTTTCAGCTTTGTCTAAATTGTTGAAGTAGATGACTGATTTTCAAACTGTATAAAGCAACATATCTACAGGTAATGGTCTAAAACCAGTGTTATTGTACAGCGCATCAAAAACCAGTTTCATTAAATTACATGCAGAGAAATGAGGGAATTCAAACTGAAGATGTGTTTAGTGCAAAAATGTTTAGTTTAATAAGTGGCAACAAAAGTGTGAAAGAGTAAAGAGTTCTCTCTTTCACTGTGTGCGTCACCTGATGAACATTCCTACCATCCACCGCGCCGCAGACAGAGGTTCAAATGTAAAGCACATGACAGCAGATTCTTACTGTTGCGCAGCGTTACTGTCATGGTGCTTAAAGTAAGCAAGAAATCCAACAAAAGTCCCACATGGCTTCACATTGAGCTAAAAAAAAAAACAAAAAAGAAAAAAAAAAACAGTCCTTTTTGGAAGAAGTGGGCTCAGCACAGGCAAGATCATCCAGGTGAGACTGTAGAGCTTCAGAGCTGAACCTCTGAAGGAAACTTTACTTGGAAGGGCTTGATATCAACAATCAGCTGATTTCCTGCAGAGTTAAAAGAAAAACAGAGAAGAGATTATTGGGGGAAAAGAACACAAACAGGCTGCAACAAAACCTGATTCACTTCTTTTTGCCTTTTTATAAACTGTACAGGGTTAGGGTTGCATAACACAACATTTTTTTCTTCCAAACAGAAATTTCTGTTTGAGAGCAAGGCTCCTTATTTTTACTCCCAGATCTTTGTTCTTACTTTAAAACAAGAAAGAAAGCTGAAAGTCGGCCAATATTCCAGAAGTGCTCACCATCTTCCACTTGGATTCATCCCAAAGTTCTCCAGGACTGATTGAGGTCAGTCAGGTTCCTCCAGGCCAGGCTTTGTGTTTTGGAGCCGGTTTGATTCCCAAACTCCTTTCATAATGTCAGAAACATCAGCAGATTCTCTGCACTACACTCTTTACTTCAAGTGCTGTTTCCATGGCTGCCAAGCCCAAACTTACCCCTGACCCCAACAGGTCCCACTGCTCTGATGTTACTGTGCTGCATCAGGCACTTTGCCTCACACCTGCTGATGTCAGCTGCTTGGCCATGGAATTGATTGAGACACTTCAATTCAATAAATAATAATAAATGCCTCTTCTGCTGTTGGAATCCATTACTTTGCGCTTTATATTCACTGTGGGATGAAACCACCCAGGTGTGTTTTTTCTCTGCTCCCTCCCAGGACAAATGGCCACTCAGCTTGGTAACAGTAAGACCATGATGGTGACGTTGCTGCCCTGTTTGGGGAGCGTCTGGTACGCTCACAAGGGTTCACCAGCAGACAGAACAAATCTGAGTGCAGGTCACAAAGAGAAGCAGGTTTAGATCAGAGCAGGAAGATTCTGCAGACGGAGCAGATCTGAGCTCTCGCTGTGAAAACGTGTGCTCCGAGTTTGAAAAGGGAAACTCCTTCCTAATAATTGAATCTGTCAAGAATATGCTACAGGACACAAATAGCTGTGTCCACTCACGTGTGCACCATGAGCACACACATGATCCCACCACACAGACTGACAACGTTCAGGACCAGGACTCTGATCCGGGCCCCTGTCCTCCAGCTACAGGCACATCCCTGCTGTTAAGCTCTGTTCATCACTGATAAGAAGTTTGAAAACCTCCATGTTGAGCTGAAGGTTTATGACATTTGTTACAATAACGAAAACTTCATTTGAATCAGATTGGCTCATCAGGACGACACAGGCAAAGTCAAAGTTTTAAGGGGTATTCCACCACAAAAAAACAACAAAAAACCCCCAAAAAGGACAACCCAACCATAAAAGTCAGAATGAATCTGATGACAGTAGTAAATGATAACTACAACAACCATTTTAATGACAAAACAGAAAAACATGCCTATCAAACAATGAAAGATGTGTTTTGCCTTTAATACCATCATTAGTGCTTTTGTATTTTGGACTTATCAAAATCTTTTTATACTGAACTTGCATTATTCTCAGCTGATGAAAAGGGGAAATAACGCAAAAAGCCATTTTAAAATTTGGACCTATGGCCTAGTAGAGATAAAGCAGGTTTCATTTACTCCATTGTTTAATCAAGAAATCAAACTTTGGCTTCAGAAGAAAAAAAAAAAAAAAAAAAAATCGCTCAACAACACAACTCATGATTTTTTATTACCAACACAGATTACAGATTCAGTCTGAGTCTTCAGGCTGAAGGGAAAAACAAACAAACAAAAACCCCAAATTTCAATATTTCCATCTGAACAACATGGTTTTATTGAAAATGTTTTCTGAATCTGTGGTACTTCAATAATTAGCCAACATGGACTGCAGTGCAGCCAGATGTAAACATTTTTGACTTAAGGCCCAGGACAAAGCTCTGGCCCATCGCCATGACAACATGTCCTCATACCTGGTGTGTTTGACGACTCCTGTGCGATCTCCTTCAGGAAGGACTTGAGACGGTCTTTACTGGAAGTCATGCCATCACACAGCCACTGAAAGGCCCACAAGTTGTCCTGCAACACGGAATAAAACCCAAAAACCAAAATGGTTCATTAACACACTTTAGTTTAAAAAAAACAAAAAAACATTTTCTTACATTAAGTTTTAATAATAGTTCAGATTTATAAATCACATAGGAATCTTAAATCTTATCTTAAATGTATTTTCTGCATTTGCCCCAAAATTTATTATATGATGTTTGTCAAATGGATATTTTAAAATGTAGCTTTTATATTAAACAGCTGCAATCCAAAAAAAATAAAAATAAAACAATAAACAGAGTTCGGTGTGAATCATCCTAAAAGTTTAGCATAAAAATGCTAATCAAATCACCAGCTTCCTACAAAACCTAATAAGCTCTGGTTATCATAGACTTCATGTTGTCTGTGTTTGGCTGCTAGTGCCGACCTGAAGCCAATAACCTCATCACCAGCAACAAGCGCACATTGTTTTCATATGGGGAGACGTTACCTTATAAGCATGGAGAACAGGCAGAGCTGGACTAAAAGAACCCTGAAGGATTCTGACACCCAAGGCTCCTGTTACCAACAGCAACAAGGCCTGATCTGGGTATGTCTGAGAACAAAAGCACACAACCTATTACCACAGCAGTATGAATGAGTCACATATTTGATACGGATATCTTTGCAAACTTACCCTGAGAAAGCAGCGGGAAATCTGTATGTTGTAACCCTGCTGATTGAGCTGGTCTATAATGGCATCCCGCGACTCCTGGACCATCAGGAACAAGACGGACAAACTTCAAACATTGAGCATTAATCGATAGCAGATCCCGAGTCTCAGGAGCAACTATTAAAACTGAAGGACATACGTATAGAAACTGTTGGCTGGGTACGGGCAGGGCAGTCGGAGAGCCATGAGGCGAGCAGACCACTTTCAGTAAACTGGTCCAACACCGAGACTTCAGGAGAGAACCGGACACAAATCTGTCAAACTGTCCAACACGCAGCCTCGCCACAGTTTATAGGATATAAATACGAAACATTTTAGGGTTAGTCATTTTTTTTCTCACAAAAAATAGAGCAAAGTTGGAAAATCTGTGTGGGAAACACTAAGTAATGCCCTGGTACAGCACCATTTATACACAAGGTCAAGCTGCTTTTCACTACAATAAAGAAACTGATGTAGAGAAGGAGAAGGCGACAATACAGAAAAAATAATAAGAGATAATAATAGAAACAGTCATCATATAAAAATAAATATTTACTACAAAATTCAATGATAAAGAAAAGTTAAGAAATGACATAAAGGAACTTATAAAACAAGTTTACGGAAAATCTGCAGTACACTAATGTTTTCAGTCCTGGTTGTTCTTTTAAGGTGTTTGAGACGTTGGATGAGCCGAGGCGTTTACACTGGTCTCATCTTACTCTGAAATGTATCTGAGGCCGACACAGTCAGAGCCCTGCTGACCAATAAGCAGCCTTTAACCCAGACTGAGCCGGAGCCATGATGTGAAGGCAACAGTTTGGACCTGGAGGTGCAAATGAACACAGTTGGGGTAAAACAAGAGGCTCCAGGAAAGTAGGTTCATGTTTTCTGGTCTCATTGTCCAAAAACATTTTTGGTTCTTGTTTTGTGTTTCTAGGAATTATTCTGCACTTTGTCCTCAGACCAGTTTTTTTTTTCTTTTTTAAGGTTTTGTTGCCTCTAGTGGCAGACAGAGAAGAGGAAGACATGCAGTGAGCAGGCCAGAGCTGGGAATCAAACCTGGAAAAACTACTTTGTCACCTAGTCATGTGGCGCCCCCATCAGGCCACTTTACAACACTTGAGCATTTTGATCAGTATAAAACATTTCAGCCAGCCTTTCCAGCAAAAGCACCACAAGGTGCGACACGCAGAAGAGCTAAAGACCTGGGAGCTCCAGCTGGACTACAGGCCTGAGTCACAGCCAACCTGGACTGTTCTAGAATCAAGAGGACAATAAGCTGAAAAAAGTCATTTGAAAATCAATGCATGCAAATCTCAATGAAATAAAGAAATGTTTTTTAAGAAATTTGGACTAAAATTCAATCTAATTTGAGACAGATAAAATAAAACAAGAGTTAGTGATGCTGAAGGTCGTTCCACTAACTATTAGGAAAATGGTAAACTTTGTTTTTCCCCACAGCTTTTTCTATTCCTTTTAGTCATAGTTTAAATGAAATAAAGTTTTTACACTTGAAGATATAATTAACTTGTGTTTTTCTGCCCCCTGAACCACTACAACTGAAGAGTGTTTTTCTTTTAGCATAGAGATACGCCAGATATTCATGAAACATTTCAGCAGAAACGAGAGCTGCAGACTTACATCTGAGTAGACCGACGAGGAGCATCTCTGGGCTTTGAGAGCAAACTTCACCAGCTCAGACCTCTTCAGTGGCACAGCATCTACACACAGGAGACGTGTTAAAACCATTCCTCTTCACGTTTTGTTCAAAACAAACAATCCTCTTTCTGACCGTTAATCGGTTCCCAGGATGCCCCAGCGAAGCAGAGATGCTCCGGCTGACTGACCGTCAGCCTCGGTGCCGTCGCCGTCTCAAATATCCGGAGGTAGAGGAGGAAAATGGCCGGAGTGAAGCGGGAGGCGGGGGGGCTGGCCGGGGGAAAGAGGCTTTCCAATGCAGACCCAAACTCTCCCAACTTACACTTGAAGAAAGGAATGAGGTCTTGGAGGTGCCGATACCTGATTCCAAATCAGGAAATAAAACAACTTACTACTGTTTGTGTCTGAATGATTTACATATCTCCATCTAGGGATGAGCTTTTTCTTAAAAGAAACAGAAACAGCCAAAACCAAGGAGGTCTGAAAAATTGTATAAAGACCTAACAAATGGGAAATAGAAATAAAATACATATTTGGACGATCAAGTGGGTCAAAATCTTCTCTTCCAAAAGTGATAACTTGAGATGTTTTTTGAAAGACATGAAACTTACAACAGAAATTAACATTTCAATTTTCCTCTTGATTTGATCGAACAAGCTTACCAAGAAGTCTTTAAGATCTCAGAAATACAAGTTGATCATTTTGTTGTACCAATCAGAAAACAAGACAACGTGCAGAGGTAGAAATGTTATCTTCTCGATTAACTGGTTTCTGTGTTGATGAATAAAACTTTCTCTTTATTTACTCCCAGTTTGTGCTCAGACGTCACATGAATCCCAGGCTGGATCTTCATCCTGCTCATTGTGCATGGAGACAAAACAGACGCGCGTCCTCTTCCAGCCTCTGTTCCAGGAGCTGCAAACTTTTTCTTCACTGCTTTGACTGTGTGTGTATAAACCAGCCTCAGCGTAAAGCCATTTTCTTGGTTTATATCCATTTTCCATCTTACTTAAAATAAATATTATCTTTCCCATTTTAAATAGCAGCTATAAGAAACAGGCCTCTTTGTCACATTATATTTACACCCAAAGGAAGCAGGAAGTCATGAATTACTAATCCGAAGTTTACAGCATGAATCAACTAAAAGAGTAGAGCAAACATCTCATTTCATTGAAAGCAGTTCATAGTGGGACCAATAACAGCTGATTTTGTTCAAATCAATTGTTCCTTAAAGGTTTATTTATTCACAAATTAGCAAATTGGATGTCATTTTTTTAAATAAAAAAAATAGGGCTGCACCAAATTTATCGGCCAGTCGATTTATTGGTGCCGATATATTGGTGCCGATTTCCTTAATTTTTGGAGATCGGTGATTGGCCAATTTTGACATGAGAAGCTGATCTCATCCAGTGAGTTTTTCTACCTTGGCAAAAGTCTAAAAATCAGCCACTGTCCTCTCCTGTTCTCCCGTGTGAGAGGTTTGATTGACAGTCCGGCCCACCAGGTCATATCTGGATATTCACAGTTAACAATAGTTACCTCACTGTTGCCAATTCAGCAACATTTCAGACAAAAAAAATTGCCAAAATCGGAATTGGTAAGTTAGGCTTTTTAAAGCTCTGTAATCGGCGATCTGAAAGAAAATTGCAATCAGTGTAGCCCTAAAAATAAGCATTTCAGTGAGATGCTGCTGCTATGTTGGAAGCCGACACATTTTGATGCCATAAAATGCTAAACACACTGGTTATTTTTATACAGCAGAACGTGGGTTAAACTCACAGTGTGGTGTTATCGGTCAGGACGACTCGCAGGTATCGACACAACTCTCTGTACCTGCACACAGTTAAAACACAGGATGCATCATCGTTCCTCCGGAGACGGACTGTATGGACAAATACTGACACGAGTGTGAAGTAGCACACATGCTAACCTGGACTGAAGCTGGAGCAGTTCAGTTCTCAGCAGAACCACAGAAATGGTTTCGAGCAGGACGTCCTTCTTGCCCTTGTCCTTCCGGAAGCCCAACACATTCTGCCCCTTCAGCACCGACACCAGCAGGACGTCCTGCCAGTGTCGGATGGTCAGACTGTAGCACACGGATGAAAAGTTACGTCCAAATATGAAGCATTTGAACCTTTAGAGTTAAAATGCTTTGATACACACCTGTCTTTTAGCGGCCTCATGTCAGCTGGGAAACATATCCTGTTCTGGTAAAACGTTTGCAGTTTTTGCATAAACAATGGCGTAATGTCACCCATTACTATACGTCTCTGTACTGATGATATTACTCTGGAAAAAATACCATAAAAAGCAAAGTTATTATCAAAAAGAATGACTGAAAAAAAGCATGAATTATATATACATGTTAACATGTGTTTGTAGCCAATAATGTCGGGTTCAGACATTCCTTTTTGAGCACCAAAGTGTGTTTACCAAAAGATATTAAAAATTCCTCAAGGATTATAAAACGTACAAACTTAATAATGCTGCATCACTATTCTTTACCTGTGCAATAATATTATTATAGTTTCAGAGATTGTAGCAGTTGAAGATGAACCCATGAACCTGTAAATATTAAAGAAAGAAAATTCAGTGAAGGAGAGAGAGAAGGTGAGTTTAACAGCTGATGATGTTCCTACACTTTAATTCCCAAATTCTCTACTTTTCCAGACTCTAATTAAAGTTTGCACTCCATTATTGGCCCATTTTAAAAGTACAAATATGGCATTATGTTATGATTTACTGTAGGAATATCAGATCTGACAACACCTGTCAGGTTGTCAGACAGGTGGAGACGACACGAAGACAAACAGATGATGAATAATGACTGGAAATATAAAAATACTCCACATTTCCATCATTAGCCCTTAAACCTAACAAATCCCACATCCTGAGTTAAATTTAGAAGCCGCCTCCAGTTTGCTCACCCCAACACTTGAAAATGTCTCATAAACTCTTCAGCAGCTCCAAGATGCATGATGGCTGCAGCCCGACTGTTCTTTTTCTCGGCTTTATTCAGGAACAGGGTCACACACTCAAGCACAGGTCTATACCTGGGAAACAAAGAAAAAAAAGGAATAAGTTGGCTTATTATATGTTTTTAAATGATATAATGTCATCTGTAGTTTCTCAACTTTTTCAAGTAGGTCTCCTATAAAATCTTGAAAACTGAATAAGATTATTGCAGCACTTTTCACTTCTAAAGGCAACGCTTATTCGTTCAGCAGTTTTTGTTTTCAAATGTATTGTTTAAGTTTTGTTTTAAACAGCTCACCTGGAGCTCAGATTCTGCTGGTCCATTTTGTAATCTGGCAGCTTCGCCTGATTCAACGTAATGGAGGAAAACAGAGCCGACAGTTCGTCTCTGAAGCTTTGCAACATCATGTCTGAAAAGGAGTTGGACAAATCAAAGTAAAAAACAAAGAGGAAAAAAAAAGGAAACTTTAATAAAAGCAACATTTAAAATGACGCCTTTAAGTACATGATGACGTTTTACACCTGCATTACGAAGATGATGGTCGACTTCTGACAGGGTGAGGTTGAACCTCTGCAGTTCCCCCAGCAGAGCCGTGTTCCTAACGCTTTTCCAAAAGTCACTTTTGTTGTGGCTGTTGCAGTGACACGCTCCACTGCAGCACCACATTCCACACTGACACACAACCACGACACACACCGTTAGATAATCACACATCTGGAATTCTTGTTTGATCAAAAACGACGCTCAAGCTTCAGCACAACTGATTTCAGAGACATTTTGAGGCTTCAGCTGAACCTGACAGAATCCTGGAGGAGTTTTATTGAAGCAACAACATCTAAAAAGGTGCAGCAGGGGTCCCTGATCTACAGATTTGTAAAGCAGACATTTTGAAGAAGAAAAAAGTCTGAATCAGCAGATAAAACCTACAGAATAAACTGTAAATATTGACCAGGAAAAGCCTGATCGGTGCATCTCTAGTAAGGGATATAAAAACATCCTCCTCACGCACCAGTGACGCAAGCTTGTCGCAGACGTAGCAGAAGCACTGATCACAAATAAGTTGATTATTGGCCATCGGAGCAGTCCTCTCACAATCTGTCGGCCTGAGCAGGACAGAAAACAAGCAGTGATTGTCTGTTATGCCACGAAATTATTCTACGTTAGTGGGTCTGTGGAAGAGTTTCCTCACATAAAAGGGTGTATGGGGCAGTCGTAACGGGCGTGAGGAAGCACGTCAGGCCGACGGGAGAAGGTGACCACCAGGTCTTCATCCTGTGGGCTTACAGGTAAAACACCACCTGAAAAGAGAAGGATCAACTTTTTGTTGGAGGCATTCAGACAAACGAATCAAAAATATTAGAAGATTTGAAAAAAGCAACGTTACCGGTCTTCTTCACAGCTTCCACTTCCACAATGAGGCAGGAAGTGTCTTTATCATCTTCGTCATCACTGAGGATGATTATTTCCTCACTTTTTCCTGAGGTCCCCATCATAAATCTGTAAGGCAAAAAACAAAACAAACAGAGATTCGGTTTACAAAGAGGAGTTCCGACACTCTCACCATCTTTGCCAGAGTAACAACTGCAATGGTTTTTAAAGGTCTCGGCAACGTCAATTACTTTCTAAGCACTACGCTATTTTCATTCGAAGGAAACGTCGCGCGAAGTACGAGAACCTATTTCACTCTTCCACTTAAAGTTCACTGCCATGGTTTAAAAATGTAAACACATTTAATAAGCTATTTTACTTACCTGTAAATAACTCCAACGCCCCCGAAATATTTTGTTCTCCGCGCCAGCTGAGCTTGGGAGGATGTGGTCTCTTCTTCTTTGACAAACTTTTCGGCTCTTGAACAGCTTTCCAAGTACACCGCCACCTACTGTACACAAGCGTAAACTCACTTCTCCGAAGTGTTTCACTCCAAAAAAAATCATGGGGTGTAAATATTTTATCTACATTTTTAAAATGTTTTTTGGCTCCAGTTCTCTGTCACCATCCTCTTTGCTTTTCTCCGTGTTTTTGTGCAATTTCAACAGAAATATAAATTCTTTTCCAAGGGCTTTACCAACAGGTTACTAAATATGACTGAACTATTCCTTTAAATAATTAAATCAAAAGGGAGGCGCATCTGCGTTCAAATTTATTTTTGTCACTGTAAATCAGTCCATTGCATTAAATGAAGCAAACAAATATACAAGGAAGCTGAATCTAGTTTTGCATTATGCGTTTCTCAATTCCGGTCCTCAGGCCCCCCTGCCCTGCATGTTTTAGGTGTTTCCCTTCTGTTACACACCTGGATTGAATCTATGGGTGATTAACAGGCTTTTGCAGCATCTGATGGTCATGCAATCATTTGAATCAGCTGTTCTGGAATAAAGGCACATCTAAAACATGCAGAGTAGGGGGGACTGAGGACTGGAATTGAGAAGCACTGATACATGCAGTAAATAAAACACTATTGATCCTGTTTTTTTAGCAATAAACAACAGAGTACTGCTGCCAATAAGTTTTAATGGAGGATTCAGCCAAATTCAAACACATGTCAAACCTTTTCCTCACTCTGTTATCATCCCCTTAATGCATTTATTCTATTAATGTTGCTTCACTGCGTTCTTTGTTTTTCTTTCCCATAGAAAGTACTCCAGACTCTTTGCTTATGTTTTTTCCCTAACCACTGAAATCTCTTGGGTTAATACTTCCATGTGTAACTGTATTTCTTTCTTGGACATGGGTGGCTATTTAATATGTTTTCTTTAATCTTTTCCCCCATAAAGACTAATTGTCAAGTAGTGCTTTTCTGGCTTTCCTCTGGTCCTATAGTCTCAAATGGCCACCAATCAATCACAGATTGCAGAAGATTTCTTTTTAAGCAGTGGAACTTTTTCCCTGTCACCATATGTATTTGCTAACTGAAGTGCTGTAAAGTCATTGGATCTATGCTACTTTGACATTTCAATGCTCTCGTGGGCAATGACAGTGAGACCTGGAGGGGTGTGGTTGGGAGGATCGGCCACCCTGATCTAAACCAGAGTGGTGTTCTGTTATTGGATCTCTGTGCTCTTCATGGATTGTCCATAACTATTTAAATTTGTTCATGAGTATCCTCATATGTACAATATCCCATTTATACATGCATGTATGAGTTGGAAAACAAGACAAATACAAACTTAAATTTCTGCACATTTGTTGACTAACATTTACTAATTTAGATGTCTACGCATGCATTTTTAATTGACAATAATCTTACGCCAGTCATAACTCCTTGTGTTTTCATAGCAACTAAAACAAACAAAACCCTGACACAGGTTGTTTGACATCATCGTATCCATGAGAACCTCTGTGTGATGTCAGTGATGTCATAAATGTTCAGAGAGATACAAGAAATCTCAGTTTGCTTTTCAACTTGGTTGGAGGTAGATCGATCCCAGAGAGACGACTTCAAACTGACTTTACAAACCATTTTAACTGAACACCAAGTCAAGAGGATTTTTGCCTGTGATGGGACCTTGGATTTCTTGTTACAAAGGGAGTTGAAAAGTTGTTAGGATATAGCACAAGAGGCAACAATGTCCTTGTAGAGAGCTCTGAGGACGAGAGATGAAAATACTTTGCTTTTGACATTGAACCCTGAAGACCAAAAGACATGGAAGATTCCTCTAATGATGAGAAAGTTACCGTCAAACCATGGAGAAAGAAGGAGACCATCTCTGGTTCATCAAGTCTGATCATGATGAGTTTCATTTTATCTGTGCTGCAAACTAAGAGCTGTGACTCAGTTTGTGTCTCAGTTTGTGAGTTATGGTAACCTTCATCAGGTGAAAACTTCACATCTTGTCTAGTATTGCTTTGCTCACAGAAAACCTTCTTTTTGACAATTTGAAATATTTAAAACATTTCTCTTTTCTTTTTCTTGTGTATTGTAGAAGATTGCTGTAATTTCTGACACATTTGTGATCAGTGTAAATTTGACTCATAGCTTTAAATGTTTAACTAATGGAGTGTTTTATATGTTTTTTAATAATGCAAATTAAATTTTTTGTTTCTTCTATAGTATATTACATATATTTTACTTTCATTGAAAGGTAAAAAATAAAAGTAAAAGCTGTTTTCAGCCTCTGCTTATAAGTGTTTAAAGTTAGTCATATTGCTGTTGCAGAAAAACAAACATTGCTAGTTTTCATTAGATCTCATTAACTGAACCAAGCAACATAAAACATTGTCAACACTCTGCCTCTTAGCATGGTACTTTGTTTGCTTTTCAACTTGGTTGGAGGTAGATCGATTCCAGAGAGACGACTTCAACCTGACTTTACAAACCATTTTAACTGAACACCAAGTTAAGAGGATTTTTGCCTGTGATGGGACCTTGGATTTCTTGTTACGAAGGGAGTTGAAAATTTGTTAGAATATATCACAAGAGGCAATGACATTTTTGTAGAGAGCTCTGAGGACGAGAGATCAAACTACTTTGCTTTTGACATTGAACCCTGAAGACCAAAAGGACATGGAAGATTCCTCTAAGGATGAGAAAGTTACCATCAAAACCACAACTATGGATTTGACAGTAAAGGCATCAGAAGACTTTGTTGCTTTTGACAGTGTCAATGTTCCTCATGACCAAATGGACCTGGTTGTGTTTGCTTGCTCACAGTTTGAGTGAGTTACTTTTACAACCACACTAGTCCAACATAAAGAGAAAATGCTTTTTCAGTGACACCGATGTGTTGACCCTGATACTCCCATGGTCAGTCAGTCCAGACGATTTAAGATATCCTTCAATTCCTGACCCAATCTTTGAAATTCCTGTAAAACGTGGACCTCAGTGGTACCATCTGTCCTCAGTCATTTGCTGCTTGTACTTACCTGACAAACAGCAGGTTAGATTACCCACCTTTTTTCCAATTGTTGAAGAGGTGCTGTTGAGTGGCCCTCCTGGGGACTTCCTTATGCTGCTTTGACATTTCAACGCTCGCGTGGGCAATGACAGTGAGACCTGGAGGGGTGTGGTTAGGAGGATCGGCCACCCTGATCTAAACCAGAGTGGTGTTCTGTTATTGGATCTCTGTGCTCTTCATGGATTGTCCATAACTATTTAAATTTGTTCATGAGTATCCTCCTATGTACAATATCCCATTTATACATGCATGTATAAGTTAGAAAACAAGACAAATACAAACTTAAATTTCTGCACATTTGTTGACTAACATTTACTAATTTAGATGTCTAGGCATGCATTTTTAATTGACAATATTCTTACGCCAGTCATAACTCCTTGTGTTTTCATAGCAACTAAAACAAACAAAACCCTGACACAGGTTGTTTGACATCATCGTATCCATGAGAACCTCTGTGTGATGTCAGTGATGTCATAAATGTTCAGAGAGATACAAGAATTCTCAGTTTGCTTTTCAACTTGGTTGGAGGTAGATCGATCCCAGAGAGACGACTTCAAACTGACTTTACAAACCATTTTAACTGAACACCAAGTCAAGAGGATTTTTGCCTGTGATGGGACCTTGGATTTCTTGTTACAAAGGGAGTTGAAAAGTTGTTAGGATATAGCACAAGAGGCAACAATGTCCTTGTAGAGAGCTCTGAGGACGAGAGATGAAAATACTTTGCTTTTGACATTGAAACCTGAAGACCAAAAGACATGGAAGATTCCTCTAATGATGAGAAAGTTACCGTCAAACCATGGAGAAAGAAGGAGACCATCTCTGGTTCATCAAGTCTGATCATGATGAGTTTCATTTTATCTGTGCTGCAAACTAAGAGCTGTGACTCAGTTTGTGTCTCAGTTTGTGAGTTATGGTAACCTTCATCAGGTGAAAACTTCACATCTTGTCTAGTATTGCTTTGCTCACAGAAAACCTTCTTTTTGACAATTTGAAATATTTAAAACATTTCTCTTTTCTTTTTCTTGTGTATTGTAGAAGTTTGCTGTAATTTCTGACACATTTGTGATCAGTGTAAATTTGACTCATAGCTTTAAATGTTTAACTAATGGAGTGTTTTATATGTTTTTTAATAAAGCAAATTAATTTTTTTGTTTCTTCTATAGTATATTACATATATTTTACTTTCATTGAAAGGTAAAAAATAAAAGTAAAAGCTGTTTTCAGCCTCTGCTTATAAGTGTTTAAAGTTAGTCATATTGCTGTTGCAGAAAAACAAACATTGCTAGTTTTCATTAGATCTCATTAACTGAACCAAGCAACATAAAACATTGTCAACACTCTGCCTCTTAGCATGGTACTTTGTTTGCTTTTCAACTTGGTTGGAGGTAGATCGATTCCAGAGAGACGACTTCAACCTGACTTTACAAACCATTTTAACTGAACACCAAGTTAAGAGGATTTTTGCCTGTGATGGGACCTTGGATTTCTTGTTACGAAGGGAGTTGAAAATTTGTTAGAATATATCACAAGAGGCAATGACATTTTTGTAGAGAGCTCTGAGGACGAGAGATCAAACTACTTTGCTTTTGACATTGAACCCTGAAGACCAAAAGGACATGGAAGATTCCTCTAAGGATGAGAAAGTTACCGTCAAAACCACAACTATGGATTTGACAGTAAAGGCATCAGAAGACTTTGTTGCTTTTGAAAGTGTCAATGTTCCTCATGACCAAATGGACCTGGATGTGTTTGCTTGCTCACAGTTTGAGTGAGTTACTTTTACAACCACACTACTCCAACATAAAGAGAAAATGCTTTTTCAGTGACACCGATGTGTTGACCCTGATACTCCCATGGTCAGTCAGTCCAGACGATTTAAGATATCCTTCAATTCCTGACCCAATCTTTGAAATTCCTGTAAAACGTGGACCTCAGTGGTACCATCTGTCCTCAGTCATTTGCTGCTTGTACTTACCTGACAAACAGCAGGTTAGATTACCCACCTTTTTTCCAATTGTTGAAGAGGTGCTGTTGAGTGGCCCTCCTGGGGACTTCCTTATGCTGCTTTGACATTTCAACGCTCGCGTGGGCAATGACAGTGAGACCTGGAGGGGTGTGGTTAGGAGGATCGGCCACCCTGATCTAAACCACTTACCAACATGGGATTAAACAATTAACAGATTTCAATATATACTTTTGATTAAATTTAACGGTTTGTAATTGAATAGTATTGGAATAAATCGGACTGACTGGAATTGGGTCAAAGTTGATACGACCTCTCCCTGTCTTAATCCCTGAGACGTGTTTGTTGTCAAATGGAACAATAGAAATGAACTGAGTGCAGAATAAAACCTAAAATTACAGTAAGTGAAGTAGTAACCTATTGAGTCATCTTTCTTACAAACCTGAAATAAAAAAAATAGATTCTACAATGATCCAAATTATTGGAAACAACAAAGGAAGGCTTGTAGGAACAATAAACGTAGCAGGACAGATGTGGAGAAAAAATGGTCAAAAAAAATGTTTCTTATTGTTATTTTAGCTTGAACCTGTAGTAGTCTTTCCTTCTTGTCAGTTCCATAATCTCACTGGTTTACTTTATAGCTACACAATTAGGCCTGTCGCGATAAACGATAAATCAATTAATCGTACGATAAATTAAAACTACCGACGTCATTTTATTTATCGGCATTATCGTCTCTTCTGACCTTTTTCTCTTTCTGTTGATGACACTGAACGAAAAAAGGCTAAACTCCGGTGCTCTCCACTGACTCCTCCCTTCCTCATTTCCTTAGAGTAACTCCCAGCGCACACGACAGGATCTTAGAGCTGTCGGCCGATTGTCGGCCCATTTTCAAAACCTGACAGACCACACATTAGCCGACAGAAATCCTAGGTATAACGGTTCGATCGGTTCGTTCCTGCCGTGTGGTGTCCAACAATGGGCACAAAATAATGGCTACAAGTCCAGTGAACTAATTTTAAAACCAGGCATTAATCAATGCTTTACTACAATCTACCTGCAATGCATTTGGCTAGTGTCAGCGTAAAGTCCTGACTGAATGAAAATCATTATAACCTATTTACGTCACGTTAACGAAGAACAGCTGAAAAGTTACCGGGTTTACCAACTGCGGTAGCAATTTCGCTCCAACTCCTCCTCTTGTCATTTCTATATTCTTTGCATTTTGAATAAACATTAATGTTGTTTCCACATATCAGCTCCAATCTCCGCTGGACTTCGGGTTGCGCCGTATCAGCTGTTTGGGATTCCCCGACGTAATTTCCCCTCAGAAAGCACGGAGGAGAATCCAAGCTTTCTGATTGGCTACCTGTCACATTCAACAGGCTGCGTTAAGATCCCAGTCGGAGAAAACCCTGATTTAGATCGGAGCGGCAACAACGATCTACCATAACACACCACACAATCTTAGAAAGACCAACGTTTTAAGATTGTTGTATGGGGAAAAATAGGAGCAAAAAATCATGTAGTGTGAATTATTGCATCAGGTAGTCGATGTGCCCATCTTCTCTATTTAAATCTAATTATTACTGAATGGCAACATAATATACAGACTTCATAATCTGCACTCTTTTGGTTGAATGCAGTATTTATTTCCACTTTGGCTTTATGTTGTTTAGTTTTTTTTCAAGTGCGTTTTTTGAAATGGAGACTAAGAATCCATTTTATTTTTGTTTGTGGTTGTTTTGTTTATTTTGTTTATCAGTTCCAGTGTTTAGTGTTCTTTTGAAAATAAAGTGTATCTTTGGCAGGAAATCGCATGCATTATTACGTCATTTCCATTAAATCAGTGTAAAAAGGTCTTCAAACAATATTATCGTTTATCGCAATAATTTTTTGAGAATTAATCGTTCAGCAAAATTTGTTATCGTGACAGGCCTATATACAATAAATAAAAAACATGTATTTACCTCTAAACCTAAAAGTCTCCAAAGCTGTTTTATAGTGTTATGCAGATGCTGAAAACTATATCTGAAATAATGGAGAACAAATCATGAATATTAACACAAATTTAAGTCTACCTTTAATTACTGGGGAAGCTGGTTTATTTATCTGATTACCATTACTATACTGATGTGATATGGACAGCAAACACTATGCAAGATTGTAGGTAAATAAGGAAATTAATATTTTATTTTATTTGCTTTCATCCTCACATCCACACACACAAGAAACACTCAACTAAAATCAGATGAGATATGCCCACAAAGGTTCCATTGTTTACGAAGTGCATAAAATGATGAAACTTGAGATAAATTAATGTTTGACATGAACTGCAAAGTCAAGAAAGAAAACACAAAATGTTGGCGCATGATTGTTTTTCAGATAAAGTTAAACAAATCCAAATGAGGATCAAACACATTTATCAAACCCATGCTCAAATGATTTTTTTTAAATAATGGAGCAATACTGCAAATACACAAACAGAAATAAAAGCCTTTAATTTATGAATGTGCAAAAAAAAAAAAGGAAACTGGCAGCAGAGGTGCATCCCAAAGTATTAACGTTTTGTCCTCCATTTTGTCCATTGGCACGATTCGTCTTCTGTTTGGACTTTTCCCAGTTTAAGCATCACGCTGACAATCACTCTGCAGACGCGTCATCTGCCTTGTCACAGGGACTGCAGCTGTTGGCATCAAAGGAGCTTCTGAATCTCTGTGGAGGTCCAGGGAGTCAAATGAGCAATATGTCAGGATCTGACACTGCACAGTAGAGCATAAAGCCCATCTGGTCCACTTGATCCTCAGACAGACCATTGAGCAGATTGACGGCCGGTTTGAAGTAACTGTGTAACGCCTCCTGCTCTAGATGACCAATAAGCTCAGTGATACACTGCTGGAATCTGACATCAAGACTGTTCTTAGACCAGTCGCTCTCGCTGTCGCTGAGGTGCAGGATCAGGTTGGTTAGCGGGGCGGCCTGGAGGTGTCGCAGAGGTGGGCTCAGTTTGCACACGGCCTTCAGGATTTTAAGCATCAGTCTGCGGCAGCCGGCGTCGCCGGCGTCCAGCTGGGCCAGGTGCCGAGTCTCCCAAGGATAGAGGGAGAGGTGCCAGGCGTTTACCCAGGGGGAGGTGAGCTGAGGCTGGGCAGTCAGGACTACATCGCCCTCCCGGAGGACGGGCAACATGGAGATGAAGAGCGGTTGGTTGCTGCTCTCTGCTTCGCTTTCAGGCCTGTAGGATTACAAAAACAGGTGTAAAAACATTTTCACCATTTTACAATTTCAATCAGCTGATGATCAAAATCTGCCAATGTGCAACTCAAAAATAAAATATTTTCTGTTCAGTAAATACACCGTACCTCCAGTCCACTGGACAGCATTCACACATGCACGCGCGCGCACACACACACCCATAGCCCCGCACACGCACACACACGCATGCACACACACAGAGGAATGTGAAGATCCTAAGCAGACACATGTAATCAAAAGCCCAGTTAGAGGCACAAATAAATCCATCAAACTCTTGTTACTGAGGGAGGAAAACTCCATGAAAACTATTTTCAGCATCTGTGAGATACTTATCACTGCAGATCTATCAGCTAGCAGAAAATTGTTCTGTTTCTTCTTTTAGACTTCCAAGCTTTGTTATTTTGGAAATATGTTGAATTTAGCAAAGTTGGCAACCGCATAGAAATCCTAAAGTTAATGTATGGATACAGAACAATCCATAATGTGAATTCAACATTCACAAAATAAATCAGTTAAAAGTTAAAATGCAACATGTTAGTATACAAAAAGCTACCATGGGAGGAGCTCAGTGAACAAGTTTGAAACATCAAGGACACACACACACACACACACACACACCGGATCTCCAGCCTCAGCTCAGGCCCTCCCAGGACCGGTCTGACCTGACAGTCCAAAGTGCTGCTGATTGATGGCCAGTTTGCAGTTTCCATGACAGCCTTACTGAACATGTTCACCACAGTCTCTGCTGACAGGTAACCTCCCACCAAGTACCTACAAAATCCAAAGGTAGACATGTCAAGCTGAACACAAAACATATTCATCAGCAGTATCCCCCTGTTTTGACTCCAGAGTAACTGAATTTTGCTGATCCTAAAATTAAACAGACAAGCTAACAGGAGCCAAGTTGTGGTTAGGTTAGTTAAGATAGATTTACTGTGAATTTATAATCAAATCAAAAGAACTTGTGATAATACAAATTAAGACTTAACTACTGTAGTCAATCGATTAAAAAAATATAGTCAGCTTAATCACACTAGCACTGTGATTAATCACGATTAATCACTATGCCTAACTCTCTAACCTTGAAATATCAGTATGAACAGTTGTGGTTCTTCCCTAAGCAAACTCATCCTTCTGCTGCACTCCACCCAATTAAAGTGCAAGCAGTTATCTGGGTTTTTGCAGCAGAAAGCAGGTAATGTAATCTCCTTGTACTCAAGCTTTCTCCACTACACATGCATTCAAGAAGTAGCAAACTTGTTCAGGGGACAACTAGTAGATATTTTATATTCTACTTCTCGGGTTCCCCTCCCCTTTCTGATGCTGCCCTGAGCAAATGCCCAGATAACTCAGATCAAAAAACCACCACTGTATGCACAGGTTCAAAAAACTGTTTAAGAAAATGTTTCATTGTCTCAAACCAAAGATCTCTGAAGATTCTCAGTGTTTCAGGTTTTTAATATTCAGGAAAGTTTAAAGGAAGTCATTTTGTTTTAAACATTAATTTATAAATGTTTCTCTCCATTCATTTCCTATGGAACTTGTGGAATGAGGCAATAGTCTCTTGTCCTCATCCAGTCGGCATAATTCATACATGTGAAAGTTTGACCTCATACATGTAAATGTGACACGCTGGCTAAACATTTTCAACTTTAGTTGCTGTCTGCTGTTGCTGAAAACTTTCACTTTTTGCTGTGGTTTGTTGCAGTGTGGAATTCATAATCTGCTGCTGTGAACTAGGTAACCCTCTGCAGGGGAGAGGCTTTAGCTCGATATAAGTAGTTCAATTAATCTGCACTATGCAATATTAACATCCTAAAATGTTCATTTTAATTGCACATGTTCACATTGATAGCCCTACTTACAACACACCATGACATTGTTTAATGTGTGTGAGATCACCTGTCCCAGTAACTGTGTCCTCTAGGGAAATATTCCAGGTTGATCCGTCGGACCATCCAGTGCAAAGGATGTGTTAGGAGCGTCTCCTCCCCAGGAATGAGGCGCCATAATGAAGGCTCCAGCTGCAGAGGCACTAGCAGACATGCATGGTCTGCACTGACCACCTAAATATAAACACACATTAAAACACTCTGGGAAGATTTTTGCAACACCCTGCTACAAAAAAAAAAGATGCCAGTTATGAGAAACTGCATCTCCAAACAAAAGAAGAAATTACCATTTATGCAAAGTTACCTGTAAATCATCCAGGAGAGAACCTCCGAGGTTCATTTCTCCCAGAGGCATGTCCGGATGACGGCTGTGGAGAAAGCCCTGGATCTCAGTGCAGATATCCAGAGCCAGAGACTGAGCCTTCTCCACCTCATGTGGAGCCAGCACCACCCTGCTGGAGTAGTACTGCTGCAGACGCTCCTGAGCCATTTCAAAGACAATATTTGACAAACACAATACTTCAACAAGAGACAGCAAAAGGAAAAACAATTACACAAGTCTTAAGATTGTTTCATTCATCAAGTGCATTATTTCATAGGCCTGTCGCAGTAAGCAATAAATTAATTAATCACATTAAAACAAACTCAATAATTTCCAATTGCATGATTTATTGTTTTTCTCTCCTTCTACCAAAAACTGTCCGGTGAATTATTCCCAACAAGCCACAGTTTTGAAGGGCAATGTTTAAAGATAAATCTTAATTCACTTTATTTTTTGTTCTGTTGTTTTGTTTATTAATTTTGGATACTTAAATCTGGACTAAATATTAACCTGTGTGGAGTTACAAAATTTATTATGGCGACAAGCCTAATATTTCATCTATATATGTGTTGTTAAGTGCAAAAAATGACACCAGGTAGCAATAACATAATGATCACAAACCTAAAGTGTGATCATTATGAGGATTTTTCTGTTAAAGGGACTTCAACAGATATTTGTTGATTGCAACAATCAACAAAGATTGATAAGGCTTTTAGCTCAGTTTCAAATGATTACATAAAAGCTCAATATTTACTTAGCAGCAGCATTTCAAACATCTAAAAGTGCAATATATAAGTAAAATGGAGTCTTCTTTAGCTTGTGTTCAGATACGTATTTTGCAAGCTTTATCAAAACTCCTCTTCCTTATGAGTCAACATAAACAGCAGCTCCCAACAGTGCAGATGTTATGACTTGATTTTATCATGTAAGTTCTGATTAGATCAGAGGTGAACTGTACCTGCAGTGTGAGCACAGAAAGCTGGGACTTCTTAGACTTTGCTTCATGTTTAGGCTGAACTTCAGAAGAGGACAATTCAAGGTTTTGGCAGAGATCAGCTGGTTAGGGGAAAATAGCTGGCATGTAACATCAGTGTGCTGACAAAGAAAAATAAAATCAGGAAATGGTACATTTTGTGTCATCAAAATGTCATCCATACCTGTCTGTCGTTTAGTTGCCTTAGAGACGTGCTTCATTACAACGCCCTCTATTCCCTTCCTGAGCAATGTTGGAGAAGCAGAGACTAAACTCAGCTCTTCCCAGCTCTCTGCCATCTTCTGCTCCACCTTCTCATTTTCTGCTGCACGGCCTGCACGCTCGATCAGCTAAACACAAACACTCGTTTTTTTAGACCTCTAGTCAGAGATGAAATACACCAACTATTTTCATAAATTAGTTTTCCAAAAAGGAAAACTAATTTACACCCCCAACAAGAAGTTTTTATATTTATATATATATATATATATATATATATATATATATAAATATATATATATATATAAAGGGCAGTTGTTAAAAGTCAAAAAGAAGTGTGTTTCCCTCATGTTTAAAATGGCCTTTTAGATTAGAAAAACTATGTAGTCATAACACTATATGACTTTACTTTGACATCCAAACTCCACACTACCAGGCCCTGAAATGAATTGGCTAACTTTTTTACGTAGAAAATTCTGAAAATTAGAGGGATAATCTGTGCATCAATATCGAGCCCACTACCAATCTGGACAAAATAACAACATTCTACAAACTCAACCAAAAAATAAAAAACTTAGAAGAAATTATAAATCAATTCAGCTCCACCTCCTGTCAACTATATATCATACCCACAGCTTTCCTTATATTTCTGCCTGTTATTGCAGCTGATCTGATTCAAATAGTAAACTCATAGCTCTTATCATGTGTTTCCCCCCAGGCTTTAAAAACAGCTATTTTCAAAGCACTGATTAAAAAGAACAATCTGGACAGATAACTAAGAATTACAGGCCAATCTCCAACCTTCCATTCATCAGTAAAACTATTGAAAAAGCTGTTTCAACATTAAAATGGCTTCCTAACGATGACAAATCGCTTTGATGTCTCTCAGTCCAGTTTCCATGAGGGCAGAGTTTAATGACATCCACATAAACACAGACGGTGGAAGAGTCACAATGTTGGTTCTGTTTTACGTCAGCACAGCATTTCACACTGTTGACTGAAGTGAATCTTACATAAAGAACAGAATTTCTTTCTTTCTCAATCCTGGGACACATCTTATTCAATATCGACATGATCCCACTAACTCAGGTTATAACAAGTAAGATTATTCACTACCATCACTGTGCAGAAAACATTCAAGCACTGAACAGATGTATAAAACTGAACAGATGTATAAAACAGATGTATAAAACAGCACATACATTCATACAATGAATGTATGAATGTATGAATTCATACATAGTATATACAAGTATATACACTATATACATAGTGTATATACTTGTATATACATACAAGTATATACTTGTATATACTTGTATATACATAGTGTATATACTTGTCATAGTATATACACTATGACAACTCTTCACTCATCCTCTTCCTCCTTCACCTTCTTTTTTTTCTTCCTTTTCTTCTTTTCTGTATGTGTCGCAGCAGTTATTTTATCAATCATAAAGCTGTGACACGACGAGAAAATGATTCGACAGTGTATTTTTCTCACTTATTTATTTAATGTGAACATACAATGAATGTATGTTCACATACATTCATACAATGAATGTATGTGCCATAAGCCATCAGCTGAATAGAAACAAAACTAAAGTTATTCCTAAAGAAAAACGATCAAGAGTCAGTGCTGAGCTTCAGTCACTACCGCTAGAAACTACTACTGAACACCCCAAAGATGTTGTATAGTGATGGACTCTGACCTGCATCCTCAGAGACACACAAAGAGTCAAGACAGCTGCAGCTGATCCAGAACGCTGTTGCTCGCATTCTCACTAAAACCAGGAAGATAGAGCACATCACACCAGTTCTAAAGTCCTTACATTGGAGCTCAGAGAATAGACTTTAAAATACTTCTGTTAGCTTACATATTACTGAACAGATTAACACCAAAATACAGTACATTAAAAACCAGCTGTTGTTGTATCAACCTTCCAGACCACTGAGGTCTTTTGGTTCTGGTCTGAACTCAGGTTCAAAAGCGACACAACAATGGAATTCATAAGTAGAAACCTGATTATTTGAGTCATACGTCAATTTCTGCACCTCCTAAATCCCTTCTTTTCCACATGCATGACAGACAGACTGGTAAAGGTGTAGTGATGTTGCACTAAAAACCTCAGGAACACTTACTCTTTTAACTGCCAACGTAGCAATGCCCAACAGAGCAGCTCCTCCGACTCCCAGAACCAGCCGAGCGTTGGACAGCAGGAAGTCAATCACCGTGGCAACGCCATCTTCTCCTCTCCTTCGACTGCCCTGGAAGTTCATGGCTCGTTTTCTATGATTGGAAAAAAAAACAAATAACAGAAACATGTGACATTAGCTGTCAGAAGAGAACAGTTACATTTCTCTTAATCAATACATCTTTATTCCTAACACAAGAAAGGTCTGTAGTACAAAGAGATAAAAACAAACACATACAAATAATAAATATGATGATATGTTCTACATTGATCATTGAGTTTTAAATAAATAATAACGGCATTCCCCAATCTTGAGGTAGATCTGCCTGATCTCAGCAGCCCACATCTACACAGCTTTATTTACAGACAGATGGCAGTATTAGGCTCATAGTAGGACCGCAGCACTGTATGGGCAAAGTATCATCTGCATACATCAGCTGATTTATTATGTGGTCACCAGCTACACAGCCTGTTATGCAATAATTTAAACAGCTTTGACAGTTCATACACATGGATGTTAAACAGGTAAGGTCAACTCTTACTTCAGGAATGCAAAATTCTGCAAGCTTGACAACTTAGGTGCATTAGAAAAACCTATATAGTCCACAAAGGGCTAACGATGAAGGATACTGATCCAGCGTTGTCTGGAAATGAATAACTTGACTTGCATATTTATCAGACAAAACTGAGGAACTCTCTTTGATTAAAGTTTAATAAAAAATCCTCTGAGAACCAAGACATATTCAATTGCGCCCAGTCTCAGTTTTGGCGATTGGCTTAAAATATTCATTGAACAGAATTGCTTTTCTTTTTCTTAGTTAGAATACAGATGCATAAGGTGATACCTTCCTCACTGTAATTCGCTGCTTCATTACACACTTTCATCAAACCAAAAAAAAAAAAGTCGCCCATGTCAAACCTTTTGATTTACCAAAAGGTAAACACAGCCAGTGATATTAGACTGTATTGTTATACAGCCTAATATCATAGTTTCAGGTCTGGTAATTTAGCTTAAAACACGTTTAATCAATTACTGGCCTTGTCTTTGTGGACATACAAGTGTTAAATAATCTGATATAAATGCCAGAAACGTAAATAAAAATGAAAAAAAAAGTACGAAGAAATCGAGAGCGCCCACACATCCACGAAAAGCTTGAAGCATTACTTTGGATTATGAAGTACGTGGCCTCTATTTCGGTCAGAAGAACAGGGTACATGCTCTATTTATAAAGCTGAACGTTGCCTAGGTCACACTAAGCTGAGTTAAATGTATAACCATCTTTCTAATGAAGTTTTAGTCTGTGCAACGACATATTTCAAAATAGAGTTCATATCTCAGTTTCTCCCTGTTACAAGGCTTGAGGTCAAACTGCACCAGAGAATAAAAGATAACAATAACAGATGTATTGTTTTGAAGACAAACATCAAAACATCTTTTGAAAGGCAACGAAGAGCAAAAATGTATTTTATTTTACGACATGTCCCGTCACTCTGAATATGAATAACATTACCTGGCTCTAAAATTACAAAGATATTCTACACTTTAATCCCCATTTCAAATAATAACGACTACCACTTCTGATAGCTAGTTTAGCTAGTTAGCTAGGTCAGCTCTAAATGACAGCCAAGTTATATAAGGTATTAAAAATACTCACCACTTACAGCAGAGAGCTGTGCGCTCCTCAAACCATGAATGTTTGGTGAAAAAAACGCAGTTAGCTACCTTTTACAAGAAAAAACTAAGTTCTTTTATAAACTGTCATAGCCATTATGCTAACAGCTGTTTGCTTTGACTTCTTCTTGTGTTCACTTCACTTAGTTTGTGGAAACTCAGCAGCCACCTCTAGTGACCAACCAATAGTATTACAGTGAGCAGTAAGAACTTTATATCTCTAGTAAACTTGCGTAAACGAGACGTACTAATCATATTTCTCAAATTTTGGCTGTCAATTTCTAATTTTCAGATCAAACTGAAAAAAATTTATTAATTTTTTTCTGTGGAGCCAGCTTTCAATTTTGTGTCCATAAGACAGAAACTGTGTCTAGCTTTAAGACTAGTCATAAACTATCCTTGATGACACTGGCCACAGGTAGCTTATTCTGAGCTTTTTATTGGCGTAGGACAGACTGCTTGTTTCTTCTCTCTGCTTTTTTTTTTCTACTACTCTCTATTCATGAAATATTTCTAGATGTTTCTAATAATGTATCAAATGTATGCCCAAGATACACCTTGCCCTTTGTTTCTTTTCTGGAGGGCCCTTTTAATGCTCCAGGTTAATAAAAATGGCCTCCAATTGTAGAGATAGTACTTTATCAGTTCCAGAGGACTCCAAGCACTTCACACCAGTGTTGGAGTCAAGACCACCTAACCCGAGACCAAGACAAGACCAAGACCAGAATGTATCAAGACCGAGACAAGACCAAGACTTTTCGGGTCCAAGACCAAGTCAAGATCAAGACCGAGGGAAGTTGAGACCGAGTCAAGACCAAGACCAGCGCCCCGCGCTACATGACACAATAAAATATGAAATATGATCAAAATTGCTAATCAAATTGATCTGAAAGATTCACATTTCTATAAACACACCTTGATGTTAAATACTTAGAGCTGAAATAAATTTAACCAATATTAAAAACAGAACAAACTCTTTGTTCTGCTTATCTAAAAAGATAATGCCCTGGGCATTTGTCCATATCATTCATGTCAGAAATCACCACTGTCTGCACCAGGGCCGGCCTAAGCCTCCATGGGGCCCTAAGCGAAATTTGGTTTTGGGGCCCTTTAGTTCTGCTAACAATGTGGACTGGCTGTAGTCAACAGCTAGACTATTAGATTATTCGCACACCTGCTATAAACTTATTGCATCTCTGGCAGTGCTGTTTACATTATATCCAATGCATGTATAGCCTACATGCATTGGATATAATGCATGCGCAGACTGAGTGGTTCATGGCTGACCACTCAGTCACGACACTAAGTGTGTCTTTTATTTTTCAGCTGTGGGGCCACTTGCATGCAGTCAGAAGTCACATTGTGAAGAGTGTTTTATTCTTTGTCGTACTAGGTGGGTTCAAAGTAGAAATTAAAGAATTTTTTTTTTTTTAATTATTTTGTGAATATTGTAATTGTTAACTGCTATGGCAGTTGACTGTTATTTTACTGTTTTGTGTTGTTGAATGTTATTTTTGGAATAAGACTGTTTTGTTTTGTTTTTGAGGAATTGTTAGCTGTTTTACTGTTTTAAAAACTATACGACCACATCTAAAAAAAACAAAACAGAAAGTTTGTGAGTGATGGTTACCTTCATCAAGTGAAACCCCCCCTGATGGGGGATTTCTGCTTGAAATGCCCCATCAGAACAAAGAAGTCCCCAGGAAGGGCTCGCTCCAGAACACCTCCAACGACTCCAAAAAAGGTGAGTAATCTAAGCTGCTGTTTGTCACGTAAGTACAAGCAGCAAATTACTGAGGACAGATGGTACGACTGAGTTCCACTTTTTACAGGAATTTCAAGGACTGGGTCAGGAATCGAAGGATATCTTAAATTGTCTGGACTGACTGACCATGGGAGTATCACGGTCAACACATGAGTGTCATTGAAAAAGCTTTCTGTCTTTATTTTGGAGTTTCAGCTGTCACAACATTCTGCAATTCCACACATATAACAGTTTAAAAGAGTAGTTGTAGTGACCTCTCGTTGTTCCTTTGGTAGGGGAATGACAGGACCTAACCCTAACCACACTGCTCTTCCTGAATCTGAGGTTCGACTATCCGACGGACCCTCCTCTCCAGGACCCCTGAATAGACCTTGCCAGGGAGGCTTAAGAGTGTGACCCCTCTATAATTAGAGCACACCCTCCGGTCCCCCTTTTTGAACAGGGGGACCACCACCCCGGTCTGCCAATCCAGGGGAACTGCCCCCGATGTCCATGCAATATTGCAGAGTCGCGTCATGGGAGGGGGGACCCATGTTTCCTCTTCGGGCTGAGCCCGGCCGGGCTCCATGGGTAAAAGCCCGGCCACCAGGCGCTCACCATCGTGCCCCCCCTCCAGGCCTGGCTCCAGAGTGGGGCCCCGGTGACCCGCGTCCGGGCGAGGGAACGCCAAGTCCAATGTTTTTATTCATCATTGGGGTCTTCGGGCTGCGCTTTGTCTGGTCCCTCACCTAGGACCTGTCTGCCTTGGGTGACCCTACCATGGGCATGAAGCCCCAGACAGCATAGCTCCTAGGATCATTGGGGAACTCAAACCCCTCCACCACGATAAGGTGGCAGCCCAAGGAGAGGAAAATATACATTTATATATTTGAAAAAAATATTTCAAATATAAAATAATTCTTGTGTGGAATAAAACATAGTAGAAAATATTATATATCTAGTCTTTATAGAAGAGTGTCTAGTCAAGCCATATGAGTTACATTGCAACAAAGGGAGAAGGTGCTCTGATCCAATGAAACCAAATGTGATCTCTTTTTAAAACCGACACGCTATGCGCTACATTTAATGGAAAACTATCACAGCACACTACCCCCAAAGTAAAACATGGTGGCAGCATCATCCTGTTTGAATACCTTTCCATTACATGTAGCACTAATAAAATGCACTGAATTTTACTGTTGTACTGAGGCAAAACAAAGTGTAAAAGAGGAAGTGTTGTGAATTTGGAAGTACACTGTTTAAATATAATAATAATAATGATAATACTTTATTGATCCCCTAAAGGGATCAATATAAAAATCATGAAAAAAAAATCTAATATCCCACAGCATTCTATTCATTACCAAATTATTTATGTTCTATTTCATACTACATACTGTAAATTCCACATCTGCATTAAGAAACAAATAGGAGTTTAAGAAACTACCAACCAGGTTAGGTCTTTATTTTCAAACATTTTTTAAATTAACATGATGCACACATCCTGTATTCATTTAATAACTGTCCCAACTTTTTTTATATTTGATTTGGCTTAAGTCTGTTTGTATAGTGACATGCAAAAACAGGGGAAAAAAAGATAAAACCACTCAGTGGGTTTGTTTGTGCACCTCTATTCAAGTTAAACTCTCTGCAAATACACAAGCTAAATTTTTATCTGGTGAACAAGCCGATTCCCCAGACTTAAAAAAATTCTGAATACTGATTGATTCAAGGATCCCATACTGGACTTTCAACATAGAACAAGCCAGAGATACATTATCATTTATCTACATTTTGACAAGACATTTGCCTATACACTCCTCCATTTCCCACTCTTTATCTCATGCTTGGTTTGTGAGGAAAATCTTCAACTACATTCTGAAGTGCAGCAGAGCTTCACTCATTCCATTTTTAGAAAGCAATTTATCCAGTGACCTGAGATTATTTTTATTCATGTGTAACTCTAGAATAACCCAGTCGGTGGCTAAGGAGCACCTTTCCCAAATACGGGTCTCAGTAATAAACAGATGTTCGTTTACACAGCAAATTGCAAGTGAGCTTGTGAAAATGTAATTTCTTCACCAACAAGTTTTCAGACAGGAAACATACAAATAACATACCATAATAACATACCACATAAAATCCAAACACACCAAAATGAGGAAAAAGTAATTTTATTAAGGAACAGAAATGACATGGTTCAGGTCAAACGACACAGCAACCTTATACTGAGACAGGACAGTGAAATGTGGCAGCCTTCCATGAAGCTTCTGTTTTCCTCCTGCACCACTTCCACTAAACGGCAAGGATGGACTTGCCTGTTGCTGAAACCTAAACTGCAATCTGAACAAAAAGTGAAGATCTGACATTGCAAACTGACAAAGTAATAGATTTGAAATGTATATAGCAAGAACACAAAAAATAAAGAATCAGTCTTCATAAAAGCCCTCCAAATAAAGACTGTACATTAATGTATTGTACATTATGAAGTTAGATTACAGGTTGGGATTCTTTTGTACAAGTTCATACATACATTTTCTTTTCAATTCTCAAGGTAGAAAAAATACATGCCTTTTCTGCTCCTCTATTAACATAAAGAAATGTTTAATTTAAACTAAATAAACTGTTTAACAACAGACTTTTACTGTAGTGAGTAAGTTACGGTCTATTATAAGCAGCAGAAAAGCCAGTACACTCGAGCTTTTCTTGACTCAAATCAAAACTGAAACCTAATGGTTGTTCATGAACCAGAATACACTGGAGCGTTAAAAAATAACTGATCAAATAAGGTTACAATACTGACATACATAAAGGAGCAGGGGTATTTTAGTATGTGAACGTGCCTGTCAAAGAGGCAGTCAGTTGCGTCTCATTTTGACTTTGCGCCCTGAGCTCTCCTGGTGTTTGTCGAGGTCTTCTGCACGTCTCCGGTAGTTCTCTGAGCTGGCGCTATGGTGACGGTGGCGGGACAGCGAAGGATGTCTATTCTCCTCTTTATCCATCTCCAGAACCCTTGGCCTGGTTAGCAGGGGAAAAAAAGTCACATGTTGATCCACTTTTATATGTCTAGAGGAAGCACTGTAAGTCATCCTCAGGACAGTTCAGTATTGTACCTTAAATGATGATACATTTAGATTACCATTATGTAAAAAAAAAGGTTTGCCAGGATGCACTTTAAAAATATTGAAAGAAATTACCCATTTTTAGTCAACTACAAGTTATCAACCAGGTTCTTTACAAGTGATTTCTTTGATTCTACAGGAAATCACTTGATCAGTACTGTGGGCTCATGAAACTGAACCAAAAATGCAGATTAATTTATTCATGATTCAACAAGGTGGTGGATTGCTTTTTAACACAAGGGCAAATTAGTTTGGATAACTTGTTTCCTTTAAGTACAAAAATAACAAATTTATTTTTGTACTCTGGTCGAGAACATCTCCCTTACTGCACAGGTACAAGGCTATCTGTTAAACCTATACATCACCACCAAATAAGTTTTTCCTCACCCAGTTAAAATCTGGAATCTACTCCAACAATCCTTCAGTATAACTGGACTGTATGCATTACATCATTACATCTGTATGCAAAATTGAAACAAACCTTATAGGAATGTGTTTATATGGATTATAGCCTTCACAAAAAAATCTAAAATAACTGAAAATAGTGGTTTTAAAGAAAACTGTTACTTTGTACTTTTGCACTTTTGGTCACTTGCTACACTTTGTTTCAGCCATAAAAAGAACCAATTTGCACAAACCCAAACTGAACATTTATGATTTTTAATAATTTTCTATTTCCATTCACTGTGTAGAATAAAGACATGCAACTATGCAAATAATAAATCATTTCTACCAGTAGACCACTCAGTTATTTTGATTTGATCTGGAGTTGATCTCTAACATTTCACAAGAGTCAACTCAGCCAAATGGTTAAAATATCAATTAATGGAAATACAGTACTTTATAAAGATTATTAAAAATGCCTTATATTTATTTTTATTTGTTTATTTGTACATTTGATCAAATCTACTCAACATAAATAATCACTAATATAGTTACCAACAATTATAGACCTGTTGCCCTGACAACCCACATAATGAAGGTCCTGGAGAGACTCCTGCTGGCCCACCTCAGTAAGCAGACCAGCACATACCAAGACCTCCTGATATGTGCTTGTCTGCTTGGAGACGGAATCATACACCTGCTTCAACAAACCCACTGTCATCTGCACTGTGAGGATCATGCTCTTTGATTTTTCTAAAACATTTAACATAATTCAGCCTGATCTGCTTTATCAAACTCCAGAAGACACAGGTGGAGGCCTCAACTCTGCAGCTGGTGGATGAGTTAGAAATGGACAAGAGGCTGAGTACAGAGAGCTGGTGGAACGCTTTGTGCAATGGTGTGAACAATCATCTCATCTTAAATGTAAACACAACAGTTGATTGTAGATTTCAGGATTAGATCAAATCCTATGTCCATCATGGGAGAAAAAGTGAAGTCGTCTCTCTGGAATCGATCTACCTCCAACCAAGTTGAAAAGCAAACTGAGAATTCTTGTATTCTTGTATCTCTTTGAACATTTATGACATCACTGATGAGAACATAGAGGTTCTCATTAACATGATGATGTCAAACAACCTGTGTCAGGTTCTTGTTTGTTTTAGTTGCTATGGAAACTGAAGGAGGTGTGAATGGGGTAAGATTACAGTCAATTAAAAATGCATGTGTAGACATATAAATTCATAAATGTTAGTCACTAAATGTGCATATGTTTAAGTTTTGTATTTGTCCTGTTTTCCATCTCATACATGTAAAAATCTGATATTTTACCTATAAGAATACTCAAAAGAATTAATCAATAAAAGTGTTTTTGATAGGTTTTATAAAGAGAGTAAGTATTTTTCCAGAAGTTAGACACACATCAGTCACAGTCACTCCAGAAGACACAGGTGGAGGCCTCAACTCTGCAGCTGGTGGGTGAGTTAGAAATGGACAAGAGGCTGAGTACAGAGAGCTGGTGGAACGCTTTGTGTCATGGAGGGAACAATCATCTCATCTTAAATGTAAACACAACAGTTGATTGTAGATTTCAGGATTAGATCAAATCCTATTTCCATCATGGGAGAAGAAGTAAAGGTAGTTGAAGAATATAAATACCTTGGTGTTCATCTGGACAACAGACTGGACTGGAGACGCAACAGTGAACCATCTATAATAAGGGACAGAGCAGACTGGACTTCCTGAGGAAGCCAAAATCCTTCAAGGTTTGCAGCAAGATGCTGCAGATCTTCTATCAGTCTGTTGTTCAGAGTCATCTCTGCTGTTATCTGTTGGACCAGCAGCATCAGAGCCAGAGACCTAAAAAGGCTCAACACCCTGATAAAGAAGGCTGGTTCTGTTCTGGTTCTGTTCTTGTGACGACTATGGAAGCTTTGGAGATGATAATGCAAAGAAGGATTCTTCATAAAATCAAGAAAATTATGGACAACCCTGACCGTCCTCTACATGAGACTGTCTTGGGCAAACAGAGTGTTTTTAGTCAGAGGCTTCTCCAGACTTGCCACTACAAGAGATCTTTCCCGCCTACAACCACCACTATCTACCGTAACTCTTTACTTAAATGAGTTACACCAATATTTAATTTCACTTTGGGATCAGTAAATTATTGTTATTGTTAGTAAATTGAATTTGAATTTAAGTACAGGGATAACAAAACTGCTCATTTCAAATGTATTTAACAGGGTAGAAATTTGCAAACTGTTTTTATGCTTGCAGTCCTTCATAGAGATCATCTGGATAAGTGGGCATAAATACCTGTGAGCCGCATCTGGATCTGCTTTTCGATGAGAGCGTTTGGCTTTTAGAGGAGCAGGTCTCAGGGCAGGAGACGAACTTAAAGGGCTGTCTGAGTCCAGACGAGGTGCATCAGGTTTAGTTCTGATTAGAGACAAAGCTTTGAATAAAAACCCATTTGACCCGAGCAAATGTTGCCTTTTAAAACCAGAACTCCGACTCACTTTCTGAGGATGATTACTGCACGTCTCTCCTTGATGTCCTGAGGCCTGATGCAATGAGTGATGTCATCAGCAGCATAGCCACTGCAAATGAAAGAAAAACATTTTTGTTACCACAAAATCTGCTCTGTTCAACAACTGTGTCATGGAAAAGTATCAATACCCATAAATTTTTTCCACATTGTCACATTACAACCACAAAAGTTATTGTATTGTAGTAGGAATAAAAATCCAAAGAAGACAATATGAATCTAATAAATTAGAATATTAATACTGATGCAACATTTCTCATAGAGACTGAAAGTTCTGTAGCCTCCCTATTGCCTACCTGTGCAATTCTGTGTGAAAAAAATTCACGCTTCAAGCACAATCTGGGCTTTCTCCCCTTTACTTGAATTGTCTCGTTTGCAGTCGATTTTCTACCAGATCAACCAGCAAATAGAAGGAGAAGTTGTGAATTACATTGATTTTCTGCGTTGTTTTAGAATTAGATCCTTCCTGTAGTTTAGCAATGGCAGCAGAGGAAGTAAATTTCGCTGTTCAGTAAGTGTCGGCCACACTTCCAAATATTAAAGTAACATTAACAGCCGTCTCGTTTGGATCGATTTGACTCTCCTGTTAGCTAACTCCTTAATTATGTCAAGGCTTCATTTACTTCTTTCATCATATTAGGTTTCTGACAATGAACACTATGCTCCTTCATATTATAGGTAGTTAGTATGGATGGAGATGGTGTAAGTACAATAACACCATGGCGATGCATTCATTTGAATGAATGGTTTTGCAGGCTTGTCATCTTCATCCTACTGCTCTGGATCAGACTGTGGTTCCAACATGTAAGGCTGGATGGACAAGTCCTCCACTGATGACATCTTTAATAAACTTTGAAATAAAAAGTATTGCTGCCATCAAACTACAAAAATGGCTGAATGGGGTGGAGAGGACGGTTCTGCAACCTAGACGGTGGCGGGGCGAGAAACCACTCATTCACATCAAAAATATGCATTTCCACTTGGATTAACTATCTTTATTATTTCCTTTTTTTCTATTTTACTTTTTTTCCTGTAAAATTTGTTGTTTTTATTATCTGCCCCAAAAAGGTGCCTTTTAAATAAAATATATAATTATTATCATTAAAACTACTTAGGCACGGCTCCAATACTCACACTGCTCCCCACGGCCCTCTATGAAGTGTTCACTCAATTGAAGTGCATGTAAAAATTTGAGAATTGGGACGGTACGCCCCTGTGTCCCAACTTTGACATCCAAAATGGCGGAACTGGTCACTGTTTAGCACTTGTGCTAAATAATAAAAAATGAGATAATTTCCTTATAGAACTCGTTTTCAACTATTTGTGTCCATCCCTAAATCTATCTTTGACACATCCCATAATATCACAACATCCCTTTTTTTGTTGTTGTGGACCACAACAACAAAACAAATTGATTTTAAATGTACAGAATAGGTATTTTTGTTTTCCAAAGTGATTGCTGGAGATATTTGACTGTTCAGATGTGTTTTGTTATGACTTGTTGAATACAAAGCAAAATTTGATGTATTCACAAATGTTCAGTATTGAATTTCAGCACTTTACATTTGCCAAGATAGCAACAAAAAAAAACAGACAACAAAAAAAACATTAAAATAAACTAACATTGAATTTAACATTAGAAACATAATTACATAATCAACTGTTACTATAAAGACCCCATCTATTTTATGCAGCTAAAAGTTAAGTATAAAGTGGAGCTAACGTACAAAGATCAAGTTAAGGACAAACATACGGCAAATATATAAAAAATTTTAAAAAGGCCTGATGCTACATTGTGAAAAATAAAAAGACTAATGGGATTAAATTGTCCATCTTAAAAGAAACTATGAATGTTGTGACTTTATAGACCAAAAATGTCAAAAGAAATTCATAAGGAACTCTGACATCAATTTTTTCCCCCTCTACCCTGAGAAGAAAACATTTGTTTAAAAATCATAATGATACTTCTAAAGAAAATAAGAACCAAATAGTTTTCTATTCCGCTCCCACAAAATAAATTAAGACATTAATTCCATAATTATGTATAAAGTTTTCCCTGTACTGACTTTCTGTAAAAGAAATTCAACAACTAAAATCTCAATGAAATACATAACAATCTGTGGTTCTAAGGGGACAAAAATGAAAAAGGGATATGAATACTTTTACAGACACAATACATGAAGACATCTGATAAATGAGGTGAGCATGCTCACCTCAGTACTGTGACGCTCCCTCTCCTCACAGGCAGGACAAACACCGGCTCCGACACCCGGATGGGTTTGAATTGGAAGCGACAGCCAAAGCACAGCGCGCTGTCACTGAAGAAGGACACAGAGACAATGGGCCGTGCAAAGATGTGCAGGGGATCCACGTGGGACACGATGCATCCACCTGGCTGATAATCATTGATGACCGCACTGTTGACGAAACCCTCGGGGATCACCCCGTTGGACACCAGCCGCTTGATCACCAGCTCATGAACCCAGCTCGGGATTTCGTCTACCTCTCCTTTGCGGTACAGCCGCTCTTGACCCGGTCCGCGCCTCTCCAGCTGGGCTCCGTACGTGTACCCCTCGCCAAAGAAGTACTTGTTCCGGAGGGGCGCTCTATCCACCGTGTGCTCCCGATACTGTCCAGACTCTGCTTTGGCCACTACTTCATCGATCCTCTCCTCGATGCGGGCGCACTCCTCCGGGGTGAAGATGCTCAGCTGTACGACACTGCTCCTGACCCTGCGGGCTTCTTGCTCCCGGAGGTCAGAACTATCGTCGCTGTGCTCGTATTCATCGTCGTCCGACTCTCGATACTTCCGTTTTCGACCCTTCCCGCTGCCGTTGCTCGCTTGGTATTTGTTCCCGTAGTCGTCCCGGTGCGGAGTCATGGACTTTAGCTTCTCTCTTAGGTCAGAGAATCCGCTGGCTGCCATGTCGGCCAAAACAATATGACCGCCGCGTTGCAAAAATAAAGGTTCCTAATTACACACAAAAAAACTAGCTTCAATGCTGCATTTCAGCACAAATTTACAACAGTTTGTTTGTTATGGACAAACTAGACCTGAATAAAATTACAAGAGTCAATTAACTCGCATAGCAACAACAAGCGCACAAAAGTAGCTCATGTTAGCTATGGCTCCTAGCTCAGTCTTTGCTTTGAAGCGTTACTCTTTTGTAACTATTCTTTTACATTTCATATATCTCCTATTTCAGAAACGAACGTAGAAATATTGCGTCATCACCACTCTGCGTCCAGCTAAGGCAGAGAAGAGGCTAACGGTGTTAGCTGATAGCTTGTTACCCTGGCTTGGCCAGTCCGTCGCCGCCTGGAAATACTGACAAAACACGCAGCGACATGTCACCACCAAAATTCCCAATCTGGATATTTTTGAGCTTCTTCCAATAACGCTTGAAATAAGTAGAGCCAGAAACTATATTGTTAAATGAGCACAAAGCTAAATACGCCTTCTCAGTCAGTTTCTTCTTCTTCTTCTTTAGATTTTAACGGAAGCTTGCATCCATTATTGTTGCACTACTGCCATCTGTTGGATCCTAGTATCTATACCTCAAATTCTCACAATGATCCCAGTATTTTTTAAAAAAACGAAAAATCTTCTTTTTCCCCTCAATACTATTTAACTGATCAACCACATTCTCAAATTTCAATTCCCTATTAAAACCTAATTCCGTTTTTAATAATCTTCTTTGGTTTACATATTTTCTACAACTAATAAAAACATGTTCCATTGTTTCACACCAACTCCAAAAACCTGGAAGATGTTTCCACATCTTAAAAAGAGTTCCATTTAAAAAACGGTGACCGGTTCTTATTCTATTTGTAATTATCTCCTCCCTCCTGTTTGTTCCTCTAATCTTTACTACATCAATTGTATTTTGTATCATAAATAAACGCCTTCCATTTATTTCATTATCCCACCTAATTTTCCATATCTTCTTGCTTTCTCTCCAAACTATACTTTTGCCTTCAGATTTAGATAACTTTACTGGCATATCAATATCTTCTTTTTTAATAGCCTCCTTAGCCAACCTATCTGCTCTTTCATTACCCAAAATACCGACATGAGCAGGAGTCCAAAATAATATAACATTTTAATTTTGTTCACATATTCTATGATGAACAGCCATAACCTCATATAATATATTCTGATGATTATTTGTACATCCCTTTTCAATACTCAACCACAAACTATTACTTTATTTATATTAGTATTCTTGGCAGATATCCGTTATATTTCTTTCCTTAATATTTGATAATGATCTGTCTATATTAATATATTTCCATGTCCATGTAGGTCTCAAAGGCCATAATACTATTGGACTAAATTATTTGTTACATACATTAAATGATTTTGCTTTGTCATCCCCAACCCACCCAAAACTATTAATTTGTTCGTTTCCTCTTTCCCAACAATTTTCTAATACTTTCTTAACTGGATGATCTTCATTATGTCCTTTTAAATTTATCCAGTAATTAACTATTATCTTCTGATGTCTTCTGATACATAATGGCATTTCTCCTGTTTCTACTTGTAAAGCACATACTGGAGTTGATTTAACATTAGAACTGCCCCTAGACAAATTCTCAATGCTCTAACTTGAATAACATCAAATTTTTTAAACCTAGTTTTAGCTGCTGAACCAAACACCACACTCCCATAATCTATTTTTGACCAAATTAGTGACAAATAAACATTTTTAAGTGATTCAAAACTTGCACCCCATGTCAACTCTTCTCAGTCAGTCTCCAAGTACAAGCCTGGAAATAAACTCATGTAACCTGCAGAGGGTTTGGGGATGCTCATTGTAGATTTGTGGGAGGGACTCCCTGGGTTCCAAATTCAATGTTGCTAATTTTGTCTCGCTTACCTTCTAACTAGTCACCAATACAGTTAACTTAGAAAATAAAATTATCTTTTGTTTCTGGTTTATTGATTATACGAATGTTTCTAAAAAATGTTGAAAAGGCTGTTATGCTACAAAACGTCCTCAGGTTTAAACGAATTTTTATGAATATGTGAAATATTCAAATAGTCAGAGTTCTTAGTACTTTTATGCCCATTTTTAGAATAAGTGCAAAAGTTCAAAATTAATTTAAGTCAGATATTTCTGGAGTGGTCACTGGTCCAGACTGAAACATGGAACTTTCTCAAAATTATTTATACCCCTGGTGGATTTAGCTTTGAAGTTATCTTTTAATTTTACCAAAATATTTCCTCAACGAGGATTTAAAATGGCCTTTTGCAATGGTCCAAGCCAGAGTCCCTACTTTATTTTCAAAGAGAGTTTTGTAGAAATAGCCTTCAATGCTCAAAGAACTGGGAATCATTACAAAAATAAATCATCACAATAGCAGCAGAATGGATGACCAATGGAATCATAGGATGGAGGAATGGCTGACTGATGAATCCATATTCAACATTTAAAAGTTCCATCAGTCCATCCAGACTTGGTTTATTTATTTAGTGATTCAGTAAGTACAGGAAAAGTTTAGAGATTTCAGTTTGCAATAGTTTACTGATAGATGTACAAAGCAAATAGGACATTCAGATTTTTAATATCTCCCCCAGCCTTTTTGTGTTATTTCAAAAATTCAAATAAAACCCAGCAGCCTCCAAGGAAGATCCATGTAAAAAATTTGATTTTCTCTTTCACTACTTACAGATTATCACCCTGGGAGACGTGGCTACAGTGTCACAATTTCCATCTTGAAGTGGGTGTCAAAGGCTTCTTTTCTGCGTTTTATGAAATATGCAGATTATACAATTCAATTCACAATATACTGTAACTGTACTGGGCGAATGGGTTGTATCCTGATGAAAACACAAAATATCACCAAAATATTTTTTAAATTACTGTTCCAACACTGAATCAACAAGAATCTTTTTTACTCAATGTTTTAGCTACAAGCCTACAAATATCTCTCAGATTAATCTGCTCCATAATGTTGGAAAACATATGTATGTCTTTGTTGTTTTTTTTTTGCACATTTAGCTATAAGATAAAAAACCCTAACTTATTACATTTTATTACACAAGACTGTATTAGCAAATGTGTTCTTTTCTTCAAACTGCAACAAAGTGAGGCATTGCCACAGATCATCAGAAAATTTAAACTCCTAAGTGTCACAGCAGTAACTGAACAGCTGATCAGTGTAACATAACAGCAATGAACTCAACACTGTTAATATAAGTTTTGCGCGTAAAACAGCAGCTCTACATCATAGTAAATAATATTAGAACAGTGGCAATCAAATTGTTGACATTTCTGTAAAAAAATGTAAATAAGGAAATGGAAAAAACATTCATTAGATTTAATGAGCAAGTCAGTGGGTCTATTTATGCTTTTATTTTTTTAATGAAAAATATTTGTTTTACAAAATATATCAACTCTTCTATTTACAAATCATTACCAATCATACAAATAGCATAAATGCATAAAACTGATTAGCTATAAAACATTTAAAGACGCCAAAGATATCTGTTGAAAATACAACAGTGAGTGAATCTATAAATTCTCACAAAGAATAAGATGGAGGATCTAAATCTATCACTCAGCTGTGTTTTTCTGTAGGTTCAGAGAAATAATCCAGTAAAAACTGGAATGACTTCCTGATATTTCCCATGTCACTGTGAGAACTACACAACAAACCCCTGAAGGAGAGCGGAGGTAGCTACATGTACATGTGCAGAAACATTTGTGCATAATATGAAACATGTGCACACATCACAGCATGGTGATTTCGCTGGGTGGCAGAGTGAGCCTCTTTTCTCTCACAGACATCATATTTTCAACCTGCATGGCAATAACTCGACACAGCTCCAGGCCCTGTGGAGAAAACCAGTCAGCCTTATAGCACCAAGTATCAAACACCAGAATTTATCCGATCAGTTGTCTGCTGCCACACCTGCTCTAGCTGCAGCTGAATGACCCGCTGTGTGTTCATGTCCCCCACAGTTAGGTCCACATACGGATAGCTGGTTCCAGCACTGGGCCTCTGGGTGCGACTGCCCTGCACCTCCACAAGGGGGACGGCTGCCATCAGCTCCTGCAGAACAGACGTCAAACTTTACTCTGACAAGAAAGGACAACTTTTCTCCCAGGCTCATGTTAATGATGCCATGAGCCAATCATACACTGATAAGTGTGTGTGTGGTTCTTACATGTGTGTTTTTGTGCAGAAAGTGGAGACCACGTGGGTTGACAGCTAGAATGCAAGGAGCATAGAAGGTGGTGGAGCTGCTGCTGTGGATGTAGAAGAATGAGGAACCAAACATGGGGAACGCACTGATCAGGCCTGCATGCACAGACAGAATGCAACAAAAGGGATGAAATCATTATTATTATCTTACATACTTTATAATTAAAGTTGATGAAAATTTTGTTTGTCTGAACCACTGAACCACCAACTTTTATCCGTGTAGGTTCAATTAATGTATATATAAAAAAAACTTCCACGAGACTCCAATGTAAAAAGAAACTTTGTTCAGGAGGAATCAGGCCTAAGGTATGCTCAACAATAAACAAACTACTGTACTGTAGTAAAACCATGTTTCTCTGTCCTCCTCTGCTGCGCTGCCTTCCCTCTACTGAGATTACCCTTTACTTTTTTTCCCAATCCTCCCGGGTTGCCACAATGTGGACTTTAACAATAACTCTACCCTTTAAGGCAATTTTATTCACAGGGTTACCTTACCAAGTCAACACAAATACACTAAAATTATTTTTAGTTAAAGTTTAGCCAAACATTTACTTACTAATGTCAAATAACTAATAAAACAAAATAAGTTTAAACACTAAAAATAAATACTGATTTTAAGTTTGTATTTAAATTTTTCTCTACAGGCCTGCTGTGGCTAGTAAAATTGAACTCAGCTTTCCAAAAAATAAAAACGTTTAGTCATGTACAACTTATAGACATTTTATATTTAAGCTATGTGAAAACATTATGGTTTTATTTATATTTTTGCATTTTCTTCCTTTGAAAAGGGATCTTACCGAGAAATTGTGCCCTAGCTTGATGCGGGCTCAGAGGCTGCACTTGCTGCATGTGCTGCGTTGCCATGGTGACCCACTGCTGTGGGGGCTGCTTTTTGAAGAGAGGTGCTGCAATGTACTCCGATAGCTCATGTCTGGAAGACAGAGGACAAGAACAACAACGTCAGATAAATGGAAGCTGCTTCGCTCTGTGGCTTCTGACTTTTCTCAAAAACTGTTTTATACAACTCAGCGAGCTGCTCGGTGTTTTGCTCTGTGACAGGCAGTGATAAGGGCAAAAAAAATATAGAGCTTTTTCATAGTTGACAGTGCGTAAAAAAAAAAGACATCCAGTTGAAGAACAACAGCTCAGCCCATTTAGGCTACTGAACTCCTCCAAGTACAGTAAAGTCAGAATCTTTCACTTTAATTTATTCACAAACAAACAAGAAGAAACTTCAATATTTCAGAGACTGAAAAAGACTTTAGAAAGGGACTAAGTCCATAACCAAAAAATTAAATAAAATACTACACTTGGAAATGAGCATTAATAACTCTTGTTGCTCACATGCTGGGAGTATAGATGTTGTCCTTGGCTCTATGCTGCAAAGCAGCCAGCTTTGACATTTGGTGGAACTGTTGATCGCTCACTTTTCCATGTGAGAGAACATTTAGCAGGCCTTTCCGGTAGTCTGGAAGGATCTGAAAAATATTCACAAAACCTGAGTTACACACATAACAACAAATAACCAAATATGTGTGTGGAGTGAAAGAAAATCACTTTTAGTACCTGGTTGTACTGCATGGCCACACTCAGCTCATTCTCAAACCTGAGCGACTGAGTCCAGACAACTCGCCGGAACCACAGACTGTAGCCTGAGTCGACTGACTCTGCCTCTGTGGCAACGTCCAGGATGTACTCGTTCTTGTTCAGAGGTCGAACATTCTGACCTGAGAAATTGGTTTGTTATTTCAAAAAAAAAAGCTTTTAATCTTTTAGTACTCGTACTTGTTTTTTTTTTTTGTTTGTTTGTTTCTTTTTAGTGCTTGAAGTTTTCAAAAGGGACTACTAATGCTTGTATTTATACTAGTCAATTAATTGGAAAAAAATCAGTTTGTTTATTGGATATTTAAAGGATAGAGGAATAATAATTTTTGAATGTATTTTTGGATATTTACTGCAGTAGGAATTTCTCAATTTCACAAAAACCAGCAGAACCAGCAGACTGAGCTGTCCCCAACAAAACAGTGTCATCCATCTATGGTCTCATGGAGTAATCCAGAATTTCAGCATGATAGGTTGTTATAGAAATAAATATTATATACTAAAAGATTAGAAAAATTAGGACAGAAAACGCAAGTTACGAACAAATACTTTAGCTTTGTGCATGTCTTATATATATTCTATATTATGAATCATACAAAGATTCATCATCATACAAAAAGTTTACATAATAATATTTTAGATTAATTAATTTTTATTAAAACGGGCTCCATTCTTGTCAGGGTAGAGATGCAGTGGGCAGATCTGTGTGGTGGTGACCTAGGTAGGAGTGAATGAGATTATTTTCTAGGGATTTTATTTTCTGTATTTCATTATTAGTTTTGGTTTATGTTGTATAAATATGACATATGTCTGACTCCTTTGTATCTACAGGCTCTCACCTAAATGTTTGATTCTCTAAGACGATGGAAGTCTGCTTTGGTCTTGGCCCTGCTCTGGTTAGTCATGAGCTTCTCCCTGTAAACTACATAAATTGTGTTCATACAAAATGAAGATGCTAAAAAAATGTATCTTCTGCAGGTAAAACATTAACCTAACCTATAATCTAAAGGATAAAGAGATTTTCAGTGGCATATATACAATTTATTTCATTTTCCCTTTGGGATCAATAAAATATGTTTGAATTTAATCCCATTTGAATTGTAAAGCACAGGTGTACTTCAAGATGAACCTCGACATTAATGTAAATAAATTCATATATTATTTTTTTAAGTGTAGTAACATAAAAACATGTCACTTCTCCCGTTCAATCATAAGTTATGACTGATGGACTCAGTCACATTTTTAAGTGATAAATATAGTTCACTACATGAAAAGACCATGGAAAGTTTATTGAGTTGCTGAAATTAAAGGGTTTAAATTGCGTCTTTGTTTTGCTGGAACTGTCAGATTGAAAGTCAAATGATGAAGTTTTTTTTTTATTATTAAGTTTTTTGTATTTTTTTGTACAAACTTCACAGCATTCAAGTTTATAAACATTTAGTTATTCTCACAAGCATATTATCAAACTAAAATAATGCAATAATATCCAAAAAGATATAATAGTGATGCTCCTTCTGCGAATTAAAGCTCATTAATAACTCTCAGACTTCCTGAAGCTCCATTACAAATTTTATTTTAAGAAAAGTTTCTTTATTATTATTATTATTATAATTCTTTATTTTTCATCCGTAACCGTTAATGCGGCTCATACCGCTGCGTGCACACCTACAAAAGAGGTATCAAAACCTGCAGAAAATTCACGCCATTCCAGCTATTACTTTTGGTGGGATTCGGGATGAACATGGCGACATAATTCGCAAAAAACTACGAAAAAAACCCCATTATAAGTCAATGGGGAAAATCCATTGAAAACCCTAATACCCTACTGGCTAAAACAGAGAATTGTCTCCCCCAGCTGGCTCAAATGAAGTATTGTAAGTCTGAAAAGCGAAAAGAGCAAGTATGAAAAAAAAAAGATTGTGCCTTGGATATACTGGATTAAACAAAACTTTAAATTTGATTGGTAAACATCCAACAGGTAGATGTGAGTGTGGTATGGATATGGAAACAGTAGAACATGTAATAATTAATTGTGGAAAATATAAAGCAAGTAGAGAGAAGCTAAAACAATAAATTAGGAAATATGATATAGAGACATTTAAACTTAATAAGATATTAATTAAACACAAAATAAATAAAGCGGTTATTAAATTTTTGAAGGTAACAGGATTATATGTAAGAATTTAGATTGGGGGAGATGCTGTCGTACACACTCCAGCACAGTAGATGGCGATAATACATATTAACGTTAGATGTCACCCGCCGCTAAAATCACAAAGAAGCAGAAGAAGCTTTCTGCTTCCGACTCTGCTTGGTTAAGGTAAGAAGTGTTTGTGTTCTGTCCATAAAATATACTATTTAATTTAATTACTATATTATTAGAACTGCTTACAGTTGTTAAATGTAATGTGTTCTTTAAGAAATGTGATTGATTTTAAAAGTTTGACTGCTGTGGGATATTTTGTTGTGGCTCTGATAGCGTAGCTGCTACCTTGATGGAATATTTTTTCTACGACAAAAACCGGAATCACAATTTGTTCACATGTTAGCAATTTGCTAACTGGCTTTCGTGAAAGCCATTCTTTTTCCACTTACTTTTAATTCACTATCTGGATATTTAGAGAGGACTAATTCTGACAGATGGATTCATTCATGAGGTTTAGAAATAGTTCATTATATACAGTTGAGTACAAAATTATTCGTACAAATGGGAGAATGATTAAGTAATCTTTTAACTTTACCAACACACTTCTTATGACTGGAAGTGATATCAATGTTTCGGACTGGCTCAGGGAGAGTTCTGCCTCAATCTGACATGTAATCTTTGGAGGGAGCCAAAGATTAGGGTGATGTCAAAGAGGCCTTCCGTCCTCAAAGACTTGAAGCTCATCCCCCCAAAAAATCATATCAGTGGAAACATGTAAAAAACTGTGGAAGGTTTCTAATTGCTGCATTACCTAAATATGTCTGCTCTTTTTTTAGGTGGATGTAAATCATTTAGCATGACATTTTAAAATCTAATTTAAAAAACATACAATTATTTTGATCTCACATTACATTTATATATTATCTGTTGAGAAATCCTGTCTCGTTTTCAGGCACTTCTGTAACATTTTAAATTGAAATCTGACTGTGCGTACCTCTGTTGGTGACTAAAAATATGGCATATTCTTCAATGGCTTCTAGCGTGTGTAATCCCATTTCATAGCACAACTCTTCTATCACCTCCAGGGCAACCTGAAAAACAGATACAACAGTCAATCCCAGCCTGCCCACACTAATGCGCCACACTGATCATCACCTGCTGAGTGCTTACAGTACAAGTTTTGATTTTCACATGGCGTTCGATGCCTCCAGGGAAGAGAAACAGCTGACGCTTTGAACTGCGTCCCGCCTGAGGAAACACAGTCAAACGTTCACATAGAATATGTGGCAGATATGCTAGAAATGACTCACTTTTTTTGATCAAGGTCTTTTTATTATTTTTTACATACACCACACACACACACAAAAAACAAAACAAAAAAAAAAGACTAACAAAATATACAACAAAAAATCCCTCCCAACCCTCCTCTCCTATACCGGATCTACTACCCCAACAAGAATACACCTTTTATTCATACATCAGCCGATACAAAGCACAGGTTTGCACACAAAGAACCAATATTTGACCTTTACACAAAGTTATCTGCCGAAATATTCCCGACATAAGATATAAATGGCTGCCAGATGTCAAAGAATTTGTTTACAGATCCCCTAACAGTATATCTGATCTTCTCTAAATGAATGTAAGACATAACTTCTCTTAACCAATGTCCATATATTGGAGGATGTGGATCCTTCCATCGAAGAAGAATGAGTCTTCTAGCCAGTAGAGAGCAGAAAGCTAACACAGTCCTCTGATGTTTGCTGAAGGAGGACTCTGCTGGAGCCACCCCAAAGAGAGATGAGTGGTGATGGACAGACAGTTTGTCCAAATATTAGGACTGAAGAATCATAAGGCTATAAAAAAATGGTGCTCAAGTGTATGTATAATGAAGAAAAAAAAACTAAGTTCTTATCTGAACAAAAAACACAGGAAGACCAAATTTTCCTTTTCCTTCTCTCCATTTATCTTCATGTCCCTTTGGTGATAATAAACTTTCTAGGTTTGAAAGTCCATAAATTTTTGATAAATTGTTCAAACTGGCTAAAAAGCTAATATATTTTTTCTTTAAGGATAATTGGTTAAATGGACTCATAAGACGTCGACCAGCACGGTGTGGCCCCACCATGGAGTCAGGCCTACGGTTGGGGCTTGCTGACCTGATAACCGGGCTGAACTTGTGCAGGAGATTGAGAGATAGCATCTAGAAGCTTGTGAAGGTGGCTAGCTTGTGGAACTCCTCATTGATACTTTGAGGCCAAGTGTGCAGTGGCCCGTGTGGTTGCAGAAGCAAACCACACGGTTTGTTTCTGTCATTGGCTGAAATGAGTTCTGCGAGGCCATGGAGAAGAACCTTTGGTTGACATTAAAGCAATTCTGGCAAACTGTCCGGCACTTCTGAAGGAGGAAGCAGTGCTTTACCAACACTGTTTAGAGTGGGGGTGGAGAGCTGCTGACCTTGATGGAGGATCTTGTCATTTAGATGGTGGCAGAGTCTCAGGGGTGGATGGGATCTGCCCTGAGGGCCTCAGGTCTCTGAATGTTATGGGACTGTCATGTCTGACATGCCTCTTTAACATGCTGTAGTGGTTGCGTAACAGTGCCCTTGTACTGGCAGATCAGGGTGGTAGTCCCCCTTCATAAAAGAGTGATCAGAATATGTGTTCCATAACCCTCCTTAGCCTTCCTGGTAAGTTCTATGCCAAGATGGTGGCGAGGAGAGTGCAGCTAATAGTCCAACCTCACTTCATGTTTGGGGGGGAAGTGAGGTTTCCACAACACATAACTTGGATTAATGAAATAAAAAAAATCTTATTTCATTGGATATATAGTGAACAATTAAAAACTAAATTTGACTAGTAATAAATAATAATAATACGCAATTGTGTTTTTATGTAGATGGTAAAGTGAGTGTATTAGAATACTCCTTCATAATTCAGATCTGTCCTTCTGACACTTATTTGCTTCTGATTTTATGTGTATAAAATAATATTATTCTCTATCCATCTTATCTCTAATAAGGATTTCAATTTTTTGACCTAAAAGCAGATAAATTAATGGAGGCACCAACCATCATAGCCTTCAGCTCCATGCCGTTGGGTGGAACAATCCGACCGCCGTACACAAACGTCTTCTTCAGATTTTGTTCACATGCTTTAGCTATGCCTGAAAAAAGTGTGGTACATATTTCACACTGATTGCAACATTTGCAGCATAGTCCCACTTGATATTTGTGTGTGTGTTTTTTAATTTTTTTTTTACCTTGATACGGTGCTCCTGCACTGCGAGAAGCCTGCTGCAGGTATTTTAACAGGAAAGGCTTGAGGACTTCAGAGCAGCGATGATAGGCAGCCAGGATGTACAGCAGCCTCCAGCCTCGTTGGCAACTATCGCTGCAAAGCACGAGCGAGCACAGAGGTGCTCAGGATCACAGAGGTAATCACCAAAGTACCATGCACTGAGGGTTTGTGTGTGGCCAGCCGACTTACGGTTTGGAGCTGGTGTTGGCAGTAAGTTGTTTGAGGAGCTGGCAGTAAGCTTCATCCCTCATCAAGGTGAATTCTCCAATGAGCTGAGGGGAGCAAATAAATCACAGCACAAAAAAACCCACAAGACTTTAGATGGAGTTCCTTCCTGCAAAATGATAACATTAACCTTTGACATCTAATACAATATTACATTCTGTAGCTTAGAAATCTTAGTGTATAAGTTGAACTAGCAGAATGACTGGTGCAATCTTTTTGAGGAATTGAGGAATGATCACTTAGTTACATACAGCAGGTAAGTAATCTGTGACAGAACATGAAAAACTTGAGGGCAAATGAAAAGCATAACGAAAACAAATTTTGGTCTATAATTCAATTCTTTCAAAGTTCTCAGTTTAGGGAATGCAGGAATAGGAGCCACACAAATGCCAGACATATTATTAGCAGCATAATTAGATGCGGGGTGATGCGATTAAACACAGATAAGGAAGGAAAACAGAACATTACTGTGTGTTACCTCATCTTCCCCAGAGATCAGTCCAATAACAGTGGTATCATCTACAAATTTGATAACACTAGTGTTTGGCTGGGTGGTCATTATGTGAATAGGGTACAGAATGGGACTCAGAACACAGCCTTGTGGAGTTACTGTGTTGATGATCTGAATGTGCTGTTTCTCAGTCTGACTGGCTGTAGTCTGCCCATTAAAAAGTTCAGAATCAATGCAGAGGTTAGATGGCACACCTAGCAAGCAGAGATTGTTGGTGAGCTTAGCTAGTATGATGGTGTTAAAAGCTAAGATTTAGTTAATAAAGAGAAGATGTGCACAAAAGTTCCTCTTTTCTGGGAATGTAAGTACATTGAGTAGTGTTGCGTTAGCTGGATTTTTACATACGTGTTTGGTCTATATTCAAATTGTAGACGGTCTTTTGTCTTGATCTTATCTTAATGTGGTGCATGACAATCTTTTCAAAGCATTCATAACAATAGGAGTTAACACAACAGGCCAGTAAGCACCTGGTCCCTTCTTTGGTAGTGGAATGACGATGGTCGTTTCATAGCATGTGGCTAGTGACTTGACCAAGGAAGAGGTTGATTATGTCCACCAGCACCTCAGAAAGCCGTGGAGAACACAATTTGAGTGCACACCCCAAGATGCTATCTGGCTCAAATGGTTTCTGGGGGTTTGTCCTCTCCACCCCTCCACAGGTTACTGTAAATGGGGGAGGTGAGCACTTACCCTGTCTACTGGCTCGGTGTTGTGGGCCTCAAATAATGCATAAGATTCATTAAATTAATCAAGCAGAAAGTTACTTCTTTTAGCCCGGGGCGCATCTACAGCCACCATCCAAGCAGGATCTGTATTCATTTTTTGTCCCTTTCAAAGCTCTGGGCAGATCGTACCTTATTTTTTGTAGCCCTTGGTGTTGCCTGAGTTATATGTCTTCTAGAATGTTTGCAGTTCCTCCACATTAATTGAGGTTTGTTGGGGTTTAAGGCAATGCGTTTGTCAGGGACAATGAGGTCAGTACACATATGTATGTGAATACAGAGTTTTAATGAGGAAATGGTGTAGCCTTAAAAGCCCCCTGGACATTGTGATCCAGTGTGTTTTTCTTCTGTGTGGGAAAAGTACTTTGCTGCTTATATGCTGGCAACAAAGTCTTTAAATTACAATGGTTAAAATCACCAACTATGAACATTGCAATGTGGGTGTTTGCTTTCCAGTTCTTTAATAAGTTTTTATCACATCCCAGTGCTTCTGTCGGGTTTCTGTGCAGTAGAATGTATTAAACAGTGAAAGCTGTTGTAAACGTCCTTGGTGGGAATAAGGGCCTGCATTTCAGCACCAAGTACTCTGTGGTGTGGGAAATTGATAATGAGCATATTTACCTTAAGGAACATGTTGACCACTTCCTGTTCTGATGAACCCCTGGATGGAGAATCTCCCATGAAACGCATAATGCCTAGAGATATTACACCATCACACACACCCACACAAATTAAACATCCACTCACAATTCATACATATTTTCAGTTAGCAAATGCCTGACTAATATTAGTGTTCAAATTTCATTTACGTAGCTAAATGTTTTATTCATAGACTTTATAGTCTATTAAAGCAGCCATGGGGCATTCCCAGCTGATTTTAAGTTTCATTTATTTCAATAATTAATTTTCCAGACTATCTCTACCAGTACCACAATTGTTCATTGGAGACATACTGACAGATTTTAATGGGTGGAAGGTTGTAGACTAGTGGATGGATATATAGGAGGCTAGATTTCTATTTTTTTTCTCTTTCCAAACCTACCCAGATGTACAAATAAAGATATTTTTAAACACTGTGTAGAGATAATTTTTCTAATCAAAAATATTACACAAAATAAAACCTATGAAATACTAAATGTAACATATATTACATTTATGGATGTATATTTCAAATATTATTTATATAAGTTAGTTAATGATGAAGCTAGATTAGAAGATTCTTTGACTGCTGGAGTGAAGTGGCACCTTGTAAACACACACCGACAACCATATAGTGTAAAATATAGTGAATTGTATCAGATAATATTTACAAAAATATATAAAAACAAATACTTCAAATTTCATCTGCATGAAATCCCCACAGATGCTTTTTCTAAGCCAAAGCAACATTTTAGTTCCTTGGCGGGAGTAAGAGGATGGTAGGAAGGGATCCAGTTCAGTTCAGAGTGATAACTGGTTGTAGGCTTGATCACCTCCTGTAGCACTGGAAGAAGTGGTGGGGATTTGACAGAGCTCCTGGTTTGGTGTAGGATTAACTCATCAGTCTGGTCAGCTTGGCAAAAGACAGGATCAGGAAGTTGGGCAGTTACCACTTTCGAAACGCATTATTAGTTGAAGGTTTTATTTCCACAAACCGACATCTGTGGCAGCTACGGTACAGCATCTCACCTAACACACTGACATACTACTACCACCAGTCATGTGAAAATGAACTACCAGTCTGACTGGTAGTTCAAACTGTGATTTCATCATCACAGGGAGGTGATGAATCACGCAAAAACAAACACACCGAATGGCATTTGTTATTGTTTGTTTTCTTTTAACATAAAAGAAAATTAAGGAAATCTCAAATACATTTTTAATAAAATAAAAATAAATAATTCTTTAAGAAAATCCTTTTTAGGAACCTAATTTCAACCACAAAAATAAAATGGTAAAGGAAAAAATGCTATCAGTAACACTAAAAAAAGTTATTCTAATGGAAATGGAAAAAAAATAGCCTGGTTCCATCAATATTCAAGAAACTTTCAAAGGTGCAACTAAAAAGGTATAATATCTCAGGATCCTCTCATTTTGACAATACTGAACCTAAATTGTGTAACCAGTGGATTTCTTTAGAGAAGAGGAGAGAAGTTGACAACTTACACAGATACAGATCAGCTGCTACTCGGTTCATAGCTACATCTGTGAACTCTATCAGAGACTCAGTCAGAGGGTTCTGCAAGGAGAAATCCGTTGAACAAAATGTCACCAAAACATCATGGATGTTAGCATGTGATACAGAGTAAAAAGCACCTTGGAGAACTTGATCATGTCAATAGGCTCCCTGAAATCGTTCCTTTTGCCTTTGCTCTTCATGGAATCTCTGAGGACAGACACATCAAAACGCATTTATATTTCAACAATGTTCAAAAACAATGGCACACAAAAAAACCTGCACTAAAATGACAATTTATGACCTTCAATATAGCTGGATATTTATATTTGTTTCAAGCAGCAAAGGAACTAGATCTTCTGGTCATTGTGACAAATGCATTTGATTTTCACAGTCCTAACTGACATCTTTTTATTGCTAATTGCATCTTTTCCAAATAAAACGTTTGAACAGCAAGAAAAAAAAATCAACTTGTTGCTTAAAAGGGAATGTCCTGTCTGTAGTTCAGACTGTTGACCTCCTCTAGGTTAATTACTTTTGTTTTCTTCAAATAGCTCAACAATATCCAACAAAGAATCCTAAAATAAAAACAACCTTTATTTAACATGCAAACAGCATTGTCACTTACAACATTGATCAAATGTCCAGTGTAATTCTGCTTCACTGCATTTTTCTCTCAAAGAATCAACATGTATTGAAATGTTTTGAAGAAGTCTTCATCATAAGTTCTTTCAGCCTGCTGAAGATGTTTTGAAGTTTTGTTTGGGCTTTGAATCAGTTTTGAATCAATTTCTGACCTGTTTCTGGATGTTGTGTGTACACATAGAAGAAAAGTAACCATAAATCTAATTTATATAAAAATAAAAATAAAAGCAACACTAAAAAAAAGACAGGAAACTAAAGCTTCAAAAAGCCTAGACAAGAATCCTTTAAAAAAATACAAGACGGGCTGGTTGATTGGAAACAATCGAAACAAATCAGTTGCGTCTCATGACCATCACCCAGTGGAGGGTGAAGGTCATGAGATAAAAAAATGAAATACTACATTGAGTTTATGGTATTTCAAAATTTTGTAGCTCTTCTGTAAATGTTATAACTTAACTGCTGTTGCTGGATGTTAACAGAGAATCTGACTGTCTGGCTGCCTGAGTTTGTGTCTCAGTCTCACCCGTTTCCACTCGGTGCCTGCCTGAAGTACTTCTTGGCAAACTCTATCATATCATATTTACTGTCCTGCAGAGCTCTCTCATCAGGCTCTCCATCAGGGAAGCCATCAAGTGAAACTCTCTAAAGACAGAGATTAGAAGTGAGTTTGACAGAAATAAAAAAATAAACAGCATCTTGGAGTGCATTTGTGTCTGGGAACCTCAATCGTTTGATCTATTTCATGTGCAGCCATGGTGGAGGCCACAGCGACAGCAATGGCTGACGACACGGCAAACTGGTCAGCTCCGCCTTGAGGCTCTGCCTTTCGGTCCAGCGGCAGCGACAGGAAATCAGGAGGAGCAACGGGGTGGACACACTCTGTGGGGAATGCCCCGGAGCGGCCAAACACGGCTCCAAACTTCCAACCTGACACACAAATGCAGGAAAGATTTACAGAGAGACACACAATTTCTTCTCATCACTGTCTGCTTTCCTCTGACTGGATGTCAGATCATTATCTGCCAATTCCCCTCCTGTCTGGGGTTGTGCTGATAACCTTGAAAAAATGATGATTTACTGCTGTCATGATGGACAACACTGTTCTCAGCTGTGCTCGACTCCTTGTTTTTTATTTGCGAACAAGCAGCCATTATTTACTGTACCTTTAAGAAGATTCATACTTCTTGCTTTTATGTTAAAACCACTAAATATTTATATTCATTAGACTGTCTCTGTCCAATCTGACAAAGTTTGAGTTATTTTGCATAAGAGAAATGGAAAAGTTCCTAGATTTCTAAAGCTTGTAGACACATAACCCAATAACTAATATCTGTAATTGCAGGTAAGTGTGTTTCGAAAAAGCACTGAGTCAGAGGAGGTCAATGTAAATACATACAGCACTTTTGAGATGTTTATGTAAAGATTTTGAAACCATACATGACCTTCTGTCAGTCAATCACATAAAATCCCAATGAAATAAATTAAAGTCTGTGGTTGTAAAATGAAAAAATCTACAAATGTTCAAGAGGCAATTTACAGTCCTAGTTTTTAGTTTCCAATTCAAACCATGAGGTACGACCCACTGATGCCCTCAGCCCCTCTGGTTATAAACAAATGTTATTTTGCATAACATGAAAGATTTCTGACGCCAGATTTCAAAAATCAAAGGAAATAAAAGCAAATGATTTAATTAATTACAAGTACATGTTTAAATACACTTTTTCTCTGCCATCTGTCTGATGTAGGAACAGTTTAATGTCACCCTGGCTGTGTTTTCATCCAACTGTGATGTGAATTGGGAGCAAATTTGGAAAATCTTGCAAAAAAGAAAATGTGAATTAGGCATGTTTCCATCTACTGGTTTGTAAGGCTGTCCTTGTATCCCACCCTACAGAACTGCCTGGGTGGGATACAAGGTCATGATTATTGTAGTGTAGTGTTTAGTGTATTAATGTATTCAGAAATTGTTTAATTTTTAATTCATTTATCTCAAGCCAAACATATGAAGTTTCTCAGTTTGTCAGGTTTTTATATCTTAAAGGAAGCCATTTTGTTTTAAATGTCTATAGAAATGTCTCTCTCCATTTATTTCCTATGAAAATTGTGTGATGGATCTCTTGTTCTCATCCAGCCGAGGCACCAGTGCATAATTTATAAATTAAAATAATCAGTGCATGTGAAATTTTGAGCCTGTGCACGCAGACGTGCACACAGGAGCTAGTGATGCAACACAAGAAGAGTTTGAAATGTTCAACTTTTGCTGCTGTCACAGAAAACATTCACCTTTCGCAGTCATTCGTTGCTCCCTGTGTATCAAGCCCATAATGAACTGCTGTAACCCTCTGCGGGACAGAAGCTTTTAGGTCAAAATAGTAGTTTGATTAAGCTGTGTTATGTAATATTAATGCATCAACATTTTCAGATTAATCGCATGGTTTAATGTGTGAATGTTGACAGCCCTAATTAATATTCAACAAGCAGAACAGAGAATCCACATCCTGCAATCACACATCAAGCAGATACATGTAACTCACACTTAAACTATGAACATGGACATGGATTACCAATTTGTGCCTAATTAAAGGTCTCAGGGTTTGACACTGAATCCACACTCTGAAGCCCCACTGCAGATTGGAATTACAAGAGCAGCCTAAGTTTTGAAATCAGGGAACATCTCTTATACTGAAGTGATCACAAATTGGCAGGATTGTCCGAGCAAAGTGGGAAGTACTTATTCTGCATCAGACGTGGTCCAAAGCCTCCATAGCTTTCCAATTGTCAGCTCCAGATAAAGAGATACATTTAGTTCAGATTTATGGCTAAAAATGATGCTCAGATGGAATTTTCTAATTATTATGGGAGTAAATATTTCAGCATGTTTATATTTTGCAATAACATCAAGTGCAATGCATAAAGAGAAGAGCTATTGTTTTGTTCAAAAACTCACCAAAGTCTTCAGTGTCCCTTTTAAGCTCTTCCAAAAACACAACCTTCTTCCTCACCACACAGCCATAGCTGCAACCTAAAGGAGAGAGCATCTGCAAATGTTCTAACATCACAGATTTCAGCCAGGACGCTCATGAATCAGTATCTGACCTTTCTGTAGCCCGTCCATAACCTGCAATCTGATGATGTCACCTTTATGGAAACTGAGCATCGATCGATCGTCTGTCACAAAGTTACGCTCTGCGATGACGTAGTCGGAGTCCTGTTCAGGAAACCAGTACACAGGTAATATCAGTTATTATATGCTTGTATAAGTAGTAAAGTATCAATTAGTTCTTCAGTGATCAGAATCGGCCAGTTTTCCTTAATCAGCTCTGATTTGTGATTCAAAATCATTTAAATTATTCAACACCTCAAAGCAATTTTCTTTGGCTGAAATTTTACAGATTGTTCTATTGGATATGTTACAATCTTTAATATCTCATATGACTGTGATATACACTCTCTGGCAACTTTGTTAGGTACACCTGTCCAACTGCTCATTAACGCTAATGTCAAATTAGCCAATAACATGGCAGCAACTCAAAGCATTTAGGCATGTAGACATGGCCAAGAGGATCTGCTGCAGTTCAAAGTGAGCATCAGAATGAGGAAGAAAAGTGACTAAAATAACCACTTGTTACAACTGATGTATGCAGAAGAGCATCTCTGAACGCACAATACGCCAAACCTCGAGGCAGATGGGCTACAGCAGCAGCAGCAGCAGCTGACAGGAGTGGCACACCGGGTGCATTTAAAACATTGCCTAGTCTGATGAATCTCGATTTCTGCTGCGACATTCGGATGGTAGGGTCAGAATTTGGCATCAACAACATGAAAGCCTGGATCCATCCTGCCTTGTCTCAACAGTTCAGGCTGGTGGTGGTGCAGTGGTGTGGGGGATATTTTCCTGCCACGCTTTGGGCCCATTAGTACCAATTGAGCAATCTGCAGCAACTGTGTGATGCTATCATGTCAATATGGACCAGACTTTTTGAGGAATGTTTCCAGTACTTTGTTGAATCTATGCCACCAAAGATTAAGGCAGTTCTGAAAGCATAAGGGGGTCCAACCCGGTACTAGCAAGGCGTACCTAATAAAGTGGCCGGTGAGTGTATGTACATTGGTATACTGTGACTCGTCTTGCCTTTTTGATCTCATTGATGAAGTTGTCTATGAGATGTTTGACTTGTAAAGCCTTGGCGGAGAACAGGATCAGCTTCTCGTTGGTCAGATTAAACTCCAGCATGTTTTCAGAGGGGATTGTCACAAACAGGATGTCTGCGTATCTGACACAGAAAGAAGGACAAGCAGCATTAGTTCAAAATATGCACTACTTACCTGGGTCCTAACCTCTCAATACAATAAAGATCAAATAAACATTAAAATGTGGGGCATATGCTTGCTGCGCCAGTTTTGAGCTATCTATTATTTTTTTTAATAAATCCCTTCCAGGAATCCAAACTTTTTGTAACACTTCACCAAATGTTTGACCTCAAACTGTCTGATGGAGCTGGAGTAAAGTACATAACTCATTCATCCAGACTTAATTTACCATATGAGAGAAAACTCCTTCAACTACTGTCATTATAAATTCCAGTTGTGGAAAAGTACAAGAAGCAAGCAACTGACTCCTTACAATGCAGAAACACACTGAAGGGTCAGAGGTTAACCCTCTAGACACTCCAGCCTGAAATCTGGAGGCTTCCTCCAGACATTTGGATATAGCTGCTTTAGTTCACAGAGAGGAATACACCTGGCACCGGCTGAGGATGAGCAAAGTGGGGGAGTTGTGACTCATGGATGGAGGAACTTCCCACTGCTTGGATGCAAGAAGATGGGTGGAGGTGAGATATGATCAGAAAAGGCGACAAGGAACTCCATATAAGGCATGGAGTGGATCAGGGCATCAACACACATTCCCTCAGCTGAACGACTCAGCTCTCATTTTCTCATATTTCTCTGTAATCCTAAATGATAATAATGCATATTTACTCTAACAAAAGCTTATGATACTAAAGTTAGTCAGAGTTCTTTGGAACAGGTTGCTGGATTTACTCAGTGCTCTTCAGCTAGGATTTTTGGGATTTGTTTGGTATTTCAGTTTAAGGCTGGGACAGGATAACCAATAAAACAACAAGGTACATCTGGGAGCTGACAGTAGGTCATGATTGCCCTAATGCTAAAGCTTTGTTAGCTTTTCCAAAAAGTATTGACCCCATTAGGCAGTTCTAATCTGGTGTTTAGGAGGTCATAGCAACTTGGTAAAAAAGTAATCGCTCATCAAGATACAGTTTGAACCCATTTCTTTACCTGAATATACAGTTGGAATCCATTTTTATCCACAAACTGGATACACTGGATAAACTGGATCCACAAACCCGTCTCTGTGACGGGGGGTACACAGAGACATGTACCCCCCGTCTCTGTGTTCCCATAGAGCACAGAATTTATTTGGATTTTTTACAGCGCTTTGACTCGATCTGATAATCGACTCAAAGTGATTATCAGTCGTTCCATGATCTGGGCTGAATTAGGTGTTTTAAACTAAGGTTATTGTAAATTGCCTTTCTGTTACAGTACATGCTTGCTTAATGTTTTGCTGTGTTAAGTTTAATGTTACGTTGCTGCTTTGCTGTTTTAAGTCAGCCACATGTTAAAGATTGTCTCAGTCTAGAATGGTTGAATTCTCTGGTGTATATCTGATGTTTTTTGTTTAATTATTTAGTTTTTAAATTATTTTTCAATATTAAATTTCAATATTCCAGATCAATTTGATTTGATCCCCATTTATTATTCAGTATTTTCCTTTTGTCTTATCAGTATTTATATTGTACAATAGTTAAAGAAAGATGTGAATAATTCAGCTGTAAAGTTGTTTTGTTATTAATTCTCAGATTTGGCGCGTCAGTGATCACTCCTTGATGTGAAGAGTTTCTTCTGCTTGGGGTGTGAATTCATTCCTTAATTAGAGGCTTATGATTCCAGATCTGTTGGAACTGGTGCCCTGATTAAACTAAAGAATTTTAATTTTAACAATAATTTAATTAATAATAATTGACTACAATAACTAATAATTACAGAAGCCAAGCATCGATGCAAGTTCTGATTTCCAGGAATTTTGATGTCACCATGTGAGGTTGCTACAACAGTTTTGGTTTCTAGAGTTCTGATTCCCAACACTAAAGAAAACTGCAAAGATAAAGTTAAATTGATAGAAAATAGTTTTAGCTCCAGCAATATAATCCTGAAAGAACTACCAAGCTGAAAACTTGGGATGGATGCTGCATGTTCAGCATGATGTCTTTGCAGGATGTTTTCACTATTTCTTAAATATTTGAGTTTGAGTTAGCATAAGAATAAGTGTAAAAGTACTTATACACGTTTTTAAATCAGACAGATTTGTGGACTCCAATAGTTAAATGTATTTATGTTGTTAGGAGCAATGACTGAAGCTAAAATACATAGCAGCCAATGTAAAAAGAAAGACTTGGATACTGTCTGAGAACTAAGAATAAAGACTAGTTTAGAAGATCAAAAACTTGCTGAAAAAATAAAAAGTAGAAATAAATGAGGGTTGGTTTAAAATTTTTGCACAGTGTGATAAATATTTATTGGTTCTTACGTCACAGCTTAAAAAAAACTGCTAATAAGAAGCAAAAAAAACACAAACAAACAAAAAAAACCCCTCAAAAAACGGAACCTACGTGTATGGTCGAAGGACTCTGAAGTAGTCTGGAGCTGATGCGCTGCTTTTCACCGTCTTCAGTAATTTGATACCGCCGTGGGACACTGACAACACTTGCACACCTGTTCCTACACTGCCCTGCACTCAGACAGATGCACACATCCACTGAGAACAGCTTAGAAAATTGATACGTCACATGAAGCAATTTTAGCATTGCACAGTGTCCCGCCAAACTCACCGAGGCAGGAAAGAGTCGGGAGAAGTAAATTTCCCAGGTCTCCCTGGCTGCTGTCACGATCGTTTTCTTCACATGCTCCTCCACCGGATCCATATTCTGCTCAACACCATGTTTGGCTGTCATTCACAGAAACAGACACACAAACTCACGAATGTCACAGAGTTGTACTTATTTGAGAAATGCAGTCATGAAAAATAACTACAGGAAAAACAGACAGGACTACCGAATAGGGCTTTCATTTTCTGCCTTTCATCCCGGGTGATGCGAACACACGCCTCTGACAGGGTGTCATTCACTATCTGGAGGAACGGAATAAAGCAGAGAAGAGGAAGATTTTGGCTGAATTTCTCTGTGATCTTTCAGTTATCATGAGAGCCTGTAGGACTAAAGAAGAAATAATATGAAATATAAAAAAAAGGAATATGACCTACCTGCTTGAAAATGAGATCTAGCAACAAAGGATTGTTGAAGCTGTCTTTGGGATAAAACACCTGAGGGGTCATATATTTATTTATCGGAAAACTGTTTTTATTGCACAGTAATTTGCAGAGATGCAGAGCAGGATATTTACAGTCATGGTAAAAAAAAATATACCCTTACTCAATTCTAGGGTTTTGCACTGCAAGAAATCTTATGTTTGTAGACTTTTTGAAAATGATTTGACTAAAGTGTACAAGAACACCCAACCAGACAGATAAGCACTGTTTGGAAAACTAAGTACGCCATTACTGCTTCAGCAAGATTTAAAAGAGAGAGCAGCCAGATCATCAGCTTTACCACAGCAAGAGTTTCTGCAGGCTGCTGTTCTGTGGTATGTAGATGTGTGTTAACAAAGTGACAATATGGCATCAGAAATGACCTTAGGCTACATTCTCACACCAGGTCTTGATGCTCATTCCCATTTTTTTTTCTGAAATCCAATTTTCTTTGGGTAGTTGTTCATATGACTTTAAAGTGACCCGCATGTGCATAAGAAGGACTTAGACGTCACACAGCAGCACACAGTTTGTGGAGATTATAACGGAATTTATCCAGCACCAACAGTATTGTGACAAGATCATATCAGGAAGCTAACAAAAGAAAGTCCTACTATCAGCGATGGCCTTTTGTGGCACATTGACTGCAGCTCCTGTAGAGAAGTCTGTTTGGATGTGGAGTTGGACCAGGAGCAGTGGGACTGTGATGTGATGTGTTTCACTGACTCAGACCTGCTTAATAATTTCATAGATGTAACTTTCAGCCATTGTTTACATCCAGATTTACAGAGTCTAGCTTCTTCTGGTGCAGAATTACTGGATATGTTTTCTGTTTAGTATAGAAGTAGTACAGATCTGATTTTTTCTATGGTGTGGAAGGATTGGAATTGAATAGTTCAGACTGCTGTGAAATAGTCGGATGTGGGTTGCATTTGCCTGCTGTGTGAACACAGCCCTACAGGAGCAATTGTTACTGCCAACCAGTTTGGAAAGGGTTAAAGCCAATGACCATTTCCAAAAAAATGAAGTCCATCATTCTTCAGAGGGAAGGACTATTCACAATTGAAAACTATACATGAAAGTTTCCAGTCATCTCAGAATTGGCGGTCTACGAAATGTTCAGAGAGATTTTAGAAATCTCTCTGATTTCTATATCAAAGAGAAATTAAACTGGAACATTCTCAGTCAGTAACTTAATGTTTATGACAGTACAAATCAGTACAGTACTGCACAATTATGGCTTGTTTGAATGAACAGATAGGAGAAAGCCTCTCCAGCTTCTGGACCTTCAGCGAGGGAGCCCAAAGTGTTTTATTCACCAGATCTCAATGTGATAATTTTTTAGTAAAAGTGAGTGACATAAAATTCATACACAATAAAGTGAGAAACTGATAAAGTGATTCTTTTTGTGTGACTTAAAAGTCAATTCTGCAAAGGGATGTTTCTAGAAGTTCAGGTGAGTTTTTATCCCGTTTGGCTTCATCTTTATTTATGAGTGTGTGGAGTCTGTTTCTGTGCAGTATCACAGTATTTTTTGTTTTACCATGACCATGTACATTTATGTTTGTACTTTTTATCAGCCTTAACTGATGTTCTATGGTTTATTTTCGTTGCTGTATTCGTGTACTAACCTCCTTTCTGAGATACAGCCTCCAGGGCACATTGGTGTAGGTGTAATGCTCCTGGTTGGTGCTCTGGTGAAGCTGTGTCTGGATGGTCTTCGTCTCCACAGGGAGCTCTCGAGATACTGCAACAAACATGTTTAATAAGCAGAATGAAACACCAACACAACATTCTGCTTTAACTCCGGTTGACCTAGTTGCAGACCTATCGAAATCGCCTTTTTCAAGGTGCTCTTTCACGGATGAAAAATAAATAATTAACAGTGGAAAATCCACGCCAAACCTGGATTTACTAACACAGAGCAGTAAGAACTTTGTAAGGCATTTTAAAGACTGACAGGCTTTTATTTTTTTGAGGAAAAAACATGTTACAGTATATGAATATGAGATATTCATATAAAATGATGAAAACTTTTCATTACAAAGATATTGCAAAATTCAATTCAATTCAAAAATACTTTATTAATTCCAAAAGGGAGTCATCAAGATTCTTCAAAGAGCCATTGAGCTGATAATGGCTGTCGGCAGGAAAGATCTCCTGAAGCGGCCTGTACCACACTGAACCTGAAGAAGCCTCTGACTGAAGATGTTCTGCTTTCCCAAGACAGGGATACCAAACAAATCTTAGTCAGGATTGTCCATAATTTTCTTGATTTTATGAAGAATCCTTCTTTGCATTATCATCTCCAAAGCTTCCATAGTCGTCACAAGAACAGAACCAGAACAGAACCAGCCTTCTTTATCAGGGTGTTGAGCCTTTTTAGGTCTCTGGCTCTGATGCTGCTGGTCCAACAGATAACAGCAGAGATGACGCTCTCAACAACAGACTGATAGAAGATCTGCAGCATCTTGCTGCAAACCTTGAAGGATTTTGGCTTCCTCAGGAAGTCCAGTCTGCTCTGTCCCTTATTATAGATGGTTCACTGTTGCGTCTCCAGTCCAGTCTGTTGTCCAGATGAACACCAAGGTATTTATATTCTTCAACTACCTTCACTTCTTCTCCCATGATGGAAATAGGATTTGATCTAATCCTGAAATCTACAATCAACTGTTGTGTTTACATTTAAGATGAGATGATTGTTCCCTCCATGACACAAAGCGTTCCACCAGCTCTCTGTACTCAGCCTCTTGTCCATTTCTAACTCACCCACCAGCTGCAGAGTTGAGGCCTCCACCTGTGTCTTCTGGAGTGACTGTGACTGATGTGTGTCTAACTTCTGGAAAAATACTTACTCTCTTTATAAAACCTATCAAAAACACTTTTATTGATTAATTCTTTTGAGTATTCTTATAGGTAAAATATCAGATTTTTACATGTATGAGATGGAAAACAGGACAAATACAAAACTTAAACATATGCACATTTAGTGACTAACATTTATGAATTTAGATGTCTACACATGCATTTTTAATTGACAGTAATCTTACCCCATTCACACCTTCAGTTTCCATAGCAACTAAAACAAACAAGAACCTGACACAGGTTGTTTGACATCATCATGTTAATGAGAACCTCTATGTACTCATCAGTGATGTCATAAATGTTCAAAGAGATACAAGAATACAAGAATTCTCAGTTTGCTTTTCAACTTGGTTGGAGGTAGATCGATTCCAGAGAGACGACTTCAAACTGACTTTACAAACCATTTTAACTGAACATCAAGACAAGATGATTTTTGCCTGTGATGGGACCTTGGATTTCTTGTTATGAAGGGAGTTGAAAAGTTGTTAGGATATAGCACAAGAGGCAACAATGTCCTTGTAGAGAGCTCTGAGAACGAGAGATGAAAATACTTTGCTTTGACATTGAAACCTGAAGACCAAAAGGACATGGAAGATTCCTCTAAGGATGAGAAAGTTAAAACCACAACTATGGATTTGACAGTAAAGGCATCAGAAGACTTTGTTGCTTTTGAAAGTGTCAATGTTCCTCATGACCAAATGGACCTGGATGTGTTTGCTTGCTCACAGTTTGAGTGAGTTACCTTTACAACCACAGCTGGATGCGAATCTTGAGCCAACGATGTACTTTTGTAAATTTTCCAACTTATTCTTCAACTTTTGGATGAATGCCACCACACATAGCATTATGAACTTGAATATTACCAGAAGCTTTGTGGCTCAGTATCCCAAAGACTTTTTACAGAGACGTCATTGTTTCCAAGGTTTTTCTTTACAGCAATGCACCATCCAGGAATATATTTTCCCCCAGATGAAGTCTTTGCAGTTCAGAATAAAATAATTGAAACACTGAAGATAAAGGATATAGTACATCAGGACAATACAGGAGTTTTTCTGTTATATATCACTTATATATAACTTATTGTTGCCACAGAATGTGGCTGACTCTGTGGGGGCCATGTTCCACCCACTTCCTCCAAAATGTGTCTGTAGTACTCTCTTTGTAGTTGGTCAGGGGTCACTTTGAGCCCAACACTATATTTGTCCTGTCCTTCTGTGGTCTTTTCATAGATGTAGATGTACCCATTATGGCAAATGTCAGCTTCATGGTCAATATATGACCATGAAGCTGACATGGTCATATATTGACCATGTCAGTATATGACCATGTCATATACTGACATGGTCAGTATATGACATGTCAGTATATGACATGTCAACTCCAGTTGTGGAGTTGTGACCACAACTCCAATAAGTTGTGGTCACAACTTATTGGAGTTGTGACCACAAGGTTTCAGTGTCTGTTTTGGGGGGCAACCCTAGAATCACCAGAAGGGAGAGATGCTGTCAAGCTGAAGATAGAGACCTATCAGGTCTTTTTGGTCTGTGGGACCCCAGAAGCAGCTGATGGGTACTGGCAGTCCAAGCGGCATGCAGCTCGGGTGGTCGATGAGGTAAACACTTGGTCTTGGGAGAAGTTCATAGAGACCATGGAGAATGACTTGGGCAGAGTACTTCGAAAACCTCCTCAATCCCATCATCACGTCTTCCACTGAGGAAGGGGAACCTGGGGACTTTGGATCAGGCTCTGCTGAGTTGACCATGGTGAGAGGTGCAGAGAAGGAGTGGGCATAGTTTTGGCCTCCCGTCTTGGTGCCTGTGTGTTGGGGTTCACCCCAGTAAATAGGGTAGCTTCCCTTCACCTATTTGTGTTGAAGCTGACAGTTTTGACTGTTGTTTGTACTTATGTGACAAACAGCACTTCAGATTTTCCACCTTTTTCTTGGAGTTGCTGGAGGGGTGAACCAAAAGAAAACTGTGACACCAGTGGAGCCATGGAGAAAGAAGGAGACCATCTCTGGTTCAGCAAGTCTGATCATGATGAGTTTCAGTTTATCTGTGCTGTAAACTAAGAGCTGTGTCTCAGTTTGTGAGTTATGGTAACCTTCATCAGGTGAAAACTTCACATCTTGTCTAGTATTGCTTTGCTCATAAAAAAACTTTTTTTATTGAAACTTTGAAACATTTAAAATGTTTCTCTTTTCTTTTTCTTGTGTAGTGTAGGTGCTTGCTGTAATTTCCGACTGTGATTAGTGTAAATGTGACTCATGGATTTAAATGTTTAACTAATTGGAATGATTGATATGTTTTTTTAATAGTGCAAATTACTTTTTTTTTTCTTCTATATTATTTATGTATGATTTATTATAAATCACTCAAAAAAAGAAACTGAGAAAATTGGCCGATTTTAAAAGCCTGGCCACTTATTGTCTTCAGACCCTGCTTTTAGCTGTCATGTCTTGGGGGTGTCTGAGCTGGTTTTTTCCTCTCTGTGTGTTTGTATTTTCAAAATATTCTCCTCGGCACTTGACTTTCAAACAGTTTTTTTTTGGATCTGAAATCACAAACTGCTTCAAGCACTCGTTCCTTTCACATTTACATCACAGCTGATTTGCTATGAAGATTGTGCAGCATGCAGAGTGGATATCAAAATATTCCTTTGACTGTCACTAGAAGGAGCCCAAGTACTACCATTCGTACCAGTCCTTCACTTTAAGAACCGCATGCTAAAGTCACATTGACAGCCAAAATAGATCAAATGTCTGAATTTTGACCTTTGATGATAAGAGATTTGTGTAAATGATAAAAAGGAGAAAAAAAAGGAAAATAAAGTTTTCAAACTTTCTAGTTTGATGGTGGTTGACATTAAACCATCTGTGAGCTGAAATGTTAATAAATAACTGGAAAATATCAGCTTAAGTAATTCCAGCTCCAAGTACCATAAAAGACATTGGCTTAATAACATAAATGAACAGAGAAAATATAAGATGAGCTTAAATACAATCTGAGCAAAGGAATGAGAGGCATTAGAGAGAAAATCACAAGTCAGCTGGTTCCCGTAATCGTTCAGAAGTCATCACAGGGCTACAAACTGCATACATTAAAGAAGATTTTTTCCCAAGCATTACTTTCAATTGACATTACAAACAAATTCATTTTTGTGAGACAGACAAATAAAGAAAAGCCTTCAAAACATCTAAACCTCTACAACATGTGAATGAGACCAGTTTTTAGCAGCTGTGCTCACCTGCAGGAGGTTTAGGAAGCGGCCGATCCGGAGCTCTAGTCTTTGTGCCTCTGATGAGTTTGAGGCCCGGCTGCTTCGTCGCAGACGCAGAGTGTGTTGGACCAACAGGACGTTTGGGCTGGACAGAAAGAAAGGAGCCATGCTGTGAAAATTCTTTGTAACGTGGGTGTTCATGTGTCAGGGTGAGCAGCTGCTATCGATCTGTGCCTGCTTGTTTCAGGCAGGTTGGAGTTTACCTGTGGAGCAGGAGGATTGTCCATCTGGGGTTTGAGGATCTGTAAAGCTTCATCACGAGGCGTCTGCTTCTTCTTGAACTTCCCATCTGGTCTGCTAAACAAAATGGAACATCACACTGGAATATTTTTTTCATTTATCTACCAAAATATCTATAAGCTACAACACCTCCACATTTATTTGAAGCCCTAAAAAAGATACAGAAAAATCTGCTTAATAAATTCATCTTTAATTGAGTATAATATTTCAAATTTTTACAAAAGTCCTGTTCATTAGGTATATATATATACTTTTATACAAAGAGTCATATCCAACACTTATTTGGACCCCTGCTGTTAATAACTTGTACAACCTATTTTCCCTGGTAGAAAAGCTCCATGGTCATGGCCATGGCTTGCATGGTCAGTCTTCTCTTATAACATTTGTCAAGGCTGGAGCTCAAAACCTTGTTCGGAGTTCTGGTTGCTCACTGATCCTCTCCTCCTTTCTATAGGATTTCATTCTATGGACTGGACGGCTACAGAAGGAGCTTGATTCTGTGCCTAGAGAAGCATTTCTGTGTTGAGTTGGAGCCATGCTTTATGTAATTACCCTTCAGAGAGACCAAGTGGAAACGCTCTCTTTAGCTTTGAGTCTGTGTGTGCATACCAACTGACCTTTGGCCAGCTGGTTGTGGTTCTGCTGGTGGCGACGGGGAATTATATCTTCTGATAATTGCTTTAAAATAACAGAAATTTAAATACATTTAGTCTTTTTTTTCCAGGTTCAAAGACTAACTGAAGTGTCAAGATATTGAAAATATGCAGAAGTCATTATTTAAGGAACTGTTCCTTAAATACAGTTCATTATTTAAGGAACTGTTCCTTAAATAATGACTGTTCAGAGGAGTCACCTTGAATGTCTTGGCTGGGGACGATGTGATCTGCAGTCTGAGATGAATACTTCACCACTTCTCCAGCAGGGGGTGGAGGAGACATCCCCACTGGGGCTGACACACACACACACACACACACCCACACACACACACACACACACACATTCAGTAACATGCCAAAGTGACACAGATGATTCTCTGTTGTGCTTGGATCAACGAGAATTTTATTTTTTGACAAGATCTGCTGCCTCTCACATGCTCATACCAAATTTCCTGGCCGGTTCCTTGTTAGCCGGGACGCCTGGAGCTTTTCTTCCAGAAACACCGTCTATGCCTGACTGAGTCTGAACAAAAGAAGAAAAAAAAAAACAGAAATCAATGAGGATTTTCTCAACTGGTGTTGGCAGTTAGTTGGAGTAGCAGGCAAAAGAATAACAAGTACACATTAGCAACAAATGTATTCCTTCCCTTTGAGCTTTCCATATTTTATTTGTGATTCCATATCAAAAGTACAACAAAACTGCAAAGGAAAATGTAACAAATAGATACAATTTGGTGTGCATTTGTGTTCAATCCCCTTTATTTTCATGCCACTAAATAAATTCACAGTAACCAGCTGCATTCATTGACCTTATTAATGTAAAGAATATACCTTTGTGCAGTTTTATTGCAGTTTAAATACATATATTCTATGAAGTCCCAAAATAGTTGTTAGAGAACATTAGAAAGATTAGGAATAAAGTTAGCAGAAGAAGAACTTAAACCAGAGAAGCAGCTAAGAAGCCCACGCTAACTGCAGAGATCCTCAGGTGGATGGATCAGACAATGAAACAAAAACACACTATCCTCACTATGAAACATGGTGGTGGCAGCATTATGGTGTGGGGAGAATTTTCTCTAGTAAGAACAGAATAACTTGTTTGAGTTGATGAGAAGATGAATGGAGCTAAATACAGTTCAGGCTTGGAAGAAAGCTTGTTAGAGGTCACAAAAATCCAAGCGAGAATCAATTACAAGATTTGAAAATCCAAACAATCTCCCTCCAATCTGACTGAGTTTGAGCTATTTTATAGAGAAAAATGTCCAGAATTTCAGTGAGTTGCATGATGGAACATAATAAACAGGAGAAAATGTCAAGAGGTGTAAATACATTTTCAAGGCATTATTACAACAGAAAACTATCAGAGTTGAATTTCTGCCCCGATAAAAATCCATTTTTTCCTCCCAATAGCCTCAAATAAAGGATTTATTCCACCCACAAAACAAAAACTGAATCTCTTTTTCAATGCATTTTTAGACAATGCAACATGTCAGTGTAAACGGTGTCAAAGTCTCTGACCTGTACAGCAGGTTTAAATGTTGGTTGTGCTGGCTCAGCTTTGGAGGAGCTGAGATGAGGGTCACGGTAGGCGGGCCGAGGCTGCCGCTGGGCCCGAGGCTCAGTCGGGGGATCAGCAGGGCGCTGAGTGTTTGGATGAGATTCAGTCTGATCCCGCTGAGCAGAAGGAAGATAAGGGCTGGAGGGAAACACGGCTGCTGCGTAGGGAGTCGGAGTGAAGTTAGCATAGGGGCTCGGCGGGATGTTCGCATATGGACTTGGAGGTATGACAGCGTACGGGCTGGCGAGGGCATGATGGGGTACGGGACTCATCGGAGGGCTGGTGATGGGGGATGTCGGGGGGCTTGACACAGGACTGCTGACCATGGCCATGGCTTGCATGGTCATCTGCTGCGCCTGGGAAACAAGAAAATGATGCATGGAATCAAAAGGCAGCAGCAGTAGTGACACAGATAAACAGTCAAGGATCCAAACGGGGGAGTTACCATGATGACGGCCTGCTGGTTCACAATCGCCTGCTGCTGCTGGGCCAAAACAGCTTGCTGGTCTCCTAGAGGAGAAACAGCAAGTAAACAGGATGAAGGCATGGAAACTCTGTTTGGTGTGTTTGTATTTTACATTTTTACTGTCATGTCTGATACAAACCAGGTGTTACAGGTGCCACAGCAGCGACAGGAGGCGACATCATACCTCCCACAGGAAGGACTCTCACAGCTGTGGACACAAGCACAGACAAGCAGCCAACTTTTGACAGATTCAATGTCCGCCCGTTGAGCTCACAAGATTTTTAACCAGCTGGTCTTTAAAAAATGGGAATGAAAATGGGAATATTTAGCATGTATTTGAGTTTGTTGCAGACCTCCAGGTGGAGGTGGGTGGCCAGATGACTGCCCCGGCTGTTGCCACTTCCCACCGACGCCCCCGGCCCCCTTCATCCTGTGTGACAGGCCTGCAGTCGACTCTTCTTCCTTAGAATAGAGACAGTCTTTGAATGTACAAAAACCTGAGTTGTATTGTACTTTTTTCATCCATTATTATGTTTTTATCACATCACCTTCACGGCATGTCTGTCTGTTTTTTTAATGGGAAAGTTTTATTTTTAGAGCTATATTTTTGTTCGTGAGAGTGACTAAATGCAAGGAGATACAGTATGTACTCCCAAGGAGACTAATTCAAAGTTCTTTTTATTATCATTATTTTGATAAATATAAACAAATGTGATAAAAGTTTAGGTTCAGACGGACAGATGAATATGATATAGACTGAAAATATGAAACTACTAAATGATTTCTCTCTTTTGGAGGCTGTGTCTGACAGTCAGACTCAGGGCTGTGATCACTCATAATGTGCCAAACAAACACTTTTCAGCAGTGGGCTCAACACGAACCCATTTCTCCTGCTACAGATTGACTCTTGTGTTTGTATCAGATGTGTATCAGGACACATCTGATACATGCTAATTCCTGTCAGCTACATCCGATAGCGGAGCTGGACAGTAATCGGTCCAGTCTGGTCAGCTTTCACAGAAAACCTTTATCTCGGTCATCAAGCCCAGTTTTCTTCATTTTTGCAAGACAGAACAGGTGAGGTATACCCAGAATGCACTATTGTCCACTTCCTGCTTTTGGGCAGTCTCTGGTCTGCTTGGTTGTAATTGAGACCAAAAACTAACTAACACACTAATTTTGTTAATATGTGCCCTTGGGACTTATTAACAGTTATTCATTGCCAAACCAAACCTATTGTTGCACAACATCAATAGGTTTGATATGGCTTTGGTTGTTTGTTTAAACAAATCTGTTGTGCCACCAAATTGTCACCATCTGTATTCGACTAATGTTTCCTAAGCTATTGTTTTGTGTATCGTAGTATTTTACAATGATATGTGCCAGTCAGAAACCAGGAACTTACCATAAATCCTAAGTGCATTGACTGTTCATTTGTAGGCTGTGTCTCATTAAATAGTAACCTCTTCATCTGCTAGAGAGTCAGTTTCTCGTAAGCAGATCTTCACTTTGCTCAGGGTGGGAAATTACCGTGGCGACTAGGTGACTGTGACAGTTACGGTAACTGAGTAATATAATAGGTTAACGGGCAGGAGTGGCCTGTAGGACACATCTGATACATGCTAATTCCTGTCAGCTACATCCGATAGCAGAGTTGGACAGAGATCGGTTCAGTCTGGTCAGCTTTCACAGAAAACTTTTATCTCAGTCATCAAGCCCAGTTTTCTTCAGTTTTGCAAGACTGAACAGGGGAGGTATATTGTCAGAGATGGAGGTCATCACTGTCCAAAGTCATGATTTTAATGGATTGCTGTTACATTTTTTTGTATCTCAATATTCCTACCATCACGATCCTATGGAACAGACACTTGTTTTTTATACACACTTTTAGTACAAATGTCCAACTTGTAAATAAGATCTGTCCTATATCAAGGAAAGGGATACCATACTGTGTAAAATATTTTTGTTTTAATTCCTAAACACCAGAGTTTTTGACATTGATAACAAATATGAAATATGAACAAACAATGTCACAGAGAATCTATAAATAAGCTACCAAGACATCCCAAATGGAGAGACTGCCACAGAAACAGATCCGAATTCTTCACTTTCTGAGTTTTTGTTAGTGGTCTGTACTTGTGTAGCGCTTTATACTACATGCATTCATTCACATTATGTAGTCTACTGTGCTCCGACAGAAGCGAATTCTGCAGCAGGCAGGGTGGGTGAGATGTGTTTCCAAAGGATACAACGACAGAGACTGGCAGAGTGTGAATCGACCCAGCAACCCACAGATTGAGGGACGAACTCCTTCCACTGATCCATCAATGGTCGGTGGTAGGAAAGGCAGAATTTGTTCAAATCAGTTTTTACTGATGCAAATGTAACTATCCTGAAACTTTGATCTTTGCTTCAGCTGTTTTCTTTAACACATCTGACAGTCTGTCAAATTACAATATTAGCTGAATTTTAAAATCTTTAAAAATCTTTAATAATTGCACAGTTGTACAGTCAGAAGGTACACTCTGATTATTTACTTTAATTGAGAACTTTAGTTTCTGACCAGATCTGACAATTTAGAAGGGAAAAAAATCTGACTGTCCCAGGCAGGGATTCTTTACTAGATTAAATTCAAGAATTTTAAGAACCTATGACTGAAGTTGAAAATCTATTGAAACAAATATTAAATTAAATATTGAAATGAATATTAAAAAATGTCTATGTTTTCCCCCCATTTATCTTCCAGCTGTCAGGAAACTAGCTTAGTTTTTCCCAATATGTGTAATACAAAAAGCTTTCGACTTTAGGAATTTGGTGCCGTTTGCTCTTGCAGTAATTTACATGGATTAACAAACTGCAGTTTTATATCAGCTGAACTGTGTTATCTTTGTTGTTTCTCCTACATTCAGTTAACAAAGTGTTCCATGTAAATTTGAAATGCTAAGTTGTTTGGTAAGTGTCGACTGATATAATGACTCAAAAGTCAGACCTAAGTGAATAACCAAATAAATCAACAAACTAAAAAGCATCCATCTAAAAATTGTCAAGAACAAGAGTCTAAACAAAATATAAGAGTATATGTCCCCTCAGAGGGACCAGATATTCATTTTCAACAAAAGGACATGACTATTTTATATGTTAGCAGAAAAATTAAGCTAGCATTTTACACTGTTCTGTGTGTCATGAAGTAGGTTTGCTTCAGATCGACTCTAGGATCCAGAACACGTAGGAGCTTTTATAGGCAGTGACAGCAAATAGTTGATAGTAAATACTTGATGGTAAACAGTGTCAGGATGATTAAATTATGTAACATACTCCAACTCCATCCGACAGTACAGGGTCAAACAGGCTGTCGAGATAACGATCCATCCCTCTCTGAGGCTCTAAATCTGCAGGGAGGGAAGAGGAAAGACGTCTTTACCTCTCCTACAGTGAGGAGCTGGTCTGCTGGTCTCAGTAACTCACCTTGGTTGAACCGATCTGAAGGACTGACGTCATTGCTCATGTCAAAGCCACCCCCCAACAGGCTTCTGTCAAACAATAACAGATGATAAGAAGATGGTAAATCCAGCAGGAGCGGAGGAGATCGATGCAGAACACCTCAAGGTGGAGGGTTTCTGCCTAATGAAACACTTAAAATGAAGATTACATTAACGTTGCTTTGGTTTATACCTGATAAATGTCAATCCATTTTTACTGATCTAAACTAATATTAGAAGAAAATGTCTGGTTCTTCTCTGTAAATAATTTACAACAATAGTTTTAAAGAAATGGTCACAGAATCCCCAAGTAAAACAATTCTGCACATTCAGTACAGAAAAGAAAGAACATTCTCTTCTTATTCCAGACTTTTCTTTATAAGGATATAAAATAATAATCTGGTGTTTAAGGTGCTATGTAGTGCATGCCACTTCAGCATGTTCTGGTAGAGAGCAGAATTCATGCTTTCCTTAATTAGAGGAAATTTGTCCAGATTCAAAATCAGCAAAACATCCCAGAGCATCACACTGCCACCACCATGTCTGCATATCACAATGATCCTCTTGTTAGTTTTACACTAACTAAATGTTCACAGATGTTTCTGTTCTGTTATAGTTCACATTGTTTGATGTGTTGTTGGTGTCAAGGTGACAAAGGAACTCAATTATCTTGTTACAGATGCAACTTATCAAGTTAAAAATCATCATCTAAATGTGAATGAGTTGAATAATCGGAAAGGAAAAAGCAAAGTCCTCAGCAAGAGAAAGCAGAGGTCATCCACCTGTCAGACCTGGAACAACAAAAACTGAAAAATATGGCATACTTTTTTTTAGCTCGTTTAAAGGGAGTAGCAAAAGGGGACTCGCAAATTTAACTGCTAATAAAATCAAATTTGAATGTCTAAGAGAAGTAAAAGATAAGGAAGGTGAGTATGTTGTGGTTGTAGGGAAGTTGGAAGAACTTCTGGTAACATGACTTAATATATATCCGCCCCTGAGACATAGAAGCATTTTTATAAACTGATATTTGATAAAATTACACAGGAAACAGATGGAATATTGATTACAGAGGGGACTTAAATATTGTATTAAACCAGTCTTTGGACTCCAGCAGTAAAGCAAAAAGTAGTAAAGCACACATAACCAGCTACATAAATACATCCTTAAAGGAATTGGGGGTAATAGATGTCTGGAGAGAGACTCAGAGAGAGATTACACATTTTATTCTGTCGTTTTTGTCTAAGGAAACCCAGCAGAATGGGCCAAAAACAACAACTTCTGTCTTTTTGGAATTTAAAAAAATGAAGATTAGCTTCATTCAGGTTTTAATGTCCTCAAAAGTGTAATCTAATAAAAGTATCATCAGCATAACAGTGAAAAGTCAAACAATTTTTATAATTGGAAGCATACGTAGTAAAGAGAATTGGTCCGAGCACCAAACGATTTGACACAGAAACTTCTTCTAACAAAGCAAAGATTCATCTCATATGATGAGTCCTGAAAATAGTTTTTATCCTGCTGGTTTTTGTCCAGCCAGGATCACAAAGTCATCATTTTAACAGCTGGCTAGCTTCATGAAACCTCTTTTTTTCTGTGTGTGTGTGTGTGCCGGCATGCGTGGGCGTGTGCGTGGGCGTATGTGGGCGTGTGCGTGCGTGTGTGTGGGCGTGTGCATTGTCTCACATGCTGGCATTGGGCCGAACTCTGGCCGGCTCCAGAGCAGAGATGATGAAGTAGCTGTTGTGTTTGGGGAAGTCAGCAGGAAGCTCCAGGTCTGACATCAAGTCCAGAACATAGTCTGAGCCTTCAAGTTCGACCCACTGAGCCGGCTCCTTCAGCAGCACCGACCAGCCTTGGCGGCCGTCCACCGCACCCCTACACACACACGCCCACACATGAGATGCAACATTTTCACCCTGACATGCATCATTCTTTCCTTTCTTTCTGCATTTACATTACCTGTGCTGTAAGATGTTTTTAGCCATTTCCTCTCCTGTCGTCCAGGAATGCAGCGGACATAAGAAGGACATGCCTAGAGAGGAAAAGCAGTAGCTTTTGACTTTATGAAAATCATTTATAAATCTCATTCTGGTCACTAAATCTGAACAGAAACTGGTTTCACCAGCATCATTCTCATAGCAATCACAAAACCAAACCAGAAACGGACACAAGCAGAGCCAGCCAAGAAGCCAGAGTATCAGGTGTTCTCTAAACCTTAGTGGACTTGCCAAAAGACTGGAGGGCAGATAAGGTGGACGAGAGCAGAAATAAGAGAAGGAGAGATGGCCAACTCTACCCCGCTGAATGTTTAAGACAGACTGGGCTCAGGTAAAAATATAAAGTAGGTTGGGTCAGCAAGAAGGACTCAAAAACATTTGTAAAAAGTAAAAAAGTGAAAGTATATTTCCCAGTTGTCAAAAGGCTTATGGATGTAAAATTCCACTTGACTGTAAATAGTGTTTGTTCTCACCGTCGAAGCAGTGTACATGCAGAACGGTGTGAGCTTTCTTGCGGTTGGCGGTCCACTCCAGCAGGCAGGGTGGGTACGTCCGGACGTACTCAGGCCCGACGCCGAGGCGCTGCAGAGCCTGAAGCAGACGGTTCTGACACACACAGTCGTAGCCGTCTGGGCCGTAGTCTGACACAAACCTACAAAAACAAATGTGTGACTTGAAAACTTTATATCAGATGTATGCTACTTTCCTGAGTTTAAATCAGACCTCAAATTTGATCAGATAACTGTCACAGTACAATTATAAACGTCAATGTGATTTTATGGAATAAAATAGTAAAAGGATGGAATAATTCTTATTTTTTCTAATAAAAACCTGAAAAGTGTGCTACGATTTTATATTTAACCCTTTAAATAATACACTTGTTCATCCTAAAGTTTCTTAAGTCAAATTGCAATATAGCAGAACTTATTTTAATAGGCACAAAATTAATATGAAACAAAATCCATAACTTCTCTATCCTGGCTGAAAATTTCTCCATCTCTCGCTCCTCTCAGGTCAAGAGGCTGGGTGTCATCCTCAGCATCACCCTCTCCTTTGCCTCCCACGTCAATAACTACTTGTTCTGCACTCTTCCATCTTTGTAATATTAATCGTCTCCATCCTTCTCTCACTCCACTTGTTCATAGTCTGGTAAATTCCCCTGTAGATTGTTGTAGTTCTCTTGTTTTTGGCCTTCCACTCAAAACATGTTTGATATATAGAATTTTTATAACTGAAGGCAACATGGTTACTTGATTGTGACATAAAATGTCACTTTGTACCTGGAAAATACATTATACCATCCCTGCAGACTGGGTTTCTGATGACTTTCTTTCAACAATACTTTGTTCTTGCCAGTCTTCCACATAAACCATATGGAGTGCTGTACTCTTTCATATTTTAATACAAGGCATTTTGGGTTATTATTTTAAAGTCTATCCCTGCTTTCAACCTTTCTGCAAGTCTCTTTCTATCCAGTTTACTGTGTTTGTTTGTCTTTGATGCTGTTTGCTCACTAATGTTCTCTGACAAACCTTTCAGGGCTCATAGAGCAGCTGCAGCTGCACTGAGATAAATTTATTCACATGAGAACTTTATTTACTAAATTGTTGACCTCTGAGGGTGATTGCACTTGAGTTTTATTTTCAGATATAAAAAAAAACAAATAGTAATGAGCTGTGTAAAAAAGCATCCATCATTTTCTTTTGACTTTGCAATTACATCCTATGTTAAGTTGTTATTATTTAAAATACTGTAAAACAAACAAACCAAAAGAAAAACACTGACGTTTGTGGTTTGATTGTGACAAAATGTAAAAAAGTTCAAGGGATATGAATAGTAGAGCTGATTTTCTTACTTGAGGAGGTATTTAGCCAGTCTTTGAGAGGGCAGGAAGGCAGACAGACAGGAGGAGAAAAGAAGCCAGCCCCGCTCTGAGTTCAGCACGTTGGGATTCCTCCACACCTACAGGACAACCATGAAGTTCTTAAAAAAAGAAAATAAGATGGCATATCGATGTAAAAACTGTCAGTTTAAAACCTGGTTGGCTATCTGAGCCAGGATCTCATCTCTGAGGCTGGGGTTGGCCAGGCCCCTTTGGATGATGTAGTTCCCAAACATGTTTTCTTGAGCTCCATTCAGGTTCGGATCTCCCATGAACCGCAGGATCTGTCAACGGCACCGATGGATGTTTATGGAAAATAGTGCAAGTCACTCATGTGATATCTAAATCTTGACTGATTTTTTTATCTATAAGCTGAGTGTCGATGCTACAATTTCGCCAACAAATGCAAAACGAACCAGAATGAAGATGTCGAGAGATCCCTGCGTAAGCTCCTGATCCAGACGAATCAGGGAGTTCTCTAGTGGAGCCGTGAGCATTCCAAACAGAGGCTCCTACATCAGAAACAAACACAAGGATTTTAACAGCTTCTCCATGGATCAACCGTGTTTCCTATTTAAACAGTGACACAGTCTTAGCTGCTGATGTTTTCTGTGTTTTCTTTAGACAGAACTAAGAACTTGTGTTTCTCCCAGTGTTATAAAACCAAGATAGAGACTGGATTTAATGGAAAGGGATAGCTGTAAATTTTGGGGATAAGATAGTATGTTGAGGTTAATCTAAGCAAACTAGGGGTGCACAAATTTATCGGCCACTTGATTTATTGGCCATGATTTCCTTAATTTTGGGAGATCAGTGATCGGGCTATACTTATATATGAAGCCGATATTATCCATGGATCTTATTAACCTCAGCAAATGTCTAAAAATCAACCATTGTTCTCTTTTTGTTCTGCTATGAGAGAGTCTGACTGACAGACCCCCCCACCAGGTCATGTCTGCTCATTCGCAGTTAACAATAGTCACCCCACTGTTGCCAGCTCAGCAACTTTCTTGCTGAGAGACTCGACTCTCTCTGTTCGTCTGAACAGCTTTGAATCGCCAGCAGAATGAACGATTCTGCTGGCGATTTTGCAACATTTCACACAAAAAAAATGTGTGTCGGCCAAAATCGGAATCGGCAGGTCAAGCATCTGTAATTGGCGATCAGCCAGAAAACTGCAATCAGTGCACCCCAAAACAAACAGAATATGACTCAGTCATGTTGGAAGTTGGCATGTGCTGTGAAAATTCCAACTTCACAAAGAATAAAATAGCAATCAAAGTTCATATCATTCACAAGATGAAGGAATTGAGGGATAGACGGGCAACTTAAACACATTTTTTTCTACACTATTTTCTATTTTCACATTTTTACAGATGTGGAAGATATTTTGTTCTATGTTTCATACAAAACCAGTCGTGTAGGCTTCACTTAACTGTATTTATTTTAGGTTTTAATATGTTGAAGCTAGCCTGGTAAAAACCAGGCCCTTGTCTTACTTTGCTTCGTCCAGAGGGTCTCGGCTCTCAGCTGCCGAGAAACGATTGTTTTCTGGAGCCGTGGTCTCTGTTGATGTTTTAAATCTGACCCTATAGCTAATATTTGCCTGTGACACATGTAATGAGGTATGAAGCTTATTGGAAATTACCTGTGCTGTAAACCGCAATCCCCCAATGTAAAGAGAGAAACACTAAGCTGAACAAGGCAGCTGTTAATGTTAGTTCAATATTATATATACGTATGTATATATATATAAGTATACCAACACGGACTGAATGGCTTCCTTCACCTCCTCCACTGCCATCGCTAAAACGGTGCAAAAAATCAACGTCATCGTTCACAACTTCTCCTTCTGTTCACTGATTGGCCTGATCAAAAATTGACTGGATTTAATCCAAGTAAAGGAGAGAAATCCCAGACTGTTATTGAAGTAAGATTTTAATTGAGACCAGGCTAGGTTGAAACCATTTCTTGTGAAACTTAAAGTCATAACGTTTCCCAAAGGAACTGGGTTTATTTCAAATTACTTTAAAAAAAAAAACTGTCTTGGTTGCTTCGAAACTCTCAGAAAGTCACTTAAGAAGAATTTGCGCTGTGTGCAAGTATACACTATTACTGATGCACACACTGTCGCTGATGTAACAGTGTGTGTTAGTGTCATTACCCTGAACATGATCCGGATGTAGTGTGTTAAGAGGTAGTTATTGATATCGAGGGGCAAGGTCAGCTGAGGGTCCACCTGCACCTTTGGAGCCTGGACCACTGCCAAGCAGTCAGAATGCAGCTCCTCACCCCCTAACAGAAGAACACACACACACACACGCACACCAACACACCCACACACACATGCACGGACACCAACATACGCACAGGAATGTTTATGCAACAGTATGAAATTAGTCAGTGCCACAAATAAATCTCAGTGTTTGCAGCTTGGCTCAGCAACATTTACAGTGTTATTGTGAGAGCCCAGGTTTGTGTGTGAACACCTGAAGCAGCCTGCAGCAGGCCAGCCAGCTCTGCAGGGATAGGTAATGTCGTCACATTCACCACTTCACGATTGATCCGATCCTGCACACAAAGAGTTAACCAATGCAGCAGCACATTTAATGTAAGTGGCTAAACTCTCGGGTGAATTTATTTTTGCAGTTTTACTCACTTCCTCCGCCTTCCTTGCAGGCTCCACCACTGTCTGACAATAAGACAACAGTATCACACTTCACACATTTGCTCATTTTTAATTGCTTCCTCTGAATCAGAAAGATGCTGAATCTGTGTGCATACCCTCATATAGCGCTGACGGTTTACAATTAGCAAAACGGCCGAACGTAGCCTGATGAGATATTTCCTCCTCAGAGCAAATTTTTTTCTGTTGGGAAAAGTGTTGCCATCATTGATGGATGATTTATGAAAATACAGAAAAAGAGGGAAAAAAAGCAACAAAAAAAAGACTTGGATAAATTATAAGTATCATAAAACTAAACCCTCTTTAAGAGACATTCTCGTGTTTGCTTTAGTTTAGTTGAGTGCTGCACCATCAGTGACAGTCACTGCACTTGGATTAGTGCAGAATGTTTATGGCTCTGCTATAGTTTCAGTGCACGTTTTTCACAAAGTGTCATTCATTCTAATTTATCATAGTTGAAAAGCTATTTCTGAAATATCAAAGAATCATACTCTTTAACCTTCACTTTATTGCCTTTTTACTGCCTTCTTCCACTTTTGACTAAAATGCAAATTTGCGCCACTCGCGTTCGTTGTTGCAGGACTGGGAAATCTATCACCTTTGATGGATGTGCGCAGCCTGAACTCCCCGGCCTTATCTCCTCACATCAAGGACAATGAAAGAGGTTTTCCATGAGAAGGTTGGTCATGTTCAGGTCAGTGAAACCAAACTCTTACGCCTAAATTCCTGAGCTGATGAGTGAAACTCCAGACTCAACTAGGATGATATCATTAAACCAGTCGGTGTCCAATGCGACAGTGTGGCAGTCGTGTTTAATTTTCTCCAAACTCTTGTTCAGAACCTTTACTGTATGTTCAGCCCTTAGCAAAATGCTTTGTCACATTATGTCATGTTACAAATATACAAACTTCAACATGTTTTATTGGGCTTGAATATTACAGACCATCAAAATTTGTGCATAATTATGAAGTAGAAGGAAAATTATGCAATGTAATCATGTATTTATTTTACAAATACATGAAAGAAAATTGTAAGGTTTGCAACAAAAATAAATAATATTGTAAATATTATTGTATTTTGTTGTGCAAAACACATTTTTGCATTTTACACAGAGAAAAGTATCAATTGCAATGAGTTATACAATTACCTGACCAGGTAACCTCTGCAGCGGGCTTCAAAGCGGGTTATTCCTTGCCTGAATTTTAGAAATTTCTGCCGAGCAAAACACATGCGAGTGTATCTCTGCAGCACCATGGCAGCTATGTCCAACACACGGTCACGCTTCCCTTCCAGCAGCTGATAAAGCTCCTCTTTCAAGAAAATCTAACAGACACACATGAAATGTAAATTTATTGTTATCTACATGTGACACACGCAACAGCCAAGCTTGTATTTTATGCATATGGGGGTGTGTATGTATGTGTGTTACCCGTAGAGCTCACCTTGCTGACCCCCACTTGATAAGAGCCTTCCTTGACCGGACAGAGTTTGTGAAGCATGATAACGCAATTTTCTCCGTCTGCTGGCAGAGGATCCTTCAGACAGAGCAGAGCTTTATACCTGTGGTCACATGTAACATGGGTTTGACGAGGAAATATGAATTCCCAAGTAAACAAGGAACAGGAAACCCAAAGCTGCAGCCTGCGTGTCTGATCTGTGCAATTCTTAGTTTGGCTGCTAATCTGAGAGCTCTTGTTTGGGGCTAATTGGTGTTCTGTGTATTCAGAGTGTTTGGCTGCTTGCTTGGTTTTACTAGCTTCTGCGTGAGTGCTGCTGTAAGTCAAATCACTTTGGCAGCAAACAGTGAGAGGTGCTGGGAGATCAATTGGTTTCATCTGCTTTCCTACTGAGGTAGCTGACAAATGCCAGATGGCTCTTTCAACATGAAGAGATCAGTTTGCGTGAAATGTATTATCTCCAGAGAAAGGCAATAATTACAACGATTTTGAAAGAGCGGCGAGAGCCACAGGAACATTGTCTTTCAAGACAGGATGGTGAAAAGGGAGGTTGACAAATACTACGGTATTTTAAATTAATATTTTCAATTCCATCAGAATTAAAAATATTCTGTTTGTTGCTGTAATGTGATGAAGTGTCATTCCTCTCACAGGTTTCTTCTGTTTTTACTTATTTTTCCTATTTCAGATCATGAAACAAGCTTATAGCTATGACCTGCAGAAATGTGATATACAGTTTCTAAATGAATATTTCATTTTTAAAGGGAAAAACCAATCCACAGCCGATTTGAAGGTTTAATCCTTTACTGGCCCAATCTTCTTTGCAGGATTGCCTTCATTTTAGAGAAATTGTGGCTTAATGGGAAAAGACGTTTTGCTCTAAGGAAGTTGATGATTCTAGTTTCCTACCGTCACATTTTGATGTGACTTTGGGAAGCCACCGAATCCCAAGTTGCTTCCTGATCTGCACATCAATGAATAAAGGTGTTTGTGAGTGATGTTTGAGGAGTACAGGTCTAGTGTAAAAACACTAATCAGTGATTGCCATGAATGAAAAGTGTTTCATATTAAGTTTAGTTCCACTGCTGGGTTTTCCTGTTTAAGGTCACAGCAGGGTGCCCAATTAGATTTAAATCTAATTGATTTCAATTAGATTTAAATCTTGACTTAAGCTACATCTAAATGTAGGTAAATCCAGAACCTTCACTTGAGATTTTTTTTGTCACACTGTATAATCTAGTAAGTTGGGAAAATTATTTTTATTTTAGGATACACTATTTGGCACATTAATTACTTTATCAAGCCATTTATTTATTCCAATTTTATTGTCAATTTTGGCAGGATCCGCCCTCCATACATAATAAGATTCAGTAGAGAATACATTTTTAGTGTGTGACTGGTAGCTAATGCAGAGCCACAGAGAACCCAGGCTCAATTGAAACACCTCTTCTACAAAAGTACAACTGATTCGACCTAAGCTGCCTTTAAATATGGTCACTGTCCAGATCTTCAACAACCAACCTTGACAGGAAGCTGTGAAAGGGCAGTCTTGCTGGATAGCCTTCCTTCCTTATACGTATTGTCTCCATAATGCCAGAGTAAAGCAGCTGCGTGTTGACCATATCCATGTCAAACATTCCTGGCTTCTGCATACACAGGTGAACTGTGTATCAATATAAACTGAATAAAAAAACAACACTGCAAACCGGCACACATCATCCAACTTGCAAATGTACCTTATGACGGTTCGGCTTGATGCATCGCACAAAATAAGGGTTACACCTGTCACAGACAGATGACAGTTGATGCACAGATGAGTAACTTATGACATTATTTTAACCTTTTTGTCTAAAAAGGTTTGTCAGTTTATTAGTGTAGATTTATAGGGAATAAACTTTTTCTGCTGAGAGCCACAAGTTATGTGTCAGTTTAGTTATTAGATGAACATAAAATTAACGTAAGACTGAAAGTGGTCCTAAGATTTTCAATCTCAATTTATGTGAGATGTCAAGTTTTATGGCTTTGAACTTAGTCAGCTGTTGGAATTGTTCACTTGTGGAACCAAGTGAAATAAAACATTCAGAATTTATTACATTAAAGAAGGTTATTTTACAACAGATATAAAAGATTAGAACAATGGAAGAAATACTCCTGCCATCACTCTTCTTTTACATCCTACACTTTGGACATATTTATAAACCCTTTGTCTTGCACTGTCTCATTACTGTTGATGGTGTTCAGAATGACTTATCATGGGTTTCATTTTCCCAATGACAAGAGTTTAATCATATTTGCCATTTCGGCTCTATACAGTTTATGTGAGAAGGCCTCCAGATGCCCTTTATGCTTTCAAGTATGAATGTCTGGTAGCCAAAAGCGAGAAGTCTGCAGTAACTACAAACCTCTTCATCTTGTCCAGCAGTTCCTGCAGGCTGCTCTGGAACTTTGCGCTGACTGTGTTGGTCTGATGACGTCGGGCTGCACTGTTGCGACGCAAATTGGAGCGCTGCTGCGTCAAAGACTCAGAATGCTTCAAGAAAAGGCTGGAGACCATCTGGTCACAAACACAGAGGATGTACAGTCAGCCTAAAAGACAGGGCTTAGGTACGAGGATCTTCTCAGGTAACAGAAGGATGATATTTGTTAAAGATGCCTAAACATTAAACATTAACTATCTGAATGCAGAGCTGAGATTTTTTTTAACATGGAGAGTATTGTAATTACAGTCTGCAGCCTGTGGTTACTGATCACAGCTCACATTGCAACCGACTGAGCGCAACACACCCACCACACCTTAAAACGTTTTCATAGCCTTTGACGTTTTTCACATTTTGCAACATTACACTCAGAAAGTTATTGTATTGTTGGGAATGATGCTCTGGTAGTTGGGCTCCGGGGCCTTCATTGACCAGCTGAATTAAATGACACACACTATTTACTCAGCCGATGTCTAGAGGTCATTGGTGGACGGTGTTTTTGAGTGCCAGTGGAAGGAAAGCTAAACAGAAATGAATGCTAGACTTCTGAGGATTTTTTTATTGTGAACGTTTTTAAAAAGCCCAATTATTGTCTTTGCATTTTATAAATATGTACAGCATACACAAACTTGCAACTTTGTGCTGGTCCGATGCATCAAATTTGACAAAATAGGTTGAAGTTTGCCGGTTTTAATGTAACAAAAATTAAAAAGGCTTAAAACAATATTTTTACTCAAATCTTCTAATAAAAACATTTTGTGATTATTGTCAAGTATTTCTTCCAGAATGCCACCCAAAATGTTAACCAATTGAACTTCTAGTTGAAAGCTAAATAAGATTTTAGTTCTGAAAGATTTTAGAGAAGAGATGCACTGCTTGGAAATAACAAACTCTGGCTTAGTCATGAGATGAAGATAGAACTGGGATGATCTTACTCTGTTCCTGCTTTGAATGAAGAGGTCTAAAACATCCTGCCGGACCAAGTCAAAGTTTTTGTCCAGGAATTTATGAACCTGTAAAGCACATTGTTGGAGCTCAGACAGAAAAGCAAAACCATGAACAAAGTAAAACAGAAAAAAATGTACCTGGTAGGTGACTTTCCCTGCATAGTGTTTCAGGGTGAACTCTGGCAATGGCATCTTGGGCCTGGCATACAGTGGATCATTACCATGGTGATAGTGGCACTTCTGAAGGAAGGTATGGTCTGTTGCCTAGTGATAATTGTGGATGGTTAATGGTTCATGTGTCATGGAAACCATATGTCTATAGCAGACATACATATTTGGAAAACTGATTCAGTCCCTGATGTAATGCTGCTCTTAATTCACACTGAGCTCCAGAGACTCTGTAATACATTTAGCTCAATATGAGCTCAATCATTTTGTCATGTTGAAGTGATGATAGCGGCAGGTAGATAATTAAGTCAGCATGTTTAATAGTTTCATATTGATCTGATCTGAATCATGGAATATTCAACAAAGGAAGCTTTTAAAACTTCCTTTCTCCTAAAAATTAAGCATGAACTATTTCAATCAGTTATTGCTCTCAATAGTTTAGTGTTATGACATCTTGCTTCATTCAAAGCACATCAGCTCTCTACAGAAACTTGTCTCTGGATAAGATTGCTTTCAATTCACCAAAAGTATATTAAACCTTATAATATTTTAACATTCTGTTTACTCCCCTTGTCCTACAGGTCTAAAATGACCCGCCCTACCAAAAGCCCCCAAATAAAGCAGCTTACTTGAATTGAAATCCAAAAGCTATTTTGCATGATGAAACAATCAGTTATTTATCAATTCAACTCAATTTAATTCATTTTTGTCATGTATTTTTTGTTATACAATGCAAAAAAGATGATCAATAGTATTTACACTTTTCTTTTTACCACAAACAACTGTCATAACAGTTTTCTTTTACACACAGTAAAGGTTTATTATTGTAATTATATAAATGTGAAGTAATTACTTCTGATTTAACTATGCTAAAGGGGAAAAAGTCAACAATTTGTAACTTTTTTGTCAGCAGTTCATTCTTTTATATTCACTATTCGTTACTTGCTGGAGGCACAGATTCTGTTGAAGACGATCTTTGTACCCTAGTGGTGTACAGCTCACATAGAAACATAAACAAAAACAAAGTATCACTTTTCTAATGATGGGGTCAATTTAGAAAAAGTCATGAAATTTAAAGTTGCAAAAATATAGTTTAAAGTATTTATTTTTTTTACAGCTAAACATGGTTTACATGGCAAAAGTGGGTCACTTTTGACCCTCAAGACAACACAAGGGTTAACAGGCTCATGATTTATGAAGAGCTAACTTTTTACTCTTCATGTGTTTATTCAGTGTACTCTCATCCACATTTTAAATGTCAAAATAGGAAACAGGTTTGGTACCTGGGGGAAGCCGCACTGGTCGTCCAATATGCGCAGGATCCCATGAGGCTTTGCAGCAATAAGGTCAAGACATGCCTGGTTGTTGCTGAAGAGCTGCGGCTGCCACTGGATCTGCTCCCGCATGTATTCTTCCTGCAGAACACAATTCAGCACACAACAACAAAGTTCATGAGGTTAATAAAACCAATAAACCATCACAAAAAAAGCATACAGTTTATCAGGTAAGAAAATGCTTTATTTTACCAGGTTTTATCTTTATGGGTCCATATGATATCCATCAATTGCATTTAATCAAAAATCCCCCTGTCCCAACCATCCAGGAATATGGTTTCACCACAATAATTCATCTCAATAGGACTTGGGGGTTTTGTGTCCAAATGAATTAAACAGCATCTGGAATCTGATTAGAATTGTAACTATTACTAATTTAGTCTACTTTATGCATTTCTCCAGATAACTACTATGATTATCTGGAGAAAAGGGAGGGTTGACTTCCACGGATGAAAAATGCTGGTTGTTTTTACAGTGGTGTTGTGGTAGTTAATGCTAATGCTCTCTGAAGGCAGAAGCTTCTGCTAACTTCTTTCTTACAACAGAAATAACCATATAAATCTTCACATTATGATTTGAAAAATATCTTTTTATCTTTTTCTTTGCTACCAATACTTTTGTTTTGGCTGGAAAATATGGTTTGAACTGAAGCCCAACCTCCACTTTCCAACTGTAACCTCAAAGCTCATTGATGGCTTTCCATCTCATTCGTCTATTTCCTCATGGCTTATAAATGTGGCTCAGAGGCAGAGCAGTTGTCTTACAATCGGAAGGCTTAAGGTTAGATTTCAGCTTCCTCTGGTCACATGAGTGTTAAGCCCAAATTACAGACCAGTCTCTGTGCAAGTGTATAAATCTGCATACCTTTATGGATGCAAAAGGATAAATGTGGCTGTGGTGTGAAGCTCTTTGAGTGGCCAGTGTGACTAAAAAAGTACCATGTACAGTTGAACCCTGAAACTGACATACATCAAATAAAGACACAATACACATTGGGAGGTGTATGGGTAAGCTAACAGAGGCAAACTTTAATCCATCACCACAGGAAAATCTATAGAAGAGATTGCTCCATAGCGTTTCACTGTCTCAAGTTAAGTCAGACCAAGCGTGTTCTGTTTCAGGTCAGTTAAAAATATCAAGATTATTTTCAATATATCAGAGAATTATTGTTTTTATGTCTTATAAATCAGAAGTTTACATACTAAATGATTTCCATTTCTTAAAAAAATGAGGTAAAGTACAGATGATGATGTCTCAAGATTTTGGAAACGTTTGATAGGTTCACTGACATATCTGAAATAATTCTAGAAACACCTGTGGATGTATTTTAAGGCCACTGCTTGAACATGCTGCTTTCTTGTCTGACACAACGGGAAAATCAAGAGAAATCAGATTAGATTCCAGAGATATCAGGAAAAGAATCGTGGAGCTGCACAAGAACAAGAACAATTTATGGAAGCTTGTAGGTCCCAGATTCAACACACCTACTGGGAGCTACAGGCCTTTACACAGCTTAAAGGAAAAAGTAGGAAAGAGAATATCTGCCCTGAACAGACAGTGTGATCTACAGTATGTCTCTAGTGACAAAGTGACACAGTGTTCTGTCTTTGAATACACAAAACACCAATTTGTCTCCAACAGCTGCTCTTAGATTCACAGCTAAGCTCAGATTTGCAGAGCTCAGAGGTTCTGTCTGCAGCTTTTGATTTTTGTGACCACAGGTATAAAGCTCTGCTCTGTCTGAATGATCCTCCACCAGCAGACAGAGGTAATTGCATAATCATGTTTCACAAACTATGTCCAGTAAAGGAAGGCTCATATCAGGCAGGGGTCAGCAAGGTGAGCTTTCAAAGCAACAAACACCACACATGTATGCATGAAATACAGGCTGGAATGAGTTTTGCACAACATTTATAGAGTTTAACATTTATGTTTGCATGTGTGACCATTAGATTATCTGAAAGAAGAGCTGCATCAACTGTTAGAGTGAAAGCATGACTGTGTGTTATGGACAGAGCTTTGTCATGGTCTTGGGTTGTTTGGGGTTATAGGTTTGTTTCTATGTTTCCACTTTTCCATGCTCTAGATCTTACTTTTTAGTTCGGTCTTTGTAATCAGCTTAGTTATTCCTGCCTTTCCTTTACCTCAGTTATTGTTTACTTCATCCTCAGCTCTTCTCATGTTCTATCTCACATGTGTCAAACTCCAGCTGGAGGGTCTGCAACTGCCCTGCAACCTTTAGATGTGCCTCTGCTGCACCACACCTGAATAGAATAATTAGGTCATTTTCAAGGCTCTGGGGAACTGATCTACACAAGGAGGAGGTAATTAAGCCATTTCATTCCAGTGTTTTGTACCTGTGGCACATCTAAAAACTAAAAACTGCAGGACAGCGGCCCTTGAGGACTGGAGTTTGACACCCCTGTTCTATCTCCTTCCAGCCTGTGTGTAATCAAGCTCTCCAGTACTTAAGACCTTCATTTCATTTCACATACTCCTGGTGTGTCGCAAACTATGCAGCAACTTCATTAAAGCCTTAGCCAGGACCAGTGTCTACTGTTTGCATGTGACTATGCACCTAGTGATTTTTGTTGCTTACTTAAGGCCTCTTAGCATAATATCCCTGCCTGACTTTCCTTGCTAACAACAATAGGGAATCAGTGACCCTGTCAGAGAAAACAATGATCAAAAAACCCAAATCCTCAAGTCTTTCAGGGGCAGATCCAGTCAAATATCAATTCTTTGTGGAGCAAGTACAAGTCAGGACTCAAGTCTCTGGTCTTTAAGAGGCAAGTCCTGATTTTCAGATGAAGACTTCATGAGACTTGAGTCTCAAACTCCACTGTAAGTTAAGATTTTTCTTTTTGACTTAAATGTGATGAAGTGGAAACCCGAGAGTTGAGTTGTTCTCTCTGGACTTAAAACCTGACTTCTCAGAGACTTTATTCATTTGTACAATGAAAATTGCTTAATGCATTTGCATCATGAAACAAAACCTTCCACCAATACTGTTTCTGCTTAAATTAGCAGAGAAAGAGGGCTTGTGGAAATTGAAAGAAGAAATGTTTTTACAAAGCTTTCAACTAATATCTCTTTCAGAATCACATTGTTTTAAAATATGACTTTTAAGATGTATGGGTAAGTTAACAGAGGCAACCAACTGTTCTCTATTGTTAATGATATAGAAGAAAATTAGGTGGAGGTAAAATTTAAGCCCTGAATGATTTGGTAGAGTTAAAAGGATTTACAAGCAAAACCCGTCCCTGTGGATATGATCAGGTATAAAGCTGAAAATGAATAAAAAAACAACCAAAGTCCAAAGAAAAACATCTGTTGACCTTCAGAAAGTCTGAAAAAACTGCTGCTTAAGAATGCTTACAGAAACTAAAAGTAAGTCTGGCTTTGGATAGGCAAATATATGTGTGAGAATTTTTGTTCCAGTTCTGTATAACGTCTTGATCTAGAAATCTTAACTTGTGATCTCCCTGACCTGCTCCTCCTGGAAGACGACTCTGTTGAAGTAGAATTGCAAAGTTTCATTTGCGTAGTTGATGCATAGCTGCTCAAAACTGTTCACCTGTAGCTCCTGAAGAGCAAAAGAGAAGACATTGGGAGGTGTATGGGTAAGTTAACAGAGGCAAACTTTAATCCATCACCACAGGAAAATCTAGAGAAGAGATTGCTTCATAGCGTGACCTCAAATCCGTAGATGTCCAGCACAGAGATGGAGAGGGCTTCGGTGCGAGGGTAGACCCGTCCGTTGATACGCTCTGTCAGCCAACTAAAGAGCAGCGAGTACAGGATCTTGGCAACAGCATCTCTGTGAAAAAAAACACACAATAAGGTTTCTATGGAAACAGAAAACTGGGTTCCTATGGTAACAGAAGACATCTGAAAAATCTCCCCCTGGCCCTGAGATCCTTTGTCCTCACATGCCTCAACCAAAGATTGGAAGAGAATATCAAAGACTCTCCACTCCCCCTCTGTATGAAGTCTCCTGGTGTAGTTTTTTTTATAGAAGGGTTAAAACGAGAACATTAAAAAAGCTTCAAATAAGACTGTCAAGCATGGGTCACTTGCAAGTTCTTCCAAAAACAAAATGCTATAACCTCAGTTCTTTTACTAAACATTTACTCCAGGCACTCACCTGGCATCTAAAGCACTATCCACCGTCAATGGAGTGTAGATCTGTTCCCTCCCTGTATCCTGAGGGGAAGAGAGTTCAAAGACTCAAATTGGATAACTAGCACCGCCCTCAGTCTGGAAACATTCTATTAAGGTTGAGTGTGAGGTTGACCGTGGGCTTACAGTCATTTTATAAGTGACAGCTTTCTGCAGACTCTCTGGTGAAACCTGCAGCAGCTCGGCTACCACTCTGATCTCCTGTGCGCTCACCACCGCCGCAGACTCCTGGCCCTCAACCTGGATGGAGGCACAAGCATGCAGCCATGCTGTCACCATCTGCTGTGTCTTTGAAACTGAATGGACTTATATACTGCATTACCTTGCAAAGGCATCCATACTCCTGACACTTTTTCAAATCATGCCACATTAGACTGTGACATCACAAACATCAATGCATATGCTGGAAAGATCTACAGCTCAGGGGAGTGCGTTGCAGGGACATTTTTAAAAATGGCCCTCGGTGGCGGTTTCCCACGTAGGCATTAGAAAACGGAGCGGTGCAAAAGAACCAGATAAAAATAATTTGCCAGTCACACCTTGAAAAAGTTTTCCATTGCTTTTACGTATGAACGGTCACTGAGAAGATGCTTGCTGCTGAAGAATGGGTGGCTACTAATGGGCAAATATTGTGTGGGACTGTAATTTCCTGCACTGTGATTGTTTGGGGAGGGAGGGCAGGTATTGTGCAAAATTGACTTTTTGAGCTCATGGTTATTCAGAGTGTCTTAATGCCTGAGAGCCTTAATGGGCTGAGCTCCACCTTGGAGCTTCAACCCTCAGCCAAGTTCCAGCCTGACAGAGCCCTCGCCCCACTCGCCCTTGTGCCTTATAACTCCACCAGAAAGCAGTAACTAGTAAACTCCAGGTGGAACTGCACATCTACTGAGCTCAAACCAAACCACAGCGTTCCTAAGAACGGTTGTAAACATCATCAATGGACAGTATAGGGAAGCAATGCTGTGATGACGTGCTGAAGAGGAATTACCGGAGGTTGTTAAACAGACAGAACAATCTCAAGGTGAAGACAAATTTCTATTTCATAGTAATTTTCATTACTATGAAAATGCTGTATTTTGATTTATACAGCATTTTCATAACAACTGAAGGTGACATTGTCTCTTTATTGAGATATTCCCTCTTTTAAGAATGTGCTGAAAGTTTGTGTTCATAGATGTTCTCCTTCTAGTATGACAGAGACTAGCTATAAAAAATCTGCCCCTAGACAATGTTCATAAAGTCACAGCCATAAAAACGTTAGCTGTGATAGCAGACAAAAGCGACTCTATAATGTAGAAATCAGGGGGATGAATACAAATGATGGCCAAACATCTTGAATCAATCACTTTACAGTTATATACTACTTTATGTACTTTGTGTTGAGCTAGCAGATACAATTCCAATAAACACATTGAAATTTGTGGTTATAATATAGACAAATTGTTGAAAACTTCAAGTGGTATGCATCCTTTTGCAAGGTGTGTATGTGTCAGTTTGACTGAGTGAGACCTGATGTGGCTGGAAGTAGACATTCCCCAGATGAAGCACCGAGGACAGGAGTCTGTAGATACCATTTTGCTCTTCTGGGGTGAAGCACAGGATGTCCATGGCACTCAGCAAACGCCTGAAATCCTCCCCATCATCCTTACCCTCAATGGTACAGTTTCCTCCCTACACACACATGAACACACACAGCTGTCATCTCATTAGCATCACTGACAATGTACTTAACCTCATCCAATTTCATTCTGATTTTAGAACAACTCATCAGCAGCTCTCTGCTTATTTTTGATAACTTCTGAAGTTTAGTTCTGCTACAGTGAACATAAGAAAACCCACTTCAGTGTATCACAACACATTAGTGCTTATTACCAACAGAATGTAAAACATTTTCCATTATCAAACTAAGTGCACCCACTTTCACTTCTGAGATTTTCAGTGCATAATGAAAACTTATGTGGTCTTTACCAGCAACATTTTTTGTATCATACTTTAATTAGAAAAAACAAACAAACAAGAGTCAACATTAGACGAAGACATCTTGAAAAAGCATAAGGTAAAAAATTAAAACAATCTGTGACTTGATTACTAGCAATAAGTAGAGATGTTATTCCATCTGTTATTTGACCAGAGTCAACTTGATGCAGTTGACTCTGGTCAACTGCATCAAGAATAATAACCTCTGCATGTGGAGCCCACGCTCTAACAACAGAGCCACCCAGAACACAAAGTCCATTTCTATCTCTAAACAGCATCTGCCCTCTATCTTCACATGTATGCTCTCAAAGAGGCACACCATGGAAAGGGAAGTGAACTGGAAGAGAGAAATCCATGCTCCCTCCTCCTGACAATCTGTGACTTGCTCACAGCCCTATTTATCAATACCTGCATTAATGACTATGGCACCCCGTCACTGATTGGCCAGAAAACTGGCCTTAAGTAAAACCACAGAGAGAAGATACTGTCAAAGACAAAAATAGAACAAAATAAATCATACACCACAGAGATGAGATGAGTATCACTATGAAAGCTTCAGCTGGGCCACTGGCTGATCATCTCCATGCCAAACTGCAATGATGCAGCACCTCAAAAAAGGAGCCCAGACCATTTATTCAGAGAAAATACTGTACAGTACATCAGCATGCTTTTCAGTAGGCTGTGAAAATACTCCCATTTTCAATAAACTTTCATAATATTGCCTTTTTTGAATTTTCTTGGGGTGTAAGTAAAAAAAAAAAAAAACAGACTATATTTCTGAAAATATTGCTTAGTGTAAAATAAATATCTAATTTTACTCTAACTGAATTACTAAAATGAATTAGACTTTTAATCAATAGTGTTCTAATGTATTGAGATGCACCCAAGTCTTCCGTGATGCTGTGCTGTGTGAGTCAACCTGGTTCAGATAGTAGTACGTCTCAGCCTCCTGCAGATACAATGAGCGCTTCTCATGAGGGGGAAGACCTGCCAGCATCTCATAGAAGATATGATAGTTCCTCTCTGATTTGGCCTGTGCATTTAAAAAACACAAATGAGCTGAAATCAATCAAAGGAAGGATGATAACCAAAGGCTTGCTGCCTCAACTGCAGACTTTGCTCATGTCATGCAACCTGTGGATGCGTCACTTCTCTAACACACTGGAATTAAATTATTCATGAAGGGTGCTATGTTCTACGTTTTCTTCGTACAGATTATCTGGATCTCAGGCAATTGAGGAGCCATCACTTGCAGGAGGCACAGATTCTGTTGAAGTTTAAAATTGTACCCAGTCGCTAATGTAGTGCGTCAGTTTGACACTATGAGGCTTACTGAAAATTGTGTGTGCTGTAAATAACCCCATGAGAAAAAGGGCCATTACATCTTTGCCAGCAATAAAATGTTTAAAACATTCCTCTTGCTCCAGCTTTAATAGTTTAGGATTTAGAAGCGTGGCCAACATGGACTGAACGGCTTCGTTCACTGTCATTGCTAAACTACAACCACGGCAGGTTGCAATTCTAAAATGGAGAAAAGAAAATATCCTCCAATCGTTCCTCCTGTACACTGATTGGCCAGGATGAAATGCATCCAGAGAAATCAAACTCAATACGACAAATCCCAAACAGAGCACTGAAGGGAGATGAGAATCAAACAGAATTGCGTATGAAGGAAACGGCCAGGCTAGTGATTCAGCTGTGTTGGAGAACAGATGCATCCAAACGTTGTGGGGTAGTAGTAATTTGAGACTGGACCTCTGTTACATCCTGTCCACTTTCTCAGTATAACTCATGTGTAAGAAGACTCCTCCTGACATGCAGAGTGTGTGTACAGGTGTGTGCTCTTGTGTTTTTCACCTGAAAGACAATGCGGGACTTCTCCAGCAGATACTGAGACGTTATGGCACCACTGATTACACCCCTGGTGAATGGCACATAAACATACATTGTTGTGTTAGGTAAGAGGTCATACATGTGCAATGTGGTTGGATCCACGACATCACTGCTCTAAGAACATATCTGATTATGACGTTGCTGCTCCTGGGACATGTTTACATATTTGCCAGGAATACCCTGTGTATCCATTTCAACAGATGAGTTGTCTTTACAGAGTTGAACTAACATAAAATTAGCCTGATGGCATAAGGCTGATTAAATCTATGTGTAATACACTACAGAAATAATGGAAACAGGCTTTTTGAATTGGTGTAAATAGAACTGGTGTTATATTTAGACATTTATAAAAATATATTTAGTCACACCATTCATGATAAATAGAACCCAGACCTCTATTTGCTAGTGAACCAAATCTATGACTAAATGTCCTCTTTTATCTAAAATATTTCAAATTGTCTCTAATTAACAATTGAGTACAACAGAAAAAATGGCATATTTGAGTAAATTCATTGAGGTTTTAACTAAAAACATAGAGACAGTGCTCTTCGGGCTTACCAATGATATTTTCCCCAGTATTACTTTTTTATTTAAATTTAGTTTACGTTTCTGTCAGATCTATCAACAGCTTTTGATACCACTGATTACAGTATATCCTACTTCCACATACAAAAATGAGTTGGTGCCCCAATGCCTTGCAGAGACTGGCTACTGAAAGATGCTTGAAAGTCCTAAAAAACTGAAACCATCGTTTGACTTGTTCAACAAAAGCAAGAGTAGAAAACATAGTTACTTACTCCTCCATGTAGATTTGTGTGTATTTTCCAAAGCGTGAGGAGTTGTCATTGCGAACTGTTTTGGCATTTCCAAAAGACTCCAGCAGGGGTGTAGCCTCAAGGATCTGATGAAACATCGCCAATAAAACATCACTGGTTTTGTAAAATGAAAATGTTAGTTATCATATATAAATTTAAAAAATACCTCAATCTGAATGAACATGATGCATATGGGGGAAAAAAAAAGTTCATTAAAATGTAAACCTATAAAGCTACCGGTAAATTGGAATGAAGCTACAGAGCAGTAATCAGTGAATACCTGTTGAGTGACGTTGCGTTTGTAATTTATGGCTGTCAGGTAACGCAAGATCAGCTTGGTGGCCTCAGTCTTTCCTGACCCACTTTCTCCACTGGAAAAAGAAAAACGATGAGCGTACAGACATATTATGCAGGAGTTTTAATTGGTAAGAAGAGTGTTCTTCTCAAAATGGCTAGGTAGTGCACTGAAAAGGGGTAGATGAGTGCATAAAAAAGCTGTCTATATAATATGAATTTTACTGAAATGACATATTTTTTATGATATTCTCATTTCTGTAGATCCCAAAAAATAGCTTTAAAAAGTTGGTATCTTCAGTTAACACAATTCTGAATGACAAAAATACCATTTATTATGTCATACTTCTTGGTAAAATGGTAATATTTTGTTCAGTTTAAGAGCTGCTTACTGAAATCAGTATTTAATAAAAACATATCAGCAGCAACTGTGACAACATTTCATACCTGATCACAATACACTGGTCCTTTTTGGCATCCATCATGCTTGTATATGAGAGATTAGCAATGGCAAAGAGATGACTGCAACACAAAGAGACATTTTTCATGACCATTATTTTTAGGCCTGTCACTTCTGTCTGCTGAGTGTGTGTGTTTAATGCATATGTGGCAGTGAAAAACATGACCAAACGCTGCCTTGGGAACCAACCAGTTACAATGTAACAGTAGCCTATCACTTACATATGAGAGTGCAGGCATTTACACCCTGCTTACCATGATACTGCATCTCTAAGTACGGCTTACCACATAGACGTACTTAGAACAAGAGCACAACTGCAACTGATACAGTTCAGTAATATGAAAGTATTCTTGCAAAAGTGCTTTTATACCTGCAACTTTTAGCTCAAAACTATTATTATGTTACAATCGTGTTTGAAGCAATTTTCCAAGCCTTAAGTATTTCACTTTCCATTTTCTAAAAATTGAAACATGATACCACAACTACTAACTTATCAAGGACATCAACTAATTTGAAAAGCACAACAAACAGAACATTACCAAAAGGAACAGACAAGAGGTCAATGGTAACCCTAGAGGAGATGCAGAGACTCACAGTTTAAGTGGGAGTATCTGAATAAATAAGAATTAATAATGATTCTCTCCTACATTTGGCTTTTATCCTACAACAGCAGGAAGAAAACAATAAGAAGTCCTGTTTAGCTCTTGCTATAAGCAATGTAAGGAACAAAGCAAACGTGTGGAAGAAGGTCAACAGCAGACAAGACCAAAACTAAACCTATTGACCCACATGCAAAACACTGTGTGACAGAAACAGAGACAAAACTCATCCTGAGTCACACCATCCCCACACTGAAACATGGAGGTATCAGCATCATGCTGTGATGATGTTTTTCTTGAACAGGAACAACAGGAAGCTGGTCAAAGCTGAATGGGACATGGGTGGAATATAGAGCGACATTGAAAGAAAACCAGCTAGAGGTGGAAAAAGAATTGAGAACGGTGCTTAATTTCACAGCAGAATGATCTTCGGTCGATCAAACCCAAATATAGAAGAAAACCTGATTGCAAAGCTTTACAAGAAACACCACAAAACACTTGTAATTACACTGACACATCAATCTACAAAGTAGAATCAAAACACCAAGGTCTTACGGGGGGTTGTCACTCAGACCGTGGCCTTCATACTGGTGCACCATGTCTGTGCCGTAGATGTTGAGCAACTTGTATGGATTCACAGACACAAGAATGTTCCCTATGTAGGTCTGAGGGAAAGGGACAGAGTAAACAAGGAAATTCGCTTAGTGTTTGTGATATTTGGATAGATTAGCTTATTGCCATGTTAGATGCTAAACGTACATATGTAAGTTCATGGTCAAAACGTTTCTTCAGGTTCATTAGAACAGTGGTCTCATTCAGCTCACTGAAATTAAACAGAGGAAATTAAAGAGAAACCCACTGAAAACACAGGGTCACAATTAATTAGAAGTGACGCATTTCACTTTGAAACCCATTCTTAAATATTATGAAGAGACAATCTGGGTTTTCTTAAACTTCTGTTGCAATGGCATAAATTCATCTTTTCTTAAGATTGGAAAAAAAGTTGTTTCACACAAATTTACTAAAGTGCTGCATCAAATAAAATCCTAACAAGTAGCGTCGTACTTGTTAGGACTGTAACAAATAAAAGCCTGACGACACTTAAAGGCTTTGTCTTTTTTAAACTACACAATCGTCGAAAGAATGTAGCAGAAAGAAAATCTGAAATATTTTTATTTGGTCTGAATTGTGCTTACGGGAGCTGAGTCATGTCTTCCATTCCCTCTGCCCAGCGTACAACTCTGTGGTTTGTTGTGGGCATGCTTATTATAGAAAAAATCTAGACACAATTAATATGCAGTTAATGTGGCATTAGATCAACAAAACAACAAAACCCTTTCTAAATTTAAGAAATATAACCAATATTAGTTGCACAACTGACATAACAATGTAATAGATTGTGGAGTTGGTAAACATTGAAGAAAAACTTTTCATCTGGTTAATATTTTACCTAACGCTTGAACTATGACTGAAACATGAATGAAAACAGATACCTTGTCATACCAGCTTTGACCTGGTACTCTAGTTCTGCCTGGAGTCCACACCAGGTTCTGAAGCTGCTTTTCTGGAGCCTGGGGGCTTGGTGAATATCCTTCCAACATTCCATCTTCTTTGTACATAGACCACTTGGACAAATTCTGCACCGTCCCATGTGGCAGAACCCTTTCGGCTGCCCAAACATTTTCCCCACCTTCTCCTCCACCTCTGGCGTTCCTGGCCCAGTGGCCAGAACGTGGCCCATACGGAGGTATCACAGCATAGCGATGGTCCTCCCCCTGAAGCTCTGTTGGCACAGTGTACGAAGCATAACGAAGCTGCTCATTTTGGATGGCATCGGACAGTTTTGGGTTGTGGAACTGGCGTGTGAGAAGAGAGCCATCTGGAAGCCTATGAAACAAAGAATAGTTCTTTTTTGTATAAAAAAATATAGCCTGGACTTGTATTATACTAGCTAAATATGAGCCAGTATAGTTCAGGAACCAAATTTGCATTTTAACTTTTCATTATTCTTGAAGGAAGTACTTATAAAATGTTTCTCCTATTGCCTATGACTGAAGTATTTTGTTTTTTTTAGTAAACTCTATCTAAAGGTTGACCAGTTTTTGCCTTTGCTTGGAGAAAAATCTGCTTTTGACAAAGATGTTGGAATTCAGGCTCAGTTAGGCTATTTGATTAATGTCAAGGATCTTTTGAACCACATCTGAACATCTGTAAATGTCTTTATACGTTTCAGTTTCAACCACATTTTTTGACCGTTTGCAAGTAACATAATCCTTTCTGTATCTGTGCAACAACATTTTACTGAGGGGATATGTTAAAAAACAAAATATTTATCACACACAGGCAGATCCTCAACAGACCTTACGGGATAACCTCTTGGGGACAGACCTTATGCCTTATTAGCATAAGCTGCTGAACATGCTATTCATTGCAAAACTGTAAACTTGAGTCAGTTTTTATAATATCCAGCTTCTATTAAAGGTCTAGTTCCACACCTGTAAGTGATACCACGCAGCTCTTCATTCTGCAGTGCAGAGGCCAAGTTGGGGCTGGTGGGTTTGGGTGCACCTGACAGGACTGAGGTATCAGAGAGATGGTAGAGACCAGCAGAGCGAAGTCCATGATTCTGCCGAAGAGCAGCTGCCAGGTTTGGAGCGGATGGCTTCTGTCCAGGCATAACTAAAGAACCATCGGGGAGCCGGTATGACGCACTTCGAAGATCCTGGTTCAGGAGAGCCTAAATGTGGTGGATCAAAGAACTTAATGAATATCACCATAAATCCCTAACCTATGGTGCCTTGCAAAAAAAACCTTATGTATTATTGTAATTTTCAGTGATGAATCAATAAAAAAAAATTGCAGTATTGGGAAGCAAAAAAATACAGGGAGAGTTTGCCTTTACACTCTCTTTGTGAAATACAACATAGGCCTGTCACAATAACAAATTTTGCTGGACGATAAATTGTCTCAAAAATTATCCCGATGAATGATAATCTTGTTTTCAGACCATTTTCAAGTAATATAATGGTAATGTCATAATAAGAAGACATTCTCAAAGGTCAATAAACTTTAACACTGGAACTGTAAGACATTCTAAATATCCAAAATAAATAAGCAGAACAAGAGACAACAAATAAAATGAATTATGAAGTCTCTGTAAACAAAACTGTCTTTAAAAGAAAGAACTACTTGAGACCAAAGCAGCAGACTGAAGACTTCTGTCATCCAGTTTTTGGTAGAAAGATAGAGCAAAGACAAAAACGATAAATTATGCAAATGGAAATGATTTAGCTCCTTTTAATTTATCATATTTGTTTTATTGCTTATTGCAACAGACCTAGGTATATGGCTTCTTGCAACAATTAAGTTAGAGTCATTTTGTAATACCAGTAACAAGCACACTTGGTAGCAGTTAGGGCAATTCTGCTTCCATGGTACAGTTCATGCTGAGTGTGGATCAACACATTGACAACAATATTTCTTGATGCATTTCTGCCCTTTGCATGATGTTTGGGAGCTATTATTGCTTCAACATTCATTACCCATGTGGTCTTGTATTAAGTTTCTGCAGAGGTCTTGGGCAGGCCTAACAACACATCAATTTTCAAATCATGCCACTTATTGTCAATCACAATTAATAGTATTTACTTCAGGATTATTGGCCTGTATTTACTAATCCATACCAAAATCCTACCACTTTTTTTCTAAAGTACTTAAAAACAACATAGCGGCTGACCGAATTGCAGCACAAAAAATGAAAGTGAAAGAACAGGAATAAAACAACAAAATAGCTATAAGCTAATAAATAGGAGCTACATAAAATTTTCCAATTGATCTAACATTATCTACAGCTTATCTCACCCACCTGAGCTATGAATCTGTGCACCTCCTCTAGTGTTACTATAGGCCTCTTGGCTGCTTCTATGAGTAGTGCCGTTTGTGCAGTCAGTCTGTTTGGGTGAATGACCATAAATGATAGGTTTGCACTTGTGGTGTCCTTTTTTTTAAATCAAGGTTTGTGATATTGCTTAAAAACCTAACTCTGCTTTAAGCTTCTCCACAACTTATGCACCTTTATTACTTGTGGATAAAGATATTGCTTCTTCCAAGAAGCCCTGGATCTAAAGTGAGCCAAGCTGAAGCCTGAGAGAAGCACCCAAAGCTGAAAGGAATGGAAGCTTGGCCCCACACATGTAATCCACCACTAGCAGAGAGGCAGCTGCTGCCACTCTCCCGTTTCATTTATCCCAGCAGCCACCAGAACTGCTTTCCCCTTTTCTGTCTTCACTGTCCCAAGTGTGAATAATTCGCAGCTGTAGAAGCTTTCTCTGCCGCTAACCGAGTAGCAACAGCCTTTGTTTTCCCCAGCCAGAAGCTGTAAAAGCTCCTCTCATTGTCTACCATTAAAATATTGTGCAACAAAAATGTGAAAAGGTTCAATGGCTATGAATATTTTTGCAATACAATATATAAAATTTATACTCTATCAATTCAACCGGCTGAAGCTTCTACCGTATGTTTAAATTTAGTCCACAATTTGAACAGCTTGTGTGAAATTTTGAACAGAGAAAACATACTTTGGAAAGATTAGGGCCAGCTGGTTTTCTTGGGTCAATGATGATGGTTCCATCAGGCAGAGTGTAGGATACCCCTTTTAGATATGGATTTTGCAGGGCTGCTGTCAGGTTTGGACTCTTTGGCTTCCTTGGGTCCACAATAATAGTTCCATCTGGAAGGGTGTATGAAGCAGCTTTCAAGGCTTGGTTAGCAAGAGCCTATAAGAACAAATGACTTCTGTTAAAGTGTCTGCAACAACAATAAAGGAGTAGATTACTGAAAAACATAAACATCAATATTTCAAAACCTTACGTCCTAACTAAAACAACACAAGGACAAAAATATGGAGAAACATCAGAAAACCAGAAAAGAAAACTCCATTTATAGCTAACCTTTGCCAGATTTGGTGACACTGGAGTATTTGGGTCCCGAACCCCCTGCGGTAGAGTAAATGAGGCATTCCTCAATGACGACTGTTGAAGGGCATTAGACAGGTTGGGAGAGGTAGGTTTCCGTGGATCAATGATGATAGTGCCATCTGGGAGGGTGTACGAAGCACTCTTCAAGTAAGGATTCTGAAGTGCTGCTGTAAGGTTGGGTGTCTTTTCTGCTTTGGAGTCTATCACAATGGTACCATCAGGAAGAGAGTAGGAAGCTTCACGTATGGCTGGGTTGTTCAAAGCCCTACTCAGGTTTGGGGAAATGGGATGCTGAACAAAAAAGGTGCATAATATTATTGCAAGCATTATATGTTATCAAAATGAGATGTATGCATTAGCTACTGTTAAACTTAATATAAAATACTACAGGTCATTGGTTACTTTCTGTCTAGAATCTATAATGGTGCCATCAGGAAGAGTATATGAAGCCATCCTCAGATGCTGGTTTTGAAGAGCTCCAGAAAGGTTAGGTGACATTGGCTTCTGAAGTAGACGAGGGTCCTGTTTGAGTTTAAGATAGAGAGTAACAAAAAGGGATATCAATTGAAATTATAACTTTTTGCCTTTGAGGAGACATTTATTTCAACATATTATTTACCCTGATAACTGATCCATTGGGCATTATATATGAGGCACTCCGGACTTGTTGGTTTTGCAATGCATGGCCAAGCAATGGTGAAGAACGGGGATCTGCATATGGGCTCATAAAGGTTCTTCCTGGCAGCTGGTATGATGCCTGCATTACCTGTGGGTTCTGCAGAGCTCTTCCCAACATTGGTGAAGAGGGTGATTGAGTTACAACTGAGGACCGTCTGAGTTGCACAGGTGTCTGAAAGGATGCCTGGCGGAGATTTGGGTTTTGCTGCAGAGCACTCTGGAGCTGAGGCCCAGCTGGGGCATAAGGATTCCGTTGTTGCATTATGGGAGATTTTAAATTAGACACATTACGCAAACCAGTTTGGTTTTGCAGTGCATCTTGAAGCAAAGGTACTGTGCTAGGTTCAGAGATGTAATCATATGGCATACCAACAGTTGGTCCATATGGAGATTGTAACTGTGGAGTTTGATAAGAGGTCATGCCTTTCATTGCCTGACTATGCATCATGGCTCCAGAGAGCAGTGGAGATGAGGGTACATGTGGGGAATATAGAGACTGGGGTCTCTGAAGTGGAGAAACATAAGATGCTTCTCTTACTGCTTGGTTTTGCAGAGCTCCAGAGAGCATTTGTGAATGAGGAAGCAAAGGCTGCTGATAAGGTGATGTCGGTCTCTGCAATGTAGAATCATGAGGTTCTAGGAATTCTGGAGCCATCAAACCCATGCCTACCATTTGGACGGTTTCTGGTCCAAGTGCTGAAAAAGCATCCGGTTGAATAGCCTGGTTTTGCAAAGAACGTGACAACATAGGAGATGAGGGACCAACAAGTTTTTGTGTTACCTCAGTATAAGGATGCGGGGAAAAACCAGTTTGGTCTTGCAGTGCATCTTGAAGTAATGGTGTTGGGCCAGGCTCAGAGATGTAATCATATGGCATAACAACAGTTGGTCCATATGGTGATTGTAACCGTGGAGTTTGATAAGAGGCCATGCCTTTCATTGCCTGACTATGTTTCATGGCTCCAGAAAGCAATGGAGACGACGGTACAGATGGAGCATATGGAGACTGAGGTCTCTGAAGTGGAGAAACATATGATGCTTCTCTCACTGCCTGGTTTTGCAGAGCTCCAGAGAGTATTTGTGATGAAGGGAGCAAAGGCTGATCATAAACAGACATCGGTCTTTGCACTGAAGGACCTTGGAATTCTACCAATTCCGGAGCCATCTGACCCATGCCCACCATTTGGGGTCCTTGTGGTCTAAGGGTTGAAGATGAATGTAATCTAAGATCTTGGTTCTGCAAAGACCTGGATAACATGGGAGAAGAGGGGTAAACAAATTGTGGTGATGGCTCAGCATAAGGATCAGCATAGGGATCTGACACAACGGACTGACGATTTAGTCGAGGAGAGAGGCGTGGAGATGGACTGCGTGACATGTATTTAAGGGAGGGTTGAGGGGAAGGGGGAGGCATGCTTCTTACAGACTGCCGGGCCCTAAGGGGACGCCCTCGAGCAATGGGGCGAAGAGGAGGACGGACAGATTCTTTTCTCGCCAGGGGAGCTCGGTGGACCATAAGAGGGGAATGGAAAGGAGAAGAGTGAAGGGAGGAGTCTATGGTAAGTACAGAAGATCGATTACTTCTCACAGAAGAAGCACGAAATGGGCGCACATTTTGTGTGGGTGGGGGCACTGGACGCCCTCTGAGACCCATGGGTGAGGGCCTGACGGTACCTAAAGGAACATTTCCAAATGCCCTAGGCCTGGCCAATGGCGTGGGGTCCCTGAGTAGCCGAGTTGAACGACGAGAAAGAGTAGGGGAGGATGGAGCTGGCCGAGGCCCTGCAGGAGATAAACTTCGGTGAGAAGGAGAGGGCGAAGGCCTTCGACTTAGCTGAGGAGAGAGAGGTGGCGATGCATGACCAGGGTAAAGGGGGGGTGGATCATATATCTTTCTCCCTCCCAACGGACTTCGAGCAGAAGTGGGTGATGGCTGGGGACTTCGCATTCTTCTGGAAATGTGGGGTGATGAAAGGGGTGAATGCTGCCTCACTGATCCTCTCTCCAAGGGTGGAGGACTACGATGAATTACGGAGGCACGGGGAGAATGGGGAGGTGAGGATGCTCTGGCCAAAGGGGAAAGTGACTTTGGAGGCTGCCCTGTACGATGAAGAACTGGGGACACCATAGGAGAAGCAGGTTGTGAAATCTGTCTAGACAAAACAGATGGAGGTCTTTGAGCATTAATGAGCCCACCCCTCATGGAAGGCTGTGGGGAGGGGATCTGCCTTCTTGCAGCCATAGGGGTGGGGACTGGCGAACTCATGGCAGAAGGATGGTGTTGCATTTGTGGAGAGGGTATGATGACAGAGCGACGAGATGGAGTCGGAGAAGATTGCATGCGTCGGGTAGGGAGAGGAGACATGGTTGCTTGTTTAATGATCATGGCTGTTGGTGTTGGGATTGTTGGGAGGCTGTAACCCTGCCTCTGTGGTATCATCATTGGGTCTGTCATCATCTGTAGTGGTGAAGAAAGACATACATTACACTCTGCTGATATTAGCATAAGCTCATGGTAAAAACAAAGACACTACATATTTTCATGGTGTAATGTGTAGTGCATAATTTTATATTATATATAATTAATGTTTATGTTAAAATCCAAAAACCAAAAAAGGATATACTTTCTTTTTAACATTAGGCTGATAAAGCGTATGTGAAATATAGCAGTGTATTACTTGAGGAACAGCCTGGGCAGTTTCACACCTCCCTTCAAAATTACATAATATATAACATCTCCTACAATCAGATCAATCAGCTGGACTTAGCACAACCACGGGCAATAATAATCTTGTTGTGCTGCTTGATTTAGATTTTTTCCAGTTTGGAGAAACTTCATTAAAAAATTACTATCAGGAAGGTGTTTCAAAATTTGATAGAAATAAACTGCAACCTCTTCAAGGACCACAGTTTCCTAACTCTGCCATGGCAAAGGCTGGCTGGGAAAAACCATTACTTTCTACCCCAATCTCTTCTGTGTGTTCTACATATAGCACTGTCACAACACCTCAATATCTCCAAGTACTGTCTTCTTAGGTATAATATACCATTCTCTCTTGGACTAAAGCAATGACAGACAAGAACTACAATTACCTGTGGTGAAATTAGTTGTGGAGATATTGGTTGTTGTTGGAACAACTGCTCTGACATCATCTGCTGCTGGGGAAGCATTATTTGCTGGGGCATCAACTGCTGTTGTGATGACATCTGTGTGGGCATCATTTGGGGAAACATATTCTCTTGTTGAAACATCATTGTCTGCTGTGGGGATACTATCTGTTGTGTTGACAGTAGTTGTTGCTGTTGAAAAGGAAACATAGGCAGTTGTGGTTCTGATACTGGCATTTGCTGTTGAAATGACATGTCTTCGAGTTGATATGGTGTAAGAGGAATCTGGTCTTCATACTGGATATCTGACATGTCTTCAAACTCAGGATCGGGAGGCAAAGTAGGAGGAGGAGGCAGAGGAACGTCTAATCGCTCTTTTCCAAACAGGCGCACTTGCGGTCTAGGAACTCTAAATGTTATGTCCCCTTGCTGAATTCCTCCCAAATCATCCCCAATTTGATTCATATAACCTACATATTGGTTCCCACTCAGGCTGTCTACTTTACCCATACCTGGTGGTCCAAGTTCAAAGACCTGTTGGCCTCCCTGTGGGAATGCAGGCTGTTGGGAGCTCAAGTCTTGGTATATTCCAGGTTCACTATATCCAACCTGAAAGTCAGGCTGAAATCCTCCTTGCATTCCTATAGTTACAGCAGGATCCCCATAATAACCTTGAGGCCCAATGTCAGAGTAACCCAACTGTCTATCTGCATAGTAAGCTCCCTGATCATTTTCATCATAATAAAACTGAGTCTGAGGATCAAGAAATCCTCCCATTTCCCCTCCATACATACCACCCATATGCATTTGAGGATAGTAATCCAGGGCTTCATCACCATACATTGCCTGTTGTTGTTGTTGGTACCCATAATAATCAGCTTCCTCAATGTCATAATACCCTTGGGCAGAGGTGTAAAGGTTATTGTAATCATTAAATCCATCATCATAATATTCAAAATTTGTATCATAGAGTCCGTCTTCCTCATAGTAACCCAGGTCTTGATAGTCTGCCCCTTCCATCTCATTTTCGTAGTATCCATACTGACCATATCTTTCATAGCCTGGTACTGACTCAACTCCATAACCATCATAGCCATCTTCATACCTGTAACCTCTCTGGTCTACATAGTGCTGGTCATACCCGTCATCCTCCTCCCCATATGTATAACCATTGTTTTGGTAACCATGCAGAAACCGTCTGGAGCTGGATTGTCGTGTTTTTCCTCTATGGCCATCTAAGCCATGATGCCTGGAATTTTCTTGCATTTTTTTTGACAGAAACCGTTTGGTAAGCCAATTAGTTGCCGCAGCAATCTTACCTAGTAAGACACTACTGTTCTTGAAGTCATCACTTGTGCCATCCTGCTTTTTAAATAGACCTCTAAAGAACCCCCCTTTCCTTTTATTTGAATTTCCTCCAAGACGAAGTAGCATGTAAGTTGGCTTTTTTCCTCCATTGGCTGCTGCCTTTTCTTTGGCCTCCTTCTCCTTTTTCTTCTTTTGGCTACTTTTAAATCTCATCATAAACCTTGAGGTGTTTTTCATCATAGACTTTCGTCGTTTTTTCTTAGCAATCCGGCTCTTCCTCCTTCCCAAGCCAAGGAATAAACGTGATGTGCTTTTCAGTTTCTTTACACTGTTCTTGCGTCTTTTGATGCCAGAAAACTTCATGAACATTTTTGACATGTTCTTCAGACCTTTCTTTGGAACTTCTTTAACAGGAACCAGTGGTTCCTCCTTCTTCTTTCCCTTTTTCTTCTTCACATCTGCATCTGATTTTCCTCCTTTATGGTGACGATCATCCTTAGATTTTTTTTTAGATTTACCATGAGCCACTTCCTCATCATCGTCCTCATCTGCATCATCATAGTCTTCATCATCCTCTTCAGAGTCGTCACCACGTCTAGACTTCCCACCCTTCTTGTCTTTACCCCCTCGCCCTTTTCTCTTTTTGTCGTCCTCTGAATCCTCCCAATCTTCTTCTTCACTGAACTCTTCCTCCTCTTCATCACTGAGTACCTCCTCCTCTTCCTCCTCAGACTCTACTTTTTTACCTTTCCCTTTGTCTTTTCCTTTTTTCCCCTCATCTTTGCCTTTGGATGGCTCCTCTTTTCCCTTCTTTCCTCCTTTCTTATCATCTTTTCCACTCTTCTTGTCATCCTTTCCCCCCTTTTTGTCATCTTTTGCTCCCTTTTTGTCATCTTTTGCCTTCTTGTCATCCTCTTTCTTTTTCTCTGGTTCAGGTTTTCCACCTTTCTTGGTGTCCTTTTTAGTATCTTTCTTACCAGGCATTTTGACCACTTGCTAGAAGCACACCATGCTCCCAGTACAAAGTTCAATGCTGCTGGCCTTTAAACACAAAACATAAAAGAACAAAATTTTTATTATGTTTGTAAAGCTAGATTGTCAGTAATGCACAAAACAGTGAAATTTTTAACTAACCTTAAAAATTGTATTGTTTTAAATGTGACTTTATGAATCTTCACCACTAGTTTGAGGAAGGAATCCACCCGTCCTTAGCAGCTCCACACTGCTCAGATCTGATCCCCATGAAGGCTCCTGTACAGATATAAACATGCTTGTTCCTAAGATAATATACAAAATGCTCAATTGTGACCCAATCTTTCAGGTCAGATGACTCCACACCTTTCAATCTGGAGTCATTCAAGAACCCTACATTCTAGCTACAAATTTCTGTAGGCCTGAGAGTACATTACCCTCAGGAATAAAATCTCCATACAGGTATCTGTGAATAAAACTGAATTGGACAAAGAAATAAAATAATGTACAAAAATCTCAATTCATCATTCTCTTTTTTTTACGTTTCTCTTAAGATGTGTTAATTTCCTTTAGAGTGGTCCTCCTCGAGAGTAGTCACCACTTGACGATGAACATCTGAAAGGGTTTTTGGAATCAATAGATTTTCTGTCCAGCAATAGACGATAAGAAGATTTTTTTTTTTATCTCTGTCAAATAATTTACTTGTTCTCTTTTATAAAGTTAATTGTTATAAAAATTTATGGAAGACAACAAAGCTTGCAAGAACACAAGATATTATTTTACCTCCAGGTGATTCCAAAAGAGGTTTTAGCTGAAAACACTGAGTTCAGTAGACAACCAGTTATGACATTTGCCTTTCAGGTCCTTCCACCTTATTTTTGACTATCTAAGCTTGGCCGGTTCTTGTCTTTATTTAGCCCAGAAAACTGCATTGAAAATGTTTAGCCAAGGGTTTACATCCCAATTTTGCTTAAATAAAGAGCCTGTGAAACTTTGGTTAGCCTGCTATGACTTTTTAAATAATTTAACATTGTCCAGACAGCAGGCTACATTATTTTCTCAATATCTGCTCAACAAAATAAATACTGTATCAGGATTTTTTTAAATCTGTTTTTCAAAACTTGACTTTCAGAAACTGATCATCTGTGAGCGTAATTTTTCTCTTCCGCTTATCCACTAACCTTGCTTTTAAGGACACATACACAATATACTGTCATGATTAAATGTAAAAATGTGGATGAAACTTAGTGAAAAAACCCCACCAATGTCCAAAGTACAACTCAGTTAGACCTTTAGAAAGCCTGGAGAAATGTTAATCAAGGCCACATTGAAATAGTACAGAAACATCTCTGATTCCCTGGAAACCTAGTATTAAGAGAAAATTGCACAATGTTTTTGAATCTTAACCAATGCCTACATTTATCAGAGTGCACAGTTTAACCTTAATCTAGCTGTAGATTTAAATAGAAAATAGTATTATCTACTGATCTTCTATTACCTTTTACTAAATGCAAAAACCTAACACAACATGATAAAACAGAAAAGGCTTTACCCCCTCAGTGGCTCAGTCGTTTTCCAAGAGACGCGTAGCCAAAGCTAAGTTCTTAAGACAGTGTTGACAATTTCATTCACCTGGACAGTTCTCCATTATTGGCTCCTCCCTTTTGGTGACAAAGAAGACCTGCCTTTGTTGTGGTCGGGGTCTGAAATCTTCAAACACAGCGTGTCTGATCACAGGTATCTTCTTTAATAATCAAGAAAGAAAAAAGTAAAATAAATAAATAAATAATAACTTCAGGTTGCAATGTGCTTCTCCTCTGATTTTATCATGCCCTCCAGTGATAAGCATAATACATTCCGTTACTCAACACTACATCCTGTGCACAGTGTGTGACCTCAAGGGAGTGTGCAAGTAAAAGAGATGGGCAGATGACTTGTATGTGTGTAGTTATGTGAAGGCGTGTGTGTCTGTGTAGACACTTCCTTGTCCCAGGTCATGGAAGGAGCCTTAATTTGTCATCTGGCTCTACAGGTGAAACTTGAGATTGCTGAGCGGCTGAGGGGGCGGGGCATAAATAATACAAAATGTCCAGAGAGGAACAGAAGAAAAGCATGATTGGCTAATCTTCTGGGATGGAAAAGATAAGCTTGATTAGCAGTGAAGATACTGTAAAATGTACAAATGCTGAGCAATTAACGCTCTCAGACTGCATTTATTAGCATGACAGAAGTTGCGTGTGAACACCTGCACATGCCTGCTGTTGAATCTGCTAAGTTTTTTATTCCCCCATATTATCACTAACACCCCCACCCAATATCGTTATGCTTTCTATGTTTAAACTAAATTGAAATAAGCCATGTAGACACTGCTAGGATACTTTGACATATGTTAAAGAACGAAATGGGGCAAAGGTGGGAGTTACACACACTTGTTAAAGATATGACGTCTTCCCTCTAAGGTATCAGTGACACAAGAATGACTCTCAAACACACAGAGCTCCAGCCAGGGAAGGATCGGTAACAGGGCTGTGATTATTAGTGCCATCAACCAAATTATCCTTCTTCCCGAGGGAAGGGGTCAGATTGCCGGTTCTGTCCGGCTACAGGGTACAGGTGTTAGGTTGCTAGATCCACATCTTGTAGATTGTAAGTGTATCTAATTATTACCAACCAGCATAGAGCACACGTCAATGTCTATGCATGTGTGCACAAGGCTTCACAAAGACATTCAAAAGACTTAATATTACACAAAAATATGTATTCCTTTCCCCACAATTTTGTGTCTAGCGGCTCACATGGTGATCAAGAAAATGAAAAGAACTGATCAAATGTAGGCAGCCAGTCTCCTCCTTTCCCAAAACAATTGGTGTTGACAGGTGGTCCTCCAAGTTTAGATAGAATTTGTAAAGAGGAAACAGCAAATAGACCCCAAGACACGCCTGAGAGAACACAGCAGATTTACAACAGAGGTGAACATGATGATTCTCATCAAAAGCATTCAGATCCTTGGGAGAAGTAAGAGATCATCTCAGGCAGTTAACTCACAAACTGAGATATCTCCCCCCCACTCCACACACACACACCCACGCCCACCCCCCCACACACACAGCAATCTGCTGCTATCTAGTGGAGAAGTTCAACTCCTGCAGCATTCTTAATTTGTTGTTGGTGAAACGGTGGTTCTCAAACTTTTCTTAATGAGTGCCATATCATCATGCTTGCCTTGTGAATGTTTACCATGCTTTCAAAACTTGGACTTTGTTATTATCATAAGTTATGTCAAATATATGTAAAAAAAAAAAAAAAAAACCAACATTATATTCACTGACACTGCAAAATTGAAGGAACTTACTTTTTTTTTGTTTCCATTTTTACTTAAAAAAAGTCAATTTATACATTTTTGATAAGCGTAATTACCAGACAGGCACAATGATGTCAGAATTCCAAATAAGTCAGACTTCAGAATTTAATAAGAATGCTTGTACACTGATGTGGTTTACAGCCAATACAAAACACGTTTTGAATCATTGTATCACCTTAAATCTTAAATACATTGCACAATACATCCTCTTATGATGATTCCATGTTGCTGATGTTTTAAGTCCAACTGTAGGACAGCACATAGCTAGCATGGTCACTCAACTTATCAATTATCAAATTCCACCAGCTTCCAATTTGGAACTGGAACACATTATGGTTGGTTTGGTGTTATTCCCAGACACAAGTTCTAACTTCAGAGGTTAGCAGAACCCAGCATAATTAGTCAAAAGAACTTCAGTTTTAATTGGGAGTTTTCAAATGTTTCCCTCTCACCATTTTCTTTTCAAATTTTTTAGATCATGCAAACGTAAAACGTGTTTATTTGCTCATCATCTTTAATTCATGCATATTTATCTTGCAAGTAAGTGTGTCAATATTTTAGTCAAATTGCAGTAGTTTGACTGCAATTTGATGGTCTTCTGAAGAAGACCAGCAATACTTTTTCAGTATTTTTTTTTATTTGCAGTTGAGTTGAGTATTGGACAACTCTTCTGATTCTTTTTGCAAGGAGCTGCTTGTGGCTGATTTATGGCGAAATGATATATATATATATATATATTTTTTTTTTTTTTTTCTTTCTTTCTTGTTCTAAACATTATTTTTGCAGGACAGAAGGTTATTAGAGTGTGTAACCATCTGTAGACAGCGCATGCTTGTGTGTAGGTTGTAGTGAGATCCATGCTCCCGAACACCTACCTCTGGAAGTCTTGACGTCACCGGTGCTCCGTAGTCACGTTTCTCCATCCTCTTAGGCAATAGGTTAAAAGGAGAATTAAGGGGAAAAAAAAGTTCCTTTTATATTTTCCTAATCCTAATTGCCAACACGCTACCAATTTATTTTCTGCTCCTCTGGCATGAGCTCAAAGCAGCAGGGGCCGGGCTGCGGGGAGGAGACGTGTGGCACTGGGAACCGAGGATGAATATTTAACGACGGTTATTCTTCGACGGCCGGGCCGGGGGCTTGAGTTCCACGCACTCCGGTGAGAGCTGATGAGCTCCGTGGGTGGGCAGTACCGCTCATAAACACAGCGACACACACGCACACACACCCACACACCCACACACACACACACACACACGTATGCGCTGTGTTTAAGGGAAGAGAACAAGTATAACTGTGACAACAAAATAATTTAAAACACAGCTCGACATAAGGAGGGGGGGGAAAAAAGTTTGTTTTCGTTGTAGCGACCTGCCTTGGTTGTAGCGTTTCTGCAAACATTTCCTCTCGTCCGGACTGAACACAGCAGGAAAGTGTGTCATGAAATGGCTCAAGGGGGGACATAGCACAGCAGATAAAGGCGAGAGTTGCAACTAATTTTAAAAAAGGGGAAAACATTGCTTCTCTACATGAGCAATCCTTCTGTCGTCCGCCAGATGGACCCGCCTGACAACAAACAGATAAACAGTGAAGGCAGCGCCACAAACTGCTGCATTCAATCCGTAACCCAGACGACCTTGCCGTCTCCCGGCATCACCAGCTGGCCGCCAGAATCAAAACACTTCTTGGCTTTGATATCATACCTGCTGGGGCCAACCCGCAACGCTCGGACCTGACTGGTTTTAGAAAAAAACATGCAACACGCCTTTGGCTCCGTTCGTGCTATTTTTAGAGCTGTTGCTGCAACAGTGACTTACACACTATAGATCCGATCATTTGTAGGAACTGATGTAGACTGCAGGAGATGTTTGGCTTCCTGTTGCAGTTGGCAGACAAACAACTTCAACAGTGTTGGTCAGGGTAGGCAGCTGTCAGATCAGAGCTCTTTTTTATATGTAATCCTGCAATGTCTTCAGTGAGCACACATAAAAATATACATTTAGCTGACTAAATATAGGCATGAATGTCAGAGCACCTGTAGGCATGGATTTTAAAGTGATACACTTCATATAATAGGAGCATCTCAATATTTGAATATCATTGCAGTGTGGTAGAATGTCTTATCCTGTGAAAATCTAAAGGCTACAGGAGAACAAGTTTAAAAAAAAAAGACTTTGAAGAAAGAAGTTTCTCACTATGGCCTACACAACGCTGCTGATTTGACAGTTATCCAGCAAAGAGTCACTGACAACCTCCACAAGGACATGAGCCTATAGATAGATAGATAGATAGATAGATAGATAGATAGATAGATAGATAGATAGATAGATAGATAGATAGATAGATAGATAGATAGATAGATAGATAGATGTTTTTTTGTACTTTATTCAGATCTTGTTTTATATTCTAGTTTATTTAAAATTTGTAATAAATTACAAATTCAATAATTTGTCTGTCTGTCTGTCTCTGTCTATCTATCTATCTATCTATCTATCTATCTATCTATCTATCTATCTATCTATCTATCTATCTATCTATCTATCTATCTATCTATCTATCTATCTATCTATCTATCTATCTATCTATCTAGGTTAATGTTTGTTATTTAAGCATTATAAAATATTCTAGCAATATTTCCCAAAAATTTCCTCTTCTATCCCTTAAGTAGTACTTTCTAAGAATATGTGCTTTACCTTTTTCTAGTTCTCTACAATGCACATAATTAGCTGTATTATGTTAATGGAACCTATTTAACCCAATGTGACCAAATCTATGACTTGTTCTTAGCTCATATTTGATTGTACTATCAAGTTCACTTTTGCTCAAGTTTATATATAAATTAATATAAATATTATTCATATCACATCTCATTTTGTTGCAATTTTAGCAAATTTATCAGCTTATTAATTTACTTCAATGCCATAATGTGAATGATTCACAATCACTGAACCTCAAAACCGCTTTTCCTAATTCTGAATGCTAATTGAATTATTTCTGTCACCATACCCTGCCATGAGGTTGAAAGCATCCTTCATATTGATGAAAATATCACTCCCATGCATGTCTGTGGCTTCCAGCAGTTGCTTACTTTACAAAACTAATTACATATCAAGAACTGGGGATGGGAGAGGTCTGCTGTTTTCTTTGAGTTTTCAAATAGCTGAAACAAAAAATACATCGGCCTTACCATCTGACTCCAGAGAAGTTTTCAAATTGACATGAACAACTGCTTTGGTAAAAAAAAAAAAATCCAATCAGAAGGCACACCATTGGAAAAACTAAGATATTAGAGCAAGTTAGTTTATTTAGAATATACATGTTTTTGTTTGATATGTGCAAACAAAAACATGAGCAAAGTGAAGTCAAAAGTGAAACAGTAGCCATTGAATCAGTGACCAATATCAGTTTTCCTCCTGAAGAAGTCTGCCGTGTTTAGCTGGAACAGCTGCTCTGAGATATCCACACTCTGCAGCAGGTCAGGGGTGGCTGTAGAAAGCTTCTGCTGGGAGCAGGGGACAGGTGTGTGCTTGTGTGGAGGACAGCAGCAAGAAGCAGAAAAGATTCTCTGACAGACAGATGAGAAGGAGAGAGACCAGAGTGGAAGAAGGAAAAGAAGAAAGCAGCGGGGGACATCCTCCACATCTGAGTAATCGAGGCTCCACCTGGAAAGGCAGGATGGTGTAGGATAACAAGGCTATCTGAGCGGTGAAAGCCCCGCTGTGTGTCCATCAGTTTTGAATAATCCCTGCTGTGGTTGGAGCATCAGTTTTTTTTTTAATATGGAATCCCTCCGTGTTCAAAGACACACCTCACTGCTGTTGTACTCCAGCCCAGGGCAAGTTTATCCTAGCTAATTACAAAAATACACCCTATTGTATTTTTCATATTTTATTCATAGCTAAGAGCAAATTGAACTGAACACACTTAATATTGACTTTAAATGTCAGAGGTATATAATTGATGAAAAGAAGAATATGAACATGTAAATAGCCATGCTTCCATTAACCATAAAATTGGGCAAATTGAAATTAAAAACAAATTTGCTTAATAGCAACACGGCAATTTTGAAAAAACAAAAAAAAACCCTCATGTTTTTAGATAAAACTTTTGTTCGCCAGGATGATGTGGCTTTCCAGCTGCAGAACACTTTTTCACATCACACAAGAGATGTGACGGTTCTCTGAAGGTTATAGCCCCGAGTTTAAAGCTGCCATCACTGATGACTTGAATTGGGCTGTTTTTGTTTTTCATTTTGTTTTGATAAATATCACCTATATCTATTAAACCTGATTTGTTCTACTGCATGTCAAAATTAAAAAAATTAAACAAATAAATAAAAAAACAACTTAATGTCAGAGGTTTCTGTCCATCACTGGATCACCAGACCAGATTCATGTCAGTGTTTGAAGATGTGAGGGCTCACAAAGATAAGATAGATAAGATAAGATAAGATTTATTGTCATTGTCATCAACAGATTACAACGAGATTGAGATTTGCTCGACTCGAGTTAAGATGCAGGTTATGTGTATATTCATAACATACAAAGATAAAGAAATAAATAGTACAAAATGAGAAATAAATAGACATCAGAAGATGGTTGCAGCGCCTGGAGGTGTCGCAACAGAATTTACATTTTTAACAAAGCGGTGTCAAGAGCAGAAGTTCTTATGCCTTTGAATTTAGTGCCATGATTGCCATCGGGTAAAAACTGTTTTTTAGGCGATTTGTCCTGGTTTTTATTGCTCTGTATCTCTTGCCTGATGGCAGCAGCTGGAAGAGACCATGGCCAGGGTGTGAAGAGTCATTTAAAATGTCCAAAACTTTCTTGTGGAGCCTGGAAGTGTAAATCTGTTCCATAGTGGGGAGGGGGCAGCCTATGGTTCTCTCTGCTGCCCTAACATAGAGTGACACCAGTGGCAGTACAGTCCCCAGTTAGAGTCATCTAACTGGGGAGAACAGAAAGGTCCCCATGTGTGTTTTATGGAGCTTTGCACCTAACAGTGAAGGTCATTCCATCTACATATGAATGATACTACTCACACAATGTTCTGTAATTGATTGATTTTATGAGTGCTACAGTAAGTGTTAGATGATTTTTATGAAGTGAGGGACAACTGAATCTTCTTACTAGGAAAAGTCACAAAATATCTGAGAGTGCTGCTGAAAATGCTGCACAAAAACAACATGGTAAATTAATTCAATCTGAGTGCATGACTTCCTTTTTTTCTTGTTGCTATTGAGATTTATTGCCTCATATGTCCCTCATAGACAACTCTGGGATATTGCTCCTCTGCCAAGTAAAGGACAACCAGACAATGTCAGATGAATGTTTGTGTTTTTTGTTTAAACCTAAATGTTAAATGACCACATCTTCTTTAAACAAATGATCTTCACTACAAAAGGAAAAAGCTAAATTTGTTGAACGAATTTAAGTGAAAGAACTTGAAATAATAATTAAGTCATTAAAATGTAAAAACAAACATTTACTCAGTCAACTTACTGATTACAAATGCGTAACTTTTTTCTCGTGTAGAACAGTTTTAGTATTTTAGGTAACTACACTGTATTCCTAGATAGAACTTAGAGATTTGTAATGTTTTAAATGAATAATTTGCTTATTTCCAACATTTAAAATCCATTCATCTATTATCATACATGCTTATCCATAGTGGGGTCATGAGGGGTGCTGGTGCCCATCTCCAGAGGTCAATGGGTGAGAGGTAAGGTCACCCTGGACAGGTCACCAGTCCATCACAGGGCAACACAAAGACAGACAGGACAAACAATCATGCACACACACACGTACACGCCCCCACGCCCACACACACACCCACACGCCTAACCCCGCACACACACCTATGGAGAATTTAGAGAGACCAATCAACTTGCCAGTCATGTTTTTGGACTGTGTGTGGAAGACTCCATGCAGAAAGACCCCAGGACCTTCTTGCTGCAAGAAGGTTCCGTGTCACTGTGGGACCACTGTGCAGCCCACTGCTGAATCTAACTATGTCTTTTTTTTTTTTTTTTTACCAGATTTTGTTTAATTTTGGACTAACTCCATTTACTGGAAGGATAACTATAATCTGAGGAACTCCAACATGGGGTTTAAGGTAATTACCCCTTAAATTAAATGACCCTTGGCAGCATCAACTATCATCAGACCTTATCCGATAACTGGCAATCTGTAAAGGAATTTTGACCGTCACTTCACTAGATAATCAAAGGGGAACTCACTGCAACAGTGGCAGCCATCACACAATCGCACATGTATTTATACAAGCTATTAGTGAGACATTAAAAAAAAAGAAAAACAAACTAACAGTTGCAGGGAGATCCTGCAATAGACCTTCACATGATGGTAGAATAGTGTTTTCTCACTCATACTAGAAGGTTTTCAAGTGACCTGTTTAAGGTCCTACCATAGATGCTCTTGAGCTTAAGGATACAAACTGATGGCATTCTCCTTTACGGTTTTCTGTTACAGAGCTGAATTCATGGCGCCATCAGTTATGGTGCCATGAATTCGTACATGTGTAAATAGATATCAATCTGAGTGCCACTTAAAATGCATGACTTTTAAGAGGCACTTATAAGTCATGAATAGATACAAACATATGTGGATAGGTTCATACAGTACATACTGTCTTTAATGTTTGCTACCTTATCCTTCATCCTGTTCTGTAATAATCTGTAGGTTATTTAGGAGTATATTTTTTTCTATGAACTTGCTGTGCCCAATAGAGGAATAAAGGATGGATAGGAAGACAGAGCAGACAAGCTGACAGAGATTTGACAAAGTAACATACCTACTTTGGAGCTGTAAATCCTAGTCACAGTTATAATCCACCATTTTATTATTTGTGGATGATTAGCATAAGATAAGTTTGTATTTTATTTCAACTTATAAAGTGAAGTGAATTTACATGATCCCTTTCCACATGTAGGAATGATAAGAAAAAGGAAGAGCAGATTTCTTGACATTTCTACGGTCAGCCTTTTCTCAGAACATCTTTAAATGTGAGGAGATGTTATATGAGAACATATTGAACAAATTAGATTTCACAGAGTCATTGTTGTTCAAAAAAGTGAACCTGGTGAATATTTCAAATATGCAGCTGTACATTTTGTAGCTTTAGGCCAACAGATGAAATTATTATGCATTTCCTCCTGCTTGATCACCAGGAACCACTTGGATCCAACCCTGTGCTTTTATGTTTTCTGCTGTGGAAGAGAGATAACACTTGACTTGGCACTGAAATAAATAAAATAAATGTATTATATTATATGAATTATTGTTTTAGTGTAGCAAGGGCTGCCATACCTGTTGTTGTTTTGCTTTACTATGACAGGTTAGCAGTAAACCTGTGGTAAAATGGACCCCTTTGTTTGCAGACTTGACAGATTTGTTGCTCTGACAAAACTGTTTTGTGATTTCAGACGAATAGTTTGATTATATCTCAAGAAAATATGCTTGCTTTATTTTGTATCACTCTTCATACTGATTTGTATGCCTTACAGTTTGTCATGAGATTATTTCAACCTCAAAGTTTTTTTCAGCTTGTATCACTAGATCCATAACAGATGTTGTGGATGTAGTGATGTATCCACAATCTCTGTTGATACAACTATCGTACTAAATCTGTGATTTTGTACGATAGTTCAACACAAAGTGTGCAATATTCTGAAAGGATAGAAACTGTTTCTAAAAGTCTTTTTATAAAATATGTTTGAAATCTATTTGTATACACTTATAGAAGAAACAAAAAATGTCATTTGTATTTTTTTCTTAAACGTATGGAACATTCAAATTAACTAGCATTTAAAGCTATGAGTCAAATTTACACTAATCACAAATGTCAGAATTTACAGCAAGCATCTACAATACACAAGAAAAATCAAAAATAAATGTTTTAAATGTTTCAAATTGTCAAAAAAAGTTTTTCTATGAGCAAAGCAATACTAGACAAGATGTGAAGTTTTCACTTTATGGTTACCATCACTCACAAACTAAGTTGCAGCTCTTAGTTTACAGCACAGATAAAATGAAACTCATCATGATCAGACTTGCTGAACCAGAGATGGTCTCCTTCTTTCTCCATGGCTCCACTGGTGTCACAGTTTTCTTTTGGTTTGTCGTGGCCCCAGTGTTTAAACTCTACAGCACTGTCATCAACCCAGAACCAGTAATGGAGGGAAGAGGTGCAGTGAAGGCAGAGCCATACGAAGGGACTGTTGGCTTTTCTCAGCCTCCAGTTCAGCAAAGGTCTGCATCTGATTATACAAGATGGAGGCCAGCTCTTTGTGGTTATGTCTGCAGTAGCTCAGGGCTTCTTCCCAGGTCTTGTTTTGGTCAATCAGTAAAAAACATGAATCTTAAAAAGAAACATAAACCTGGTTGATATGACAGAAAGTCAAGCAACTCCATATAGGATATAATGTAAACAGCACAGGCAGAGATGCAATAAGTTTATAGCAGGTGTTCGAATGATCTAATGGTCTGACTGTTGATTGCAGCAATACACATTATTAGCAAAACTAGAGGGCCCCAAAACCAAATTTCACTTAGGGACCATGGAGGATTGTGCTGGCCCTTTCCCCCATCAAAGTCAACTCATCACCAGGGAGTGGTCAGTGGACAGCTCTGCCCATGTCTTCACCCAAGAATTCTAAGAGCACATATGGACACCCTGATGCTTGGACATGGTGTTTGGTATGGACAATCCATGATGAGCACAGAGGTCCAATAACAGAACAGCACTCGGGTTTAGATCAGAGTGGCTGATCCTCCCAACCACTCCCCTCCAGGTCTCACTGTCATTGCCCACCTGAGCGTTGAAATCTCCCAGCAGAAAGAAGTCCCCAGGGGGGGCACTCTCTAGAACACCTCCAAAGACTCCAAAAAAGGTGGGTAATCTAACCTGCTGTTTAGCACGTAAGTACAAACAGACTGGGTCAGGAATCGAAGGATATCTTAAATTGTCTGGAGTGACTGACCATGGGAGTATCAGGGTAAAAACATGAGTGTCATTGAAAAGGCATTTTGTCTTTATGTTGGAGTAGGAGGTGTCACAACATTCTACAATTTCACACATATAACAGTTTAGAAAAGTAGTTGTATTGTCCTCTCGTTGTTCCTTTGGTAGGGGAATGACAGGACCAAGGTTACATATAACACTTGAAGACTTCTGACATCGTTCACAATAGTCAGTTGTGTACAGCTCACAGTCTGTGTTAATGACATATTGGATCAGATAGTGCAACATAAACAAAAAGACTCCTGGCTTGTCCAGATTTACTACAACCTTCATCTTCAGTGTTTCAATTATTACATTCTGAACTGAAAAAACTTCATCTGGGGGAAAATATCTTCCTGAATGGTGGATTGCTGTAAAAAAAAAAAAACACCTCACAAACAATGGCGTCTCTGTCAAAAGTCCAGATTCTGAGCCACAAACCATCAGGTAATAATCAAGTTCATAATGATATATGTTGTGGCATTCGTCCAACAGTTGAAGATTGAATTGGAAAATTTGCAAAAGTACATGATTGGCTCAAGATTAGCATCCACTCTGTTGAAATCATGTGTCTCATTTTGAATTTCATCTTGTCAATTTTCTTCTGCTGAAGAGGATTCTTCTAATGATGAATCCTCAGAGACTTTTTCAAAGTTTGTCACAATTTCCTTGTTGTTACAGATTGGATTCACATCCAGGTCCATTATGTTTATGGGAAGACTGGTAAAGACATTTTTTTGTAATATCTGTGTTGGCAAAGAGATAATGTGGTTGGAAAGGTAACTCACTCAAACTGTGAGCAAACAAACACATCCAGGTCCATTTGGTCATGAGGAAAACTGACACTTTCTAAAGCAACAAAGTCTTCTGATGCCTTTACTGTCAAATCCATAGTTGTGGTTTTGACGGTAACTTTCTCATCCGTAGAGGAATCTTCCATGTCCTTTTGGTCTTCAGGTTTCAATGTCAAAAGCAAAGTATTTTCATCTCTCGTCCTCAGAGCTCTCTACAAGGACATTGTTGCCTCTTGTGCTATATCCTAACAACTTTTCAACTCCCTTCGTAACAAGAAATCCAAGGTCCCATCACAGGCAAAAATCCTCTTGACTTGGTGTTCAGTTAAAATGGTTTGTAAAGTCAGTTTGAAGTCGTCTTTCTGGGATCGATCTACCTCCAACCAAGTTGAAAAGCAAACTGAGATTTCTTGTATCTCTTTGAACATTTATGACATCACTGACATCACACAGAGGCTCTCATGGATACGATGATGTCAAACAACCTGTGTCAGGTTTTTGTTTGTTTTAGTTGCTATGAAAACACATGGAGTTATGAATGGCGTAAGATTATTGTCAATTAAAAATGCATGCATAGACATCTAAATTAGTAAATGTTAGTCAATAAATGTGCAGAAATGTAAGTTTTGTATTTGTCTTGTTTTCCAACTAATATATACATGTAAAAATGGGATATTTTACATATGAAAATACTCATGAACAAATTTAAATTGTTATGGACAATCCATGAAGAGCACAGAGGTCCAATAACAGAACAGAACTCTGGTTTAGATCAGGGTGGCCGATCCTCCTAACCACACCCCTCCAGGTCTCACTGTCATTGCCCACCTGAGCGTTGAAATCTCAAAGCAGTATAAGGAAGTCCCCAGGAGGGCCACTCAACAGCACCTCTCCAACAATTCCAAAAAAGGTGGGTAATCTAACCTGCTGTTTGTCACACAAGTACAAGCAGCAAATGACTGAGGACAGATGGTACCACTGAGGTCCACTTTTTACAGGAATTTCAAAGATTGGGTCAGGAATTGAAGGATATCTTAAATCGTCTGGACTGACTGACCATGGGAGTATCAGGGTCAACACATCAGTGTCATTGAAAAAGCATTTTGTCTTTATGTTGGAGTAGTGTGGTTGTAAAGGTAACTCACTCAAACTGTGAGCAAGCAAACACATCCAGGTCCATTTGGTCATGAGGAACATTGACACTTTCAAAAGCAACAAAGTCTTCTGATGCCTTTACTGTCAAATCCATAGTTGTGGTTTTGACGGCAACTTTCTCATTCTTAGAGGAATCTTCCATGTCCTTTTGGTCTTCAGGGTTCAATGTCAAAAGCAAAGTAGTTTGATCTCTCGTCCTCAGAGCTCTCTACAAAAATGTCATTGCCTCTTGTGATATATTCTAACAAATTTACAACTCCCTTCGTAACAAGAAATCCAAGGTCCCATCACAGTCAAAAATCCTCTTGACTTGGTGTTCAGTTAAAATGGTTTGTAAAGTCAGTTTGAAGTCGTCTCTCTGGGATCGATCTACCTCCAACCAAGTTGAAAAGCAAACTGAGAATTCTTGTATCTCTTTGAACATTTATGACATCACTGACATCACACAGAGGTTCTCATGGATACGATAATGTCAAACAACCCGTGTCAGGGTTTTGTTTGTTTTAGTTGCTATGAAAACACAAGGAGTTATGAATGGGGTAAGATTACTGTTAATTAAAAATGCATTCATAGACATCTAAATTAGTAAATGTTAGTCAATAAATGTGCAGAAATGTAAGTTTTGTATTTGTCTTGTTTTCCAACTCATATATACATGTAAAAATGGGATATTTTGCATATGAATCTAACCTGCTGTTTGTCACATAAGTACAAGCAGCAAATGACTGAGGACAGATGGTACCACTGAGGTCCACTTTTTACAGGAATTTCAAAGATTGGGTCATGAACCTGCCTTTCCTTCTCTAGACAAATCCTGGACCCCCTCGTTTGAAATAAATGATTTAATTTCTTCAATTCATCCCACAACCACATAGCATGTTCCTCTTCCTTTCTACTGAGACTGCACAGGCACCGGGTCCTCCTGTTTGTATGTGTCCTAAAAGTCCCAGAGGTCCTGGTACACTGACAGACGCTGAAATTCACTGGTCTTAACTGTCCCAGTAAAACTTAAGGTGCTTCTTTCCAGAAATGATCCCACAGTTAATCAGCACAAACTTTTTGTGACTATTAAGTATATTTTTTGTCTCACATCACTATGTGGAACCCCGACCTCTGTGAGAAATGTATAAATAATTATGTTTTTTTTTTTTTTTTTTTAAGAAACAGCTGGAAATAGTGTGAGATAAGATTAAGGAACAGCTGGAGTTAGTTCACTTGATTTAGGCCTGACACATTCACTTGTTCACTCATCACTCTAACAGATTACAGCATATGTTGTGGTGTCGCCTGTGAACTTAATATGACTAATTGTTCAACTGCTTCATGATGTATTTTTTCCTCTCTAAAATAACCAAATACCAGCAAGGAGAGCAGGAATGCAGAATAAGACATTTGCATTTCTGTAGTTTAGAGATTAAATTCACTACTTGCTCTTTCTCTTGGCAGTTACTTTACCATGATTTCTTTTTTCAACATTTCTGGTTTTAGTTCATCTTGAATCACTCGTGCATTTTTTTATGGTAAGAAGGGGAATAAAAGAATCATTTTCTTCTCCTTTTCCTTTCTCATTTCCTGGTATGTTGATCATTCTGCTGGCATTTACTCACCAGCATTGACATGTTTGAAATTGTAGGATATATGTTAATGAAATATTCAAATAGTTTTTATTATGTATTACTGATTGTTGCTCCATTGAGGAGGTCTAGCAATGTTGTTTTCTTGGGTTACAAGCTTTCTTTAAATGATTTTCCTTATTACTGGTGTATAACTCAAAATGAAATTGTCTGATGGTGTTATTTATTGCCAGTGGATCTTTCATTATGTTCCCTGTCCACGTTTTAATTGAGTGAGGTGAGATCTAAATATTTGCTGACTTCTTATTTTAGTTTTTGTAAGATGGATTGTGACTTTTTTGATGCTGCTGAGTTGAATTTTGGTGTCCACTTCATAATTCTTTTATTGTATGTTCTGTGGGATTATCTGCAAAAGAATTGAGTAACGTTTCATTTATTCTTCAGGATATTTGCTAAATTTTGTTAATTTTTATTTTTTGAATGGGGAATATGAAATTATTCTCCCTTTTTGCTTTTGCTGCTTCCCAGATGAGAGTTCAGGTTGTGCTTATTATATCCTTTGTCCAAAAACATGACTCAGATAATTTGTCTTGGAGTAGAGATGTGCTTAATTTGAAATCTTCGACTGGCTTTGTTTCTGTTTTGTAGACTTTTGAGTAGACAGCCAATGACTGTCCAGAAAACAGTCACTGGCTGCCTTCAGAAGGAGGGTAAGATACAAAAGGTCATTCTGCAGAAGCTGGATGTTTACAAAGGTACAAGCATATTAACAGATGATTGAGTGGAAAGAAGAAATGTGGTAGCAAAGGTTCACCAGTCCACATTTCTAAAGATGTATTTTTTCAAAGAAGCTAGAGGAATGATCACGGGTTTCTGAAACACTTTAAAGCTAAATAGATGTAATAACACTTTGCTCAATCTGATGGTTGAATTACCTAACAAATCAAAAACAATTAAAAATCTTTATGTTTGTATATATACACAAAATATCAAGTTAAAATAACCACTCTTCCTACTTTATAGTAATTTAAATTCTTCTTTCAAATTTCATGAACAAAATTTCCTATCTAACAATGAATTTTATTAAACATGACAATAAATTTTGCTCAGTAACATTTTCTGTGAATAGGACATTATCTTCAAATTTAGCGAACTGTCAATTGGACCAATGTAAACATTTGCCTTAATGATGCACAAGAGTCAGAACACACTTCCATCTCACTCAGGGTGCAACACAGGATACAAAAACATGCCGCTAAGCACTCTGGGAAATAGTTCAGACTCCTGTCTTTTTCTTCTTCTTTTTCTTCACAAAATAAGAAGTGCTAACCTAAAAAGTCTGGTTTATTCAACTCAAGGTTTGACAAAATTAATAAAAGTTAACACAACTTACTACTGTAAGCTTATCTTCGACAAACTCACACATTTAGGTTCAAAATCTAAAACTCGCTGAATTTTTTTTACATTAAAGATCAGAAGATAGTAGACACAGCTAAATGCTGTTCAAATGTTTTACAGTGTAGTAATATGACAGTGGTTAAAATGGTAATAATAAGAAACACACACACACACACGCCCACGCCCCCACACACACACACACATATATATATATATATATATATATACAGTACAGACCAAAAGTTTGGACACACTTTCTAATTGAATTCAATGAGAAGGTGTGTCCAAACTTTTGGTCTGTACTGTCTATATATATATTTTTTTTTTATAAAGACTCATTGCTACTTTATTGCAAATGCTTGATGTCAGTTGCTGTTGCCAAGGGTGGCACAAAAGAGAAGCATCAGCTAATCTGGTATGAAATTGCCTGATTGATGTAAAATGTTCCTGGCAGTCTAACCTTCCACCAATGCTTCTGGCTCAGCTGAAAGTTATTCGTTTTGTACTTTCATAATTACCTCATCTAGTATTTGTAAAGCAGAACAGGATTCTGCTCAAACTCGAACGTTTTTGAGTTTTACATCATGTTACAATGTTATTCCTTCATCATAAACATACCTGGAGTGTTGCTTTGATTCTCTCTTTTTCTTCTTCTTCCCAGACAAACAAAAAAACAACAATCTTTTCTAATCCCCAGAGTAGCAACAACTGATTGTTTCTCTTTATTAACCTATTATGTTGATTCCAGCTTCAGACCATCAAGATAGAAACACAATCAGCAGTTGGCTAATGAGCGAACTGGGTGCTCATGTTATCGTCTCATTGTTGGATTCATCCCCATAACTGGGGAGTTATCCCCCCAGATAAACTCCTGCAAGGCTGCAGCCTGTTTATTCAACAACACCAAACTCTTAAGCTGCTCCCTTGATTGAAATGATTGTAAGTGGTTTTTTACAGTCATCATTGTTAATAGAAAACAGCAGAAACAAGTGCACTTGTGGCTTTTAAGTGTTCAAGGGGGACCTAAAAATACACTGATGGAGTGGGATAGTTCAGCAGAAAGCACTCGCAGGTTCACATGCTTGTTGGAAGTTTCATATCAGAGAGGCAGATCCTGAAAGCCGACAATCATTCTGTTCAAACTGTAACATCCTCAGTTCAGTTTGTTGAAACAGTTAATAGGTTCTAAAACGTCTCTATTTCTTTTAGAGATGCTTCATATGACATTGGTTTACACCCCTTTGAAAGAAATAGTGTTTGTATGACATGTAAAAATGCTTCAGTCTCACAATGAAGTTGTTTTTTCCCTATTCCTAGTCAGGTTTGTGATGCAGCCTCCAGCTTTGATGTTGTTAGAAAAGCAATAAAAACTCACTGCCTCAAGATGAGATATTTTAATTGGTTTTGTGGACTAGACTTAATTTGGTTTGGCTATAACATTAACAGTATTAAAAGTGTGCCAGTTGCTTGGTTAAACAGCAGAGCTTCGATTAGCCACAAAATTATTTGTTCCTTTTTGGACAGTTTCATGTGTACAGCGGTTCTTCAAAAGTCTTCACACTCCTGGTGAAATGTCAGGTTTGTATAATTAAAAAAAATAAAAGCATATTAAATCATTTCAAAATGGGGAAAATAACGCAATAAAATTTTTTCTCCTATGAGCTGATGTTTTTATTGCTTTGAATATATGCTTGGAGTTCCTGTGATGATGAAAAATGAAATAATTCTTTGTCTTCTTGCTTTCTACCAGTCATTTGAAGATGGTGAGCCCAAACTGTCTGTATTTGAAACTGTTCAGAAATTCAGTCCCATCTGAATAAAATTAACCTCAGCTCATAATGCTGCCACCACCATATTCCACAGTTGGCATGTTTCTCTTTAGTGATGGAGTGTCTTGTTCTGTGCCGAATGGTCGCCGTGGTTGCCGTCAATGTAAATTGACGGCAACCACGGCGACCATTCGGCTGTGCAGCTCCTCCTCAGAGCTGCAATTTCCAAGCTTCTGCCTCACAGAGCAGCTTCCCCTGCAAGTCTCCCACTAAGCTCCTTCAGACTAGCCAGCAGCAATTAGCAAAAGCCTGGTTTAGCTTCCCATTTTCTGAGCACATAGGATCTACTTCTCAGTGTAGCGCTTGTAAAAACATTGTTAAAGGATTAAAAGAGGAGCCATGTTATGAAGACTGCCTGAAGGGAGAGTTTCAGAAAGAGCAGGAGTTTTTAAAGAGACAGAGGACCAATTTCAAGGTGTTAAATTACAAAGTCAAATTTCTTTTGAGTCATATTTGATACGTATAGCGTTTTTACAATAACTTAAGGTACATATACTTGATTGGGCTATATGACACTATGTGCTTGAAAAATACATACTTTAAGCTTGTTTTCATTAACATCATGACACATTATTTTGTAAGATTTTGGGAGATTTAAAGATGCAGTACATAGCTTTTATAAAGAATATTTTTGTTTTCTACATATTTGTTAAACTTGTCACCATGTTGTGACAGTATGCTATGAGGCAGATAATCTGTGAGAAGATCAATCTTCTCAACCTGCTTCAAGAGCTGACATTGCTCTCTGAAGAAATGCACTGCTTCCGACCAAAAACAACCAATCAGAGTCAGGAGGTCGTTGCGCTGTCAGTCAACCTCATGTTCTCATTGATAAATGTGCTAATGGTGGAGAAACAACTTACTGCTACAGGAAAACTCTTTATCCACCGTCACAGGTACCACGCTTGTTTCTAGATAGCACTGGGAGAATCCAAGGAGCTCAGTATTTTCACAAATAATCCGTCTCATACCATATTGTCAGGACAGTGTGACAGTTTCAACAAATATATATAAAGATATTCTTTGTAAAAGTTACATACTGCAGTTTTACTCAAGCCTTTGGAAGAACATAAATACTATCTTGCAACCTTCTGTCAGAGTTCAGACATATGGAGGATAAGGGAGACTGTTGTTACACATTCAACCTGTAATAATGGTGTGTACATTTTAAAAGATAAAACTCCAGAACGCTGAATTCTAAAAAAGAAACCTTTCCTGTACATGTCTCTGTTTCATCTCACGTATTGCTCCTTAATTATTCACACTTTTCTACTCTATATAAACGGAAAGTGAATTTAAGCCCTTGGGTACGGTCAGCAGAACGTTGAACAGTAAGACAATTTGACACAGCCATGGACTGACCGCCACTATAACCAACCATTAGGACACTGCTGTTATGGTGAAGTCAGCCCTTGAAGAAGGGCAGGCTTAAACTATATGAATAAATAAATAGCATTTACCAGCAGAGATGTAGATTTCTGGAGGGCTAATTACAGTTGCTGTCAGTGCAGTAATTGTAATTTGTTCCCCTCCAAATTTTCACAAACTGAATTTTTTTTTTTCTTGAGGTGATCCTAGAATAGTAGATCAGAAAAAAACGATAAACTTTTCTTTAAAAGATTGCTGCTCTATCTTTGAGTTTTTAGAGCTTAGAAACAAAACCAAGAAAAAGTTAGACAGTCAACTTTCTTATCAGAGTAGTTTAAAACGGTGGGGCTAATCTTAGGTTTCCAAATACGTAGTGCTAAATGACTTGTATAACAAACAACAAAAGTATTTGCAATTAGAGAGCATGTTGCGGGTGATCTACATTATGTGAACCGTTGCAGAAGTGGTGCAGGCTGTCCTTTTAAATGAGAATTTTGCATCTGGCTGTCAAACAAAGAAAATGTCTGAGAGCAGAGTGAGCATGAGAGAAAGATGAGTCTGAAAACCATGGAGTTATTATTGTAATAATATAAAAAGTAATTATGTAGTTATGTATTTTATTGTTGAGTCTCTCAAAGTGTTATAACAACAGCTAAAACATTTAAAACTCTGTCAGAATAAAGCTCTAAACAGCTGTTCTGATCCTCTGTTTGGACTTTTTAGTTTCAAATTTGAATTGAAAAATTATTTGATTCCAAATGGAAATTAAACATCAATTTAACTCATTTCAATTCAGATTCTTCAAAGAGTTATTGCAGATAGTGGTGGTTGTTGGCAGAAAAGATCTCTTGTAGCAGTCTGTATTACAGCAAATCTGAAGAAGCCTCTGATGCTGCTGCTCCAACACATGACAGCAGCAGAGATGATGCTCTCAACAACAGACTGATAGAAGATCTGCAGCGTCTTGCTGCAGATCTTGAAGGATCTTATCTTCCTCAGGAAGTCCATTCTGCTCTGTCCCTGATCCCTGACTCCTTCTTGCAGTTACTGCAGACATTTCATTCATGCCAATTTCCACTTGCCTTTCAAATGTGCTAAACACAGATGCAAGAACATTGCGGTTAATCAATGCAGTTGCATGTCCTCCACCCAGCATTTTCACTTTCTGATTATCAAAATATGTTCTGCGTATTTGTGAAGCCATACGCGCTAGGTTGCACCTACTATGCTGCTTATCTGCTCACTAAGAGCTCACTAAGTCAAAACCAGATTCTTGAAATGCTCTCATAAATCTACTGGGAGCCATTTTCCATCAGCAGCTTGGTCACATGAAACAATATGAAAGATTTGGTCAGGAGCCTGGATACAGCAGACTGCATCCAGTCTGGGGAAGTTTTACTTAGAATCTATTACAATAATCCAGATGAAACAAATCAAAAGCATTAATTAGAACTTTAATTTCAGACTGAGAAACAATTAAACCAAGTCTGCCAATGTTTTTCAAATGATGGAAACAATGACATAATTTTCAAACCAACATAATTTGACATGATTTTAAAACATAACATAAACTTGAGTCAGTAGTTATCCCAAGGTTCCTAACAGCAGATGTTACCCAAACACCAATATGCCCAAGGATTTTGGTTTCATCTTAAGGTATTGTTTTTCTGGTGGAAAGATTGTTATTTCAGTTTTTTAAATAAACATGAAAAAAAACTGTCTAACTTTCAGCTTTTATTTGAATGTAGGCATTTTAGTAAAATGTACAGATTTGAAATATGCAGCTTGATATGATCTGAATAATTACAACAACAGATAACTATTAGTTGGCATTCTACAAAGCTGGCCTTTTTGAAAGAGTAGCCAGAGGAAAGCTGAAAGAACGCCAGACGAGGTTTTGTCTTTGCTTAAAACCATTTAGTGGAGAGAGCGAACATGTGGAGGGACGGGCTCTGCTCAGATGAAACCATGTAACCTCATTGTAGTTCAATCATTGTGGTTTGTGGTTGTCAACACATGAAAAAAACTCAAGATTTATAAATATTTTGTGAGACGCTATGTTTCTCCATAGCCACTGGATTTCAGGATTTTGTGTTTTGTGTTCCAGGATGCATCATAAGAGGGATCATATTGAGGAGGCTGTGTCATCTCTGCTCCTCTGTTTCTGCCAGCCGGTGCTACAGCAGCACAGGCAGACTGTGACCTCCATGTCATTACTGTGATTGGCAGAGCGACAACTGCTTTTTCAAGCTGGAATCGTGTCTTTATCAAATCTTAAGAAAAGAATATTAATAATAGAGAAATGTTTTTTTGTTAAATGTGCCAATTTGTCCTAGAAGCAAGACGAAACAGTTGCTGTGGCGCTATCTGAAGTTGTGGTGCTCCATTTTATTCTGTCCATCTGTCTGTCTGTCCATGGTTAAACTCTATTTGAGGCAGCCTCATCCGATGTGGAAAAAGCATTTTACCCGTTTCAATTTCAGAGGCCTCAGAATTCAAATACTATCCTTAATTAGATTTTCCTTACATCACTTTGGTTTTCTTTAACCTCAGTTCTCTGTCCAGTTTTTAATTTCTCTTTTTCTTTACGTTATTCTTGTTTCTCTCGCTTACTCTTTTACTATTGTTTTGTCTTTCTTGTTTCAACAGTTTGATCTACAAACTATCCTGCAGTTCATCTATATTTTCTGCAGTTTTTGTTTCTCTGCTTCTTGTTGTGTTTGTGGACTAAATAGTGGCAGTTATTAGCACTCTTGCCCACAATGTCCTGGTTTCAAATATTATAAATAAATAAATAATATAAATGTTTCTACTAAAACATGTCTCACATGAATATGAGCAGTGAGCCTCATCTGGGGCTCAGATGAGGCTCACTGCTCAGGGCACCAAACCATCTGGGGGCGGCACAAGTAACACTGAAATGGATAAATGACACAAGACAAACTCAATAAAAGAGTCTGATCTAATACCACCGTCCAACAACAGTAGAGAAAATACCCCAAAGATTCAAAAACAAAGGGCCGGTTATTTAAAAAGTAAAAGTACTTATTTGGTGTTTTTATCACCATCAACTGTTTAGGTTTGAGCATAATATCTTATAATGCCATGTTCATGATGAGTCATTCTCTCAACAAAACACTTTTGAGACATTGTCAGATCTCCCATGGCAACCATTCAGTGCAATGCACCGCCCAGGTGCTGCAGCTGGGGAGATCCATTAGAAGGGCCCGGCGCACATCCATAGTCGCATTCCCTATGCCGTTCCTCCTTCTGCCCAGCAGAGAACATTTCACAGCATGATGCTGCTACCAAACATGTGCTATCACTGGGATGGTGGGCTCAGAATGATGTGCAGCATTTCTTTTATTTATTTACTTTTTTAACCATGCATTGTAAAATGTTTTAACCTAAACATTTTACATCTGCCACAGATTTTAAAAATCGCAGTCCTGTGGAATCAAGTTTCACACCGGAGATCCTCTAACCGCCACACCTCTGACGTCTGCCTGAGTGTTTGTGCTGTGTTATGCTTTCTCCTGAGAATAAACAAAACATTTAAGTTCTTAATCTGCATGGAATTCATGAACAAATGAGAAAATTGAAGCAACTGAGCACCACTTCCTGCAAATACATACCTTATGAAAATAAAAGGTACATACAATTCATGCATCTTAGTAAAGGAATGTGAAGACAACTGATTTTTATGAAGACTGGATTCTCAAGAGATTTTGAGCTTTCTAAGTTATTCCTTATAGTTAATTATTTAGATTTTCACTGACCTTTTGAAGCTAACGATAATTGCTGATGAAGTCAGGTGAAATAGGAAGCAGTGCATCACTCCATGCTAATTGATTTGGCTCATGCATCCGTTAATTTTTTTTTCTGTGATCAGAATTATGACAGGAGGTAATCACCCATTAGTTTTTGAGAGAAGTGATTCTCAGCAATGCCTATAAAATTAAATGGTTGGCTTTTCTCCCAAAGAAAGAGTGGCCAAATCTTGACCGCGATCCGAGCACTACCTCTCCGGCTGGAAGTGGGGCCGTCTGTGGGAGAACATTCCAGGTCATCCAGGCTCCGACAGAGCAAGAGAAGGAGGAGAATCGGAGGGAGACAAGACAGTGTAGCTGTAAATAATGTCTGTAACTCAGTAAATACCAGATCTCACAGCATTCTGTTACACAAAGAGTGCTTCAAATAAATTTCAGTCTATTTTGATTCCATTTATTGATGAGATGATTCATTTGCTGAGTCTATATAAAGCCATGTGCTCTAGCAGTGGTGGTGCCTCAACTGAGACCAAAGTGAGGAACGTTCATTGTGTAAAAAAAGACAAATCAGTCCTGTAGGCTTGCCTCTCATCTGAGCTCTTGCTGCAGTCATTAAGCTGAACGCAGCCCACCTACTTTCTTTACCAACCAGCTCCCCACCAGCTGCAGTTTTTAAAGTGAATCATGCTGTTGTGCACTTTTATTATGTTAGTCTGACGATCGTATAAAGAAGTATGCTGTCCAGAGCTCGGGGGTTGGTGGGTCCATTTCTGACCTTTGATAGTCAAGAAAATGCAAGATATCTTTTTAAAAATTTTAAATTGTTTTGTGGTTCTGAGGATTTTGACCTACAATGCAAAAAGTTTGCACAGAGTTGCTGGTGTGGGAAGGACACTCAACTGTTTATAAGCTTCAGATTCCAAAGGAACAGTGGGGCCAATTTTTAGACTAGTGATGCAGCTTTGAAATAATACCCTGTTCCCCATGTGTAATGATCTGGAGAAGGCTATTCACCACGCCTGCTGAGGCATTTAATGTGGATACTTAAATGATACTTATATATATATATATATATATATATATATATATATATATAGAGAGAGAGAGAGAGAGAGAGATAGATAGATAGATAGATAGATAGATAGATAGATAGATAGATAGATAGATAGATAGATAGATAGATAGATAGATAGATAGATAGATAGATAGATAGATAGATAGATAGATAGATAGATAGATAGATAGATAGATAGATAGATAGATAGATAGATAGATAGATAGATAGATAGATCATTTGACTTAATAGAAATTTTACTTCCTGATTTAATGCCTTGGCATCTTGGCATCAATCTCCTGCTCCTTCTGAAACTCAAAGTACAGCTCTGAGGAGAAGCTGTGCCTTGAAGGCGGTGTTAAGTCCACCCAGGTGTTTTGCACAGCTGAAGATTAAAGGACTTCTCAAACATGCATATAAGAATCATGTCAGTACTAAATGTATGTTTTTATGAGGGAATACAATTATAACATGATGCAAAGCTCAAAAAAGTCAATTTCACATAATGCTGCCGTATTAGGGTTTGCTACAGTCACTGATTTTACAGCTTTAAAAATAAAATACAGCTCTCCTTAAAAAAATAAAAAATAGAAGAACCCTACTAATGATGCTCAGTGCAATATTTTCAAACCTAAACAAATTACTGCACTGAAAAAAGAAACAATTATGGTTTTGAGGTAATTTGTTCTGTCTCAGTGTATGACAGGTTTCTTGTAACTGGATCATTACCCCATTGTAACGAGTCAGTTGAGGTGATTGGAGCATATGATTAGTATAAATAGATGATTAGTATAAGTTATATCATATGTATCATATGTACTGGTATACACCAGTCTGAGGCTCCACTTTATCTCATTCAGGAGTGTTAAGAAGAACAAACAAAGATAACTAAAATTTTGTAAAGTAGCTAGTAAACTTTATTTTTCATTAGAGCTCTACCAAAACTATACATGTAGGCTGGTCACGATAAATTTTGCTGGACGATAAATTGTTCCAGAAGTTATTGCGATAAACGATAATATTGTTGTTTTGAGACAATGGTAATGGCAAAATAATAACACAAGAACACATTCTAAAAGATCAATAAACCTTAAATTCTAATCAACATTTAACACTGGAACTGGAAGACGGCTTAAATCTCCAAAAGAAATAAACAAAACAAATAAAATGAATTATGAAGTATTTGTACACAAATTGTCCTCCACTTTATCTGATTCAGTGGCGTTAAGAAGAACAAACAAAGGTAACTAAAGTTTTGTTAAATAGCTAAGTAGGCTAGTCATGTGAATCGTATCATATTGTAATGAGTCACTTGAGATGATAGGTGAATATGATTAGTATACCTCTGGGCCTGTTTGTGTGGGGAGTTTTCTGAGCATGTCTGACAAGAAGGAACTCCAGGGAACATAGTTCCATTCTCAACAAGAATGGAACTTGGAGTTCACACTCGTGGATGGAGTTCAAACTGTATGCTGAAATTTGAATCCTTAAAACTGTATCTACAATGCAAACATAAGTTTCAAAGCGACATTAAGAGTTACAGTATTTTGTATTGCAGGTTTCCATTTCCTATTGTCAGGGTATCTTTAAAGTAAATTCCACATTAGTTGAGCCCTGAATGGACTGCTGCAGGGATTAATCAATGAGGAAGAGCCACAGCTCTGAATGTGTGGCTGAGATTGTGCAGTCAATGCAGTCAGTTGTATATAAATGGATGCGGCTTGTCCACCAGTACCAATAGAAAACCATGACATGTGTTTCTGGGTTGCGCCTCTGACATAACAAAAAAGTGGTGACACTGAAAAACCCAGTTCCCATGGATACAAAAATTACATAATCAGATACATCTCTCTTTTTTTGTCAGGCTTGTGTAATCATGCTGTCTCCCCTGTAGTTTATCTGTTTATTTGTTAACTTTTTTTTCCTTATCAGTTGGCTTCTTTGCTTGCTCGCTGGTTGCGTAGCTGGAGATGTTTTAATTAGACTCATTTTCCTGTTGTCTGATTCATTCCAGGAACAGTAGAGTGCCGGGCTTTTGACTATTAGCCAAACAATAATAGTGAAATGAGCTTTCCACTTTAATAATTATACAGAGTAATAACAAAATAGTTAGCACACTGTTGACACGCTGCACAGTGATAATGACTCTCTCGTGTTTTTCAAATATTCTATAATCACATTCCACTTTGAGCTTTTAGCACGAAGGCTTGTCGAATTTAATTAGACAGAGGAAATGAAGAGGTAAAGCAGCTCAGTGGGGTGTTGGAGGCCCATCCCAACCTGAACTGATCCGTCTGCATGTTTGTCCATCTTTGTCCCTGCAGCTTGACATGTCTAAGGTAACTTCTCCTCTGACTGCTAGTAATCCATGAAAGATTCATGGCGACTGAGGGCGCCACTTATAAATCTATTATAATAAAACAGACATGTTCAGATGGTTCCAGCCCACCTCACTTCCAACCACCGACACTTCCTCAGTTCACATAATGCAATAAAAAAAAAAAAAATCACACAATGCAGACAGAGCAGAAGTGAGTCACTATTAAATGATGATAGAATGTTTAGTGAGACAGAGAGAGATGTGAAGAAGTCTGCACATGTGGCACCCCAAGAAAGGTCATGTCCCAGAAATTACTAGAGGGAGATCTGTGGGGACGCATATCCTTCAATGTAATTAATAAAAGCACAGCTTCTAAAAGCTTATTTATGAAGGCCCTGCACATGTATGATTTTATTTCCCTGGCAACAGCTTTGTGTTTAAATATAGAATAAGACAACCTCAACCAGACTCTACAGGGACTCATTTTTGGTGAAGAAGAGCTTGAGAATGAAAGTCATTGTTAATACTCTAAAGTCATCCTCACGGGGGAGGGGGTGTACTTTCTCTGGCCTGTCGCAGCTATCTATTTCTTTTATATTTTAGAACCATTAATTTTTTTTTCTGAAGAAGAAAAATAAACCATTATCCGCTCAGTGTGGTCCTTCTCCCTCTCTTTTATGCCTACATTATGCAATCATGCATCTCTTTCATTCCAAGCCTGGGAGGCTGCGGATCTGGAGGAGGATAGAGGACCTCAACAGGTGGAGATTTTTATTCTAGGGATAGAAGGAGGAGGAAGCCGAGAGGGAAGAAGAGGGCAGTGAACTGCTCCTTAATAACAAGCCCTTTGATCTGCTTATGCCGCCTTGTTTCTTGCCTCTGAGGGAAATTCAGCTTATGACATCCAGTCCCAGTCGGCCAACATGACCCCTTGCAGTAGGCTATCTTCACCATCTGTCTGCAATGGGACCACAAGGCAACACTTGGGGAGATGCAGAGAGAGAGGGAGGCAAAGGGAGGGGGTGAGGGAAGGACGGGGTTGTCAGCGCTCCCCAAGGACCCCGAGCGCTGCAGTTTTCATCTGTTAATTATGTTTAATTGAGACTGTATAATTCACAAGCGTCGACTCTGTTTTCCCTTATCTCATCCGTGGAGCCCTAAAAACCCCCCAAAACTTCGTGACGCAACATAGCAATAAACGTTTCCGCGCAGTAATTGTGCAGAAGGACCGCGCGGCGTTCCACACGGGGGACAGCCAGATTAGGTTACAACAGATATTGATTTTTTTTTCTTTTTTTCTTTTCTCAATGCGCAGTTGACGAGGAGCGGAGGCGCGAACAGCGGCGCTCGTTTGACGCGGAGACAGGCGTCACCGGGGAGCGCGAGCGCACACAGCTAACAGCTTGACGCTATCGTCGCCGGGAACGCACGCACGCGCGCGGGTTTGGCTTGGGTGCTGTGCGCCTAGCCGCCCCGTGCGACCTCATTTTCCGAGAATAGGCGATACTCGCTCGAAGAAGCGACAGCAAGAGAGAGAAGCCCACGAGGACAGAGAAGAAGAACGCGTCAGTTTTTATGCGCAGTCAAGATACATTTCTTTAAGACAGAAAAATAGGAATAAGTGTGCGAATTGTTGTAGTAGAGTGCATGGCATCAGCCAGCCCTTTTCTTAACTTAATTTAAAACGGAAAAAATTTGCTAAAATAATAATTTATATTGTCCTTCATTGCGCTTGTTACTCAATCCTGACAGTGTTCCACTCACACCAGAATCACACACAGGTGCATCTTGATAAATACAGTCCTTATAGTGGAACTTAATATAATGTTGCTTAACAAAGTAATTAATAATCTGCTCGTACCTCGAAACATCAAACATTACAGTTTAGTGACAGAGGTTCTACAACAACAAAAACAAAAACACTAAATGTAGCAGGTATCTTCAGTTTTACATCTCTCCAATATGATCTGTGTTTTTCAGTTTTTTAACTAAAACTCGGAAGCTGTCTTTACCCAACCCATTTTCAGATGTATGACGTAAGATCTATCTATTAATGAACAGTATTAGCTCCAGTTCACAGTCCAGACCAGAAGGTGGCGATAATGCACACTTTCAGTTCTTTTTGAAAAGCGCCATAAAAAGAAGAACAGCATCACCGTGAAGCCGTGAAAGGGAGGATAAGAGATCAAATTCGCCATTTTTACTCGTATAATATTACCGTAAAAGTAGAGCGAGAATAATAACTATCATAACTAGTAGTTTTGGTAAATTCAAGCTGGTGACCTCCTACTACGAGCTAGATGACAAAACAACAGGACAAGAACTGGATGGAAATGAAATGTGACACAAAAAGAGCCCAAAGGGACGAAGGCTGCTAACATGTTGCTAGCTGATGGTAATTTTGTTTCAAAATGCTAATTATCTTCATTTAATTATAAACAGTGCAGTACATATATAAATAGTTAGCCTTTTTTTTGGTGATTTTTATGCTTGTTATTAGAACAGTCATTCAACTTTATGTTATAACTGCATGGAGGCTCTCTGTGTTGAGACTTAATACTGTTTCCTTCATAAACTTAACTGGGTTTAGTTAAGCTCAGTATGCCAAAGAGACTTTGATATTGTGAGGCTGTTGTTATAACTCGTTTATCATTGTTTTTATCTTCAATATATTTTTGCAGTCTAAGCAAATTAAGATGAAAGAGGAAGCCAGGGATCAGGTGTTAGAAAACTTAAAGTCACCAACCAGTTCTGAGGATGAACCTCCACATCGTCTTGATGGTGAAAAGCTTTTCTTTTTTTTTACACTGAGCAGCTACATTTCTAACAACAGCAAAAACTGGTGTGTTTCCAACACTAAGTGCTCAACAAATGTGTTAAGCATTTAATACGTTTGTTAAATGCTTAACATATGTCAAAATATGGAAAGATATTGAAAATAATTTGACGGAATTTATTCCCCTTGTTATTCTACCATTTCTCTTTCATACATTTTATTTGTTGTTAGCTTTAAGGGCCCTGTGATGAACTGGTGACCTGTCCAGGGTGAACCCCGCCTCTCATCTGATGACTGCTGGAGATGGGCACCACCAGCCCCCCTCACCACTCTGCAAGGATCAACGTGTTCAGATCATGGATGGAAAGCTTTTAAGGAAGTTTGTCTCCCTTAAGTCCACACTTAAAACAGCTTCATAGTTAATGCCAACATCAACTGATTCTATGATATTGCTGACTATTTTTTCTGCTTCTAACATAAACAGGCAAAGAAGACACCCAGAAACGTTTTTTCACTCCAGGCATCCGGTCCCAATCATTATCACGCCAGTTCTGATGATGCCACATACATAGCAAGTCCACAACGTCTTAAAATTGTAAGTCATACTTTTTTCTTTGCCATCTTTCTGTACTCTTTAAAATACAAGTGCTTCCTATATTTAATTGCTCTGTTGTTCTTTTTTGTAGGTTTCTGTAAAGTGCAGTGAATGGGAATGTTCTGTTGTTGATCCTCACTGTTCTGAGGAAGGAGAAATGTCAGTTTGTCTGCAGTAATATTGGAATACTGTGACATTGAATTAAAACAATAATCTGTCCTTGGTGAAACATTTTTCACACTTCCTCTATTGTTTTATTGTGCTAATTTTCATAAGCATGTTGTCTGTAAACTGTTAATATATTGACAATTTGTACAATTCTGTGATAGTATATTGGCAATGTACTCTTGAAAAATGTGAATATATTGAATACACAATGTAAGTTTTATTTAGCCAGAATGTGTGTTGTAATTGATCCTTCTGTAAACTGGTAGTCTGATATGTTTGCAGTACTAGCATGTAATGTACAAAGTGGCAAAGAAGCAAAAAGGTTCTGGGTTCGATTCCCGGTTCCTTTCTGCATGGAGTTTGCATGTTCTCCCTGTGCATGTGTGGGTTCTCTCCAGGTACTCCGGCTTCCTCCCACAGTCCAAAAATATGACTGTCAGGTTGATTGGTCTCTCTAAATGCTCCCTAGGTGTGAGTGTGTGTGTGTGTGGTTGTTTCTCCTGTCTGTCTCTGTGTTGCCCTGCAACTGGTGACCTGTCCAGGATGACCCCGCCTCTTGCCCGGAACGTTAGCTGGAGATAGACACCAGCACCCCTGCCGACCCCACTAGGGACAAGGATGTTAGAAAATGTATGGAATATTTATTTTCCACCTGGGTATGGCTTACAGCTAACGCAAAGCCACAGTGAAGCTTCTTTCAGACAGTATAACATTTTAAGTAACATTTTTAGTCTGGTCTCCTTTTTCCTCTCTATGGAGTTTAGGTGAGAAAGAATTGCTTTCTGACCTAATCTGACCAATCAAACACACTGATAGCAGTCATTACGGCAGGTACTGGTACTTTGGTCAGTGTGGGCAGCTGCAAAATTCTGCTGGAAAATGAAATCGGCTCTCCAGGAGGCTTGTCAGCAGAGGAAAGTGTGAAATGCTCTAAAATGTCCACTTAGACAAAATTCCACCTGGAGCAGGTTGGATTCCCACCCTTTTCCACCTCTGGGGTCTTAGTTCACTAAATGATTTGCTAAATTTAGTTTAATCTAGAAAAATGCTGTGAACCATTGTGCAGCAATCTATTCCCTTTTCACCTAAAACAATGTAGGGCTCTGATGTGTCTAGGTGAGGATGGGATAAACACAAAGTGGCACTGCTGTAGCTCCATCCTGAATGTGTCCATGTGACGAAGATTACCTATGTTGCTAGTGCACCTCGTCTTTAAAATAGTTTCGCCTTCCACTCAACTTTCCAATAATATGCTCAGATGTAGTCACTGTATGATCAGTCAGCTTACTTTGCATTATTTTTATGGCTTACCCTCTTTGGGAAGAAAACGGGATTTTTATGCTATTGTAGCAGGTTTTTAATCACTTATGTAATGTTCACATTTTCCATGTAATTTACTTATATTAACGGCCCCCATCTGCCCTTTGCAAAACTCTCTAGAGGCGCCACTGACACTGTTAACTACATAGATCTAGTCTATATTTTCTCATTCACAACGGGAAGATGAAGTCTGCGCGCATCGCCACTACCCCTCTGCCCCTCTACCCCCACTATATGTTTAATTAACCAGGCTGATGTGTAAGTACCTCCAGCCAGCGAAGCGTGGGCGGGCTGCGGGGTAAAGAGACTGCCGGAGAACATTTCCCTCATTTCTCTCCGCCGGGACGCCGAGAATCTCCTCTGTCGCGCAAGCAGAGAAGCCTACAATATAAAATAAAAAAATAAGTCGACCCGTTTTAAACTTGTTTTAAATTGTTAGGCGAGCTTAGCTCTGAGGGAAAAGCAGGGAGAAAGAGAGGGAGAGCGGAGGCAAGAGTGAAAGGAGAGAGGGAGAGAGTGCGCGTGGATTGTTTTCTCTTCTTCATTCTCCCTCTCTCTGTGTGTTTTGATGTTATTTGTGACGGAATCCCCCCTTCAGTCTCTAAGAATCCGGAGAGAGGCGCAAGAAGAAGGAGGAGGAAACGGAGGAGGACAGGAGAGGAGAGGAGGTGGAGGAGGAGGCGCGCGCGGACCTGTCCACGAGCCCTCTCACTGCGGAACGCGCGGGGCTGCCGCTGGAGATCCCAAAAAAAACAAGCGCTGTTCTGGGGTCTGACTGACAGCCGCGCGTCAAACGGCTTCGGCTAAATGGACCGCTTCTGACGCCTCAGCCGGAAAGGAAAGGCTTTCACTACCTTACCGGAGGAGGGGAGTGAGAGAGGTGGCGGCAGCGGCGGAGGGGGGTGGGGGGTGGCAGGTCTTCAGAACCAGACAGGTGGATTTAGCAGTTTTATGGTGCCCTTCTGGACGGAGAAGAAATGGATGGATTAATCTGACGAGGGAGACGTGTGTTATTCCCACCCGAATGGAGTAACAGGCTGCAATGTCATCTCCACCTGGCCGCCTGGAGAGATGTGTCACGGGAATGGGGTGAGAAGATTTGAGTTTTCTTTTATTATTATTATTATTATTATTATTATTAATAATAATAATAACCTTATTAGTTATTAACTCCTGTCTTTGAATGTTTGGCGACTGCTTTGCCCCGGCGGTTTCCATTTAGCCTAATTTCTTTTGCCTTCCCTCTCAAAGTGGAGCATAGCGGCAGGTTCGCTCCGTCGTTCGTCCGAGTCCTCGACACACAACCTGCTGCATGCCCTACATAGAAGGAGAGGAGCGTGAGGGGAATATTCACTGAGGAGCCACAGGCTGTTTTTCCACTCTCATTTTTACACACTCACACACACCCCCACACGCGCGCACAAGCACCCCAGCGCACCCCAACACACACCCACACACACACACACACCCTCTCTCTCTCCCCGTGTGTGTTTCTCGCGGGTAGAAACATTGCTCCCCTCTAACGTGTCGCTCACCATTCCACCTTTAAATGTAAACGTTTTCGTCACTCGAGCCGCGCGTTTCATCCAGTAATCTCCCCCTAGAAAGAGCCGCACACATCAATAAATATATAGGCACATGTGCGCAGAAACGCTCCGATATGCGCACCCGATGTGAGCTTTTTAGGCTGCAAACCAAACAGCTTGAGTCATGAGGAATGTGTGGGAATGACTCGATGCAATCGACTGGCCTTCCTTAGATTGACAACTTTTCACCAACTGGCATTAGAAATTTAATGGGATTTAGCTCATCTCTATGTTTTATCTTGTAAAATGCCTAGAGAGGAGATGAAATTGGCCTTATATAAAAAGTGGATTGAAAAAAAAAAGCTCAGATCAACAAGTCTTCCCAAAGCTGCAGCTTTCATAAATATTTGGTCTCCTCTTGATTTTTCCAGACCAAGTTTCAACACTTTTCATCTGGTTTCACTGATGCCGTGAGAAGAAACCAAAATGCCAGCAAACCTACAGGTCTCCGCGGCCGCCTGCGCGGGCCCTCGCACTACGGGAGCACAACCCAGCAGCAACATTCCACGCTCGGACTCCGAAGAAGAAGGTGTAAAACGTCCACAGCTCCGACCCTGCAGCAGCTGCCACGCTTCTTTGTGACACCGAAGGTAAAGAAACAACTGCTGAAAAAAAAATCGTCTCCTTTGCTCGTCGGTAAGGGGCGCTGTGGCACCACATTATGTCCCTTTCATCAACCAGCCTTTTGCTACTGCTGAGGATGAAAAAGCCGTGTAATGAATTCATATCTCAAATTGCAGTTTTCAGGCTTTTGAATGCAGTCACGTTGTGGAAACACAATTTCTTGCGTTGTCCCCCGTTTTCTTTTTACATGCCAGGTCTAAGACACAAAGCTTTCTGAAGGCTTTACACACACACACACACACCCCCCCGCACACACACGCACACTCCCCTCCCCACACACACACATGCACGCATTCATGCACACAGATGTTGCATGTGAGAAGGTTCCAACACTTGAATCTGTCAAGACGATATATACAGGTTGGCCATGAATCCCATAAATCTCCATCAGACTTATCCCGACTGCAAATAAATGGCACACATGGTCAGGGCAGCATTCATAGGGAGGCACATATATATCTATCTTAATCATTTAGGGTAAATTACCATTCAACCCACCGTTTCAAAGAGAGCTGAGGGGAGACCGACAATTTGCTCAGCAGTAGCAAATTGTCTGTTATCTTGAATTGTGGGGATGTTACCAAAGGAGATCAGTTCTGTAAATATTTCTGGCTGTGACGTCATTGCACCTCTAAAACCTCAACTGTGTTTTCATAAGTCAGGCCTACTTTTTGCCTGTTCACTTTCTGCTTGTTGTTATCACTCCACAGAGCATTGCTGCGCTCTGCTATTAAGCAGCCGCTGAAACACATCTTAGAAGGAAGGAACATTTTCAGTGATGTCATGCATACTGTATAGTGCCAGGCTCTTTTTTTTCGTGGCTTCCCCATGACGTAGTCTTGAAGCAATATGTCGAGAAGCATCTCACTGAGCTGTTCACTGAGGCAGGGCCGCTGTTGGTAGAGCAGGTAGATTCCCTTGGAGCCAGAACGGTTTGTCACTATTGTCATTTGTAAAGCTGGGTTTCCCAGTTTTAAATGGGAGTCTGTATCTTGTTACACAAGATTTGAAAATATATATATATTTATTACTGACACTAGATCAGTACAGATGGTATATGGTATAAAATTGAAAAAAAAAAAAAAACAAAAAACAAAAACATCTAAGCAGATTTGTTGTAAAATCGTGTTTAAAGGGCATCTGCATGTAGGAATAGAGAGAGAGCTCTTGCAGAAAACAGGCTGTAAAAGTCAAGCATTTGTGCCACTCTGGTTTTTGTGTTTGGGATTTTAATACTGTGTAAGAACATTTATAGAGTCTGAGTCCAGAATTAGCCTAAAATCTACATATGCCTGCAATGTAGGTTCAGAGAGCAGTCATGCAGAAGCGCTCTTGAAAAATGCATGAGGGAGTTTTTAACTCTTTCAAACAATTAACTTTAGTTGCAAGATGCCGAAACATTAAGGCTCACTGTCATTTTGCAGTGGCACAAAAAGTATTCAAACCCCATTGAACTGTTTTCCATTTTGTCAAATTAGAAGGACAAACCTCAACACATTCTATTAGGATTTTTTTGTGATAGTACAGTTAACAAAAATAATGGTTAAAGAAAGTAGAGAATAGTTTAATTTACTGTATCACTTTGCAAATCAAAATCTAAAAGACTATAGCTTACACTACGTCCTCCACAAATCCCCATTTTACTTTAGATTTGAACTTTGACAGGGCCATTCTAACAGATGATAAGTCTGAATAATTTTAACCATCCTGTTTTTGCTCTGGCTGTATTTTTTTGGGTCAGTGTTCTTCTGAAAGATGAAATTCCTCTAGTCTCAAGTCATTTCCAGCCTCTAAGTGTTTTTTTTTCTAGAACTGCATGGTATGTAGATCTATTCATGTTTCCATCAACTCAGACCAGCTTCACACAGTGGGGACGCTATGCTGGGACAGGGACGCTGCGTCTGTTTATATGTGATGATGCATAAAAAAATTCTAAAAAGAAATTTAACAATGACTTTTTTCTCAACACATGGTATGTAGTTAAAAGCATTTGATCTGAGTAGGAGAATGAAGACAAAATAGAAACATGGGGCTTCACTTATAATATTCTGAAAAAGTCCCACAGACATTTACAAATGTGTAGGTGTGAATTCATGTATCCAGGAGAGAAATATCCTGGTCACCAGTGTGGTGGATACAGAAAATGTAATTCTTCTGCCTCTTTTCTCTTTTTGACTTTACTTAATAATACGTGCCGGTTATATTCAAAACATGGACTATAGTTTTTATCCATCTCTCCCAAACCAGGAAATCTCTCTGAAAATAAGAGTGACCTTTAGCTGAGAAAAAAAAAACAATTTGCCAATATGGAAAGCAACACATTGTACAAATAGGATTCCCAAGGGTGAATTATGCCATCACTACATTAAGAGTTCCCTACACCTTTCTGTATTTGCAGTTACTGATATTTATAAAAGCTACAGTGATTAATCCCCTTTTTTATTTTATTCTTCATATAGAAAGAACAAATGTTTTAAAACTGAGAACAATCATCTTTAATTCTCTCACACAGCCTAAACTTGTCATCATTAAGTGAAGTGGTTATTTTGCCACAATCAACTAAACACAATCAGCAACTCTTTGTTTTGTTGCTGCACATAATCCTGATGCAAACACACCAGTCAAGAAAACTTGGTTTGGTGTTGCCCTCATTTGCTTATTCCTTTACCGCTGGATGAATGTAAAAACTGATGTCACGCAGCGCCTTTCTTTGTACTTACAACAGCAGGTCAAATGCCACTCGAGAAGATGAAAATGAGGGTTCACATTTTCCTTTCCCCTGCAATTACCCATAAAAAGCACTGAGTGACATATTATAATGAGTAGTCTGACCCCCGCTAATCTTCTGTATAGCGATGTGTGATGTTGCAGTTTTAGACAGAAATTAATAATGTAAAAGCCTCTTATAAACGTGTGCTATTTAATCATTTAATCAAAACACAGTTGGTGGTCTCATTTAATGACTTAGTGAGCCCTGGTGATATTAAGTGGGGTTTGACTAACGCAGTTTTTTTTAAACAGATCATTTTATAATGAAGATGACCATTGAGGATATGTTCCAGGATGCAGTAGAATAGCTTCAAGCCTCGAGACATTATTAGTGCTTGATACTCTTAGTAAATTGAAAATTCCTTGCAGAACAGACAGGTTGGCCTTGTTCAGTTTCTAAGCAAGAAGATAAAGTCTGAGCCTGTCTGTGAGAAGTTCAAACACACTGATGAATTTATTTATTTATTTATTTATTTATTTCAGATAGGCAAAAAGTAAAAACAGAAAAAAATAAAACAAATAATCATGACATACAATTTTACCTAATTTGTTCAAAAATGAGCAGGTAGAAGATACAAGATCTTATGATTTCCTGCCTGTCTCATATTCATCAACCTACAAGCATTTAAATCTCTTAACACTGAGGAATGTCAGATAAATGTTTGGCTTTTAATGATACATTTCAACTGTTCTTTTTAGGGGGACTTGAGTAGGTGGGAAACTACTTCCAAAACAATAACTGGGTCCTCAAGATTCTGGCCTAAACCTGGCTGGAGATTTGACCATTCTTCTTGGTGGAACTGGCAGAGCTCCATTCAGCTGGTTAGTGTCTGGCAGATGCCCCGCTTTTAAACATAGACCCCACATTGCTTTTGGGTTGAGGTCAGGGCCATTCCAGAAGCTTGGTGTTAATTTGTATTGTCCAGTCCAAAAATTATTTAATGTGTATTAGATATCACTTTTTTGAGGAAACATCCAGTTTGATCCAAGTTCCAACCAAGAAGTTCTTCGTTTGCAGTGTAGTTGAAGAATTTCAAGATAATCCCCTCTTTTCATTATTCTGTCTACAACCGGTCATTTACTGTATGTCCTTGGGCAAGACACTTCACCCACCTTGCTTGCTGGTGGTCAGATGGGTTGATGGCGTGTTATGGCTGCCTTGCTCCTGTCAGACTGCCGCAGGGCAGCTGTGGTAGCAATCTGTAGATTGCTATCAGCAATAGGGCTGTGACAATTCCTCAAATGATTCGAGTACCTCGACTATTAAAATTCCTTGAGGCAAATGATCTATCTTGAAACTTTGTTAAATTGTTTTACTGTTTAGAGCACCATGTTCCAGGAGGTTTATGTTGCGCAACGTTCTCACTTCCGCCTGTGAGTTGTTGATGAGTGCTAAGTGCTAACAACATAATGTCCAATTTTCAAGTTGGGTCTGTGGCATCCGAGGGGATTTCATTGACTGATGATAATGTCCAGGTTTTTATTGTTTTTTAGGTGACCAATAGACATCCTTAAAATTATTGGCGCGATGCATGAAATACAACAGCCTTTCTCCTCATGGCTGGTTCAGACCGCATGGCGGGTGTATTTATACAGGTGGAGTGGAGACTGATGAAGAAGTAGATGGAACACAGCATCCATCCATCCATCCATCCATTCATTTTCTAGCACCCTTGTCCCTAGTGGGGTCGGGAGGGTTGCTGGTGCCTATCTCCAGCTAGCGTTCAGGGTGAGAGGCGGGGTCACCCTGGACAGGTCGCCAGTCTGTCGCAGTGGAACACAGCATACTATACTGTTTTATAACTAGGATCAATTGGAATGTATGTACAATTGAATTTAAATTATTTTTTTGCAAACTGTCTTGAGATGACATTTGTTGTGAACTGGTGCTACATAAATACACCAATTAACTGAATTGAATCAAATATGAATTGAGTAAATATCCAGAAATATGTGAAAAGGTTGTTCAGGGCTGAAAAAAGTGTGGCTGAGATTAGAGCTGCACAATATTAGAAAACCTTGTGATGGCAATAATATTAGTAAATATTGCGATGACAGTATCAAGGTTATAGTGTGTTTTCATCACTCTGTGACCTTTAGCATTTTTGGCAATGTCATTTGTGTCTGGTGTGAGCATCTGCTGTCACAAGACTTTGTCCAACAGGTTAAATATTACACTGGCATAAAATAAAAGTTCAGAACACTTTGAATATAATAGCCAACAATTATTGCACACCAAGCTGTCCTTCGTGATATGAATACTACGCACACTGATTTTGCGACAACTATATATTCATGACATATACAAATCTATGAAATACCTTCATGGGGTTGGATGTATATATTTTAGGACCTATTTAAAAATTTGACATAATGTGGATTAGAGGAAATTGGCAATAGATCGAAACTTGCAAGCAATAGTTGTTTTTAAAATTTCTCTAAGTTGCTCACTGCATAATTATCACACCCTGAAAAACAGTGGCTTCAAATAGATCCTTAAAGGCACATAATTAACATGACAGTACTGTCCTTAGTGAGTTTTTTTTGTTTTTGTTTTTTACTTTTTGCTGGTACTGCATATCGGAACACGACACCATGACTATGAGCCTAAATTATACCATTGAGCTCTATTTATTTAGTTTTTTAGTGTAAGAAAATGTATAAAATAATGATCATGGTTTATTCAGCAGCATTTGTGAGTGCAGTTTGCTCTGCCCCTGACTGTTACTGCTTTGACCTGCATTTCTCTTTATGATTAAATTATAATATCCAGCACAGTGCTTTCTTGAATTTTTAATGGTTCTAAAGTCTTTTGATTGGCTTTAGATTTTAAAGAAGTGCACACACCCTCACAGCCTTTATGGAAAAAGATTTAAGTAATCGAACTGGAGTAAATCTAAAAAAAATGGATTTTTACTCCTGATAAATGATATACTTGCTGCTCAGGTCAGGATTTAGATTTGAGCATAAATCAGCACATAGGCTTGGAGTGAGTCTGAAAATTATCAGTGTTTTTGACGATCCAAAGAGTGATACCTACTAATACTGAAAATCAGGATAATCTTCATCCTGCTTGACTGGTGGTTTCATGGTGGATTTAGATACACGACAAGCTTAATAGGCCTGTAACCAAGAAACTGCCTTCTATGCATCTTGAGCATAAATTTGCATTTTGTATTTTTATTTTCAAAAACGTATTTGTCATAGCAGTTTCAACCCCACTGGCTCCGGTGCAGACGTAAGCATCAGCTGCAGGGTTTAAATTATCCCATAATTCCTTACATTTTTATAAATGTATTTAAATTAATGGCATCTTATTATACTACATTAACTATGTAGAAGATTTAAGATACAATATTTCATACCTTTCTCATCTTGGTCACATAAATCTTTTGCTTGAAAGAGCACCATAATTGATAATGTTGTTTGGTTCTATGGACAGCAGTGATAAAAGGTAAAGGCAGGTTTCTGACTTTTATTGACCTGTATTGACAAAAAGTCAGGCTTGAAAAAACATGTGAAGGTCTCAGTGATTTCATATTGACCTGAATGCAGCAGCTGTAGTTTTGCCGTTTAAAAAAATTACATTAGATTGAATATGTAAATATTTCAAAAGGTAAAACAACATAATGATTATCACTTGTGATGATGAACACGAATGTTTTTGATTTGTATTGTATTGTATTGATTTGGTGCCTTTAAATATTCATTGGAGCTGTTCTTTTGCCAGGGCATAATGATTTTATGACAAACAACGTCAATGAATTAAAAAAAACAAGATCGGATTGCAGGAAGTAATCCACACAGGTTCAAATAAGTGTCTCTTATAAACCATTACAACTAGAAACTAGTGATCCGGCTTGAAATCTGGGTGTAGTGATGGACTCAGACCTGAACCTTCAGAGACACTTAAGACAATTAATAGTCTGAAGAACATTTCAGGATGAAAGGACTAATGTCTCAGCAAGAACTAGAGAAACTCACATGTTTATCTTTAGTCACATTGATTACTACAATACCATTTTCACAGGTCTGCCTAACAAATCTGCTGGTCCTGGTCTGCTTTGCACCCAGGATCAGAACCAATAATGGAGACGCTGCATTCAGCTTCTATGCACCACAAATCTGGAACAAACCTCCAGAAAATTGCAAAGATGCTGAAAAATAAAAAAACACATTGAGATTAAACCTTCTTTTTCAAGGGAGTCCTGGTCCAAGAGGCAGCAACAAATATAAATAACATAAAATTGTCAATCAAAGCTAAAAACCCACCTGTTTAGAGTTCAGGAGGTTAGATGTGGAGATCTACTTAGAAATGAATGTACCATTTTACCATAGAAACACATTGATGTGACTGCTGAAGTCCAGTGATCCTTACTGTGGAACGACTTTGAGACTTTTTTTGGTTTTGGCAAAACACAATGAGCCATGTAGTGCTAGACTTGTTTTGATTGCAAAACTACCCAGAATGACCTAGGCTATCGTCCACTTCCAGTCTCCAGTGCACTTTGCTTTCACAAATGCATTTGATCCGCACCAAGGTTCACTTACATTGAGAATTTTAGGCATCCATCCAGGCGTTTTAGACATCTTTGGTCCGCATCAGAGTTCGATTGTACATTCACACCTCACAGAACAAACTTGAATGCAGCCTTAATCAATGTTAATGCTAAATAGACTTCACTCTGGACAGTGACACTGGTGTTTCTACAGCTTCCAGTTCATTGTACGATTTACCCTTTTGTGGTTTCTTGGTTGTCAGAACAGCTGGAGGTAGGCACCAGCACCCCACCCTAGCGAAATGGGATAAGGGAGTAGGAAAATGGATGGATGGATAGATGGATGGATGGATGGATGGATGGATGGATGTAACATTCAGTTTTTGCTTCAAGTAAGAGTGACAGTTTGTAAAAGGCTTGAATAACTTGTTCTTAAAAATTGTTTATTAGAACTGAAAATTCTGGAATCCTTCCTTGATCTTCTTGGTGGATTTGTATTGTATTGGTCAACTCAGTTAATATATGCAGATTGTAACTAGTCCATCAAATGTTCTAATAGAATATGTGCACCATATTCTCATTAAACATTGTTGAACTTTCATGTTTTACAATTATTCCACCGTTTATAACAATCCCACACCCATATAACAGTAATGCTCCTCCATGTAAACAACTTAATGGAGGTGCATAAATTATTCCCCCTACAGAATACATGAATGCTTTATTACTGCTATTGTGTCAATGCTCACAACTTTAGAGTCATTGTAGAAGGAAACAATTTCTTATTAGGAAGTCTAGCAGACCAGGAACAACAGACACATTTATTTCGATAGATGTATCTCCATCCACTTAATGAAGTAGGTCCAGCTTGCAGCCATTTTAATAATTGTTTTGGACTGCAGTTGCTCCCTGGTGAAATATTTCACATTTGTTAAAGTCACTTTTGCCTGACTGAAAACGCATTTTGGTATAATCGGAATTATTTCATAAAATCCCCTACTCCTTGTCACTGGAATGAGGTTAATTGAGCTACAAAGGCTGAAGTTAACCAGGAGTTTTGAAGGAGAGGAGTCAAAAATGGCTGTCACTTAACAGATTTTAGCTGGATGGAACAGCAGAGCTTGGTGAGAATTTTGTTTCGGTGTCTCAGCTTTTATATTTGGAGAAATGAAAAAAAAAGATCTATCTAAGATGTATATTTGGATTATTGATTGAAAATGCAAAGTCATTACTGAGAGTCAATATATACTGTATTAAAATGAAATGCACACAAATATTTTTTCTTTTGATGTCACTTTCATCTATTCTGAGCTTCCAGTTTTCAAGATGATGGAGCTTTCATTTTGGATTGTAACTCCCCTGCTGGGTCTGTTTGAATAACATGGTTGTGAATTAGCTTGATTAGTATTAAACACAACATGTGGTATTCAGGGAGAGCATATTTCCAGCAATATAAGGTACTTTTTCTGCTACCTTTTATGAAGCCTTTATCACTTTGCCAGAGAAAAAAGGTTTACAGGGTGCCTTAATGTATCCAAACACACACACACACACCCACACACACCCACACACACATATATATATATATGTAAATTGTTTAGATATATAAAAACACATGATCACAGCATGATTGTGTTTCATGATCATGCTGTGAGGAAATGTATTTTGTCTTTCTTTTCATTGTATATACATTTGTTCCCGTTTGTGCTAGTTGAATGTTGAAGTAAAGATTTAAATTAAACAAGACTCATATGAGTAATCACCAAACAAACCCTGCAATAATTCAATGTTCTCTTTTGTCACTGAAATCATACTTGGTTGTCAGATAGGATTATTGACCAATTGCTTTTTGTTCTGCAATCAGCTGCTTCCTCTGTTGCCTCCATGTGTATACATCTGCTCCTATCAGTTGCATCCTCACTGTTTGTTGCATCCACAAGTCTTTTTGTGGCATCTACCTATTCCATATATATATATATATATATATATAATTTTAAGGGAGACCTGGCAATGTTAGGCAGCAACATAATCTCAATGGTGACTACCTGGTTAACTCAAAGTTAAATAAATAATTGAAAACAAATATCTCTATACAGAAACACAATGACTTAATGGAATGAACGTTTGCATCAAATCCTGCTTTTTCTTCCCAGAGTTATGACTGGAACTTGTAGTTAGCTGCATTACTATCCAATCAGATTTCAGTATTTGTGTGTTGCTAGGAGTCCAATCTGCCCAGGGCCTTCTGAATCGGTACCGCAGGCCTATGCTAACTAAACAATATAAATATACATCACCAGCAATCTGTGCTGCTCATATATGAATTGATTTTTATTTTATACAGAATAACTGATGAAGATGGAGAACTGTGAAGAGGTCTCAAGAATAATAAAAACATTCATTTTCAAGATGGACTTTTTCTGAACAAAAAGACATCGTAGAGACCAGGGAGTTTCAGCCATGAGTGGTACCACTTACAGCCTCTGAGACCATTTCAAATTATGTGGTTGGCATTTCCCAAAAATACAACAAAGAACAGGCCATAAAAAATTACTCTATGATTTAGTTGAAGTTTCCCTCTGTAAAGAGAGGAGGATAGATTCTATATCTAAAGAAATAGCCAGCTACTGAGTGTGTATCATGTGCTTTAATATTTCTTTTTTTGGCACAGGTGGCTGTAGTGTAGAGGTTCAAAGTTCAAAGTTGTTCTAAGTGGATTTCTCGTTTTAATAACAATATATAATATATATATAGTTTTCACTCTCAATATGTGAAAAAACGCTCATAATTACTTGTTTGGCCAATTGATAAACAGTGCTTATATATCGGCCTCTCACTCGCTCCCCTCCTTCCTCTGTCTGTCTGTGATTGTCATAAACATCCTGTTGCAGTACAATGGCGATCATATAAAAAAATATATCACAAGGTCTTAGCTATCTTCTCTGTGTTTATTTGGATACAGTATAGTTAGTTAGGATTGATGTGGTCACTCACCAAGGATTTAAATATCCGGTCACATTTAGTTCGAGTGAAATCTCAATAACTCAGAATGATTTTGTGTGTTTAGCGTAATGAACATGTTTTCTATAGCCCACAGACCTATCCTAGCTTTTTCTAGGAAGAGTAATAGTTGATCTTCACATTAATAGAGTGCGCTAACATTCTGACTTTGACAGTCCTAATTTCAATGCCTATTCTATTTGACATTAAGACAAGAATGTAAATTTTTGTTCTGTTCTCCTGTAATGCTTGAGTATTTTAGTTTAAGATTTGCCTCCTTTATTTTTTCAAAGTATGATGTTTCATCACATTCAACTTTTAAAAATAATTTTTTATATGAAAAATAATTGTCCTCATGTCAATTAATTGTAACAAGGAACACTAAAGACTGACAAAAGAAGGGATTTGTTTTATATCATGATATACTGTATATCAATATTGACTAAGAGAAATTTTATTGAGATAGGATTTTTTTGCCATATCTCCCAGCCATACTATGTTTTCTTCTTATCCTCCAGTTTCCAAATGTGTGCATCCTTTCTAAACTCTTATGGCTTTGGAGTTTCCCTCCTTAAATATAGTTCTAAATATTCACATAACTACATAATTACATGCCTTGAAAGATAAAATTCACTCACGCATTACTTTGCATAAACACATTTGTTCCATGCAGAAAATTGTTGCTACTTTGCACAATTGCACACAAGAAATTTGCAGCCACAAGCTGTTTAAATCTTTTTATGTACTGTTCATGACAGTTTAGAATCCAATTTTATCTATGAACTATAATTATTACTTGCAAACAGTCAGAATTTATAGATCAATATTGTTTTAGGCATCAGCTTCATGAGAAATCACAAATTCAGTTTCAGTTATTTCCTGTCACAGAAGACAAGTTATTTGTTTCAGTATGTCTCATTCTGGGAAAATACACAAGCATGCGTCTTCTTTTTCTGATTATGTTGGCTCCTCAAACATACATCATGCAGTCTATGGAACTCACTGCAATCAGTTGCCTCAATCTTTAGAGTAAATTAATGAAGAAAAACCACTAATCTAATATAACCTACAAAAAACATCTCACTTGAAATCTTCCTCTACTGAATTTGATCTTGCATGAGGTTGTGGAAAATATAATTTGCTGAAGAAGTTCATTGCGACATAACTAGCATAAATGATCTGAGACTCGGCATAAATGATTTGAGATAATCCTAGGCTAACATTCAAACATATGCATATTTTTTTTATAGTCATGTTTGATAAATGAAGGCCACTCAGTCTCAAATAGCATATGTTAGCAGAAAGAACTGCAATCAGATCCAGCTCGTCAAAAAAAAAAAAAACTTGACAGTGTGTTCACTTCACAAAATAAATATTTCACAAAATAAATACCCAGGCGAACTTAGCACTTATCAAATGTGACAGCTTTTTGCTAACATAGACATAGACATAACATGCTACATTCTTCCCCTTTTTCTGCTAAATACATTTGTCTTTTTTGAACAGTTTAGTTGAGAATCTTCAAACTTAGAGTACCAATAATGTATTCTAAAAGCTAAACCCAGTGCAGTATCCTCATTTACGGTTTGCAAAGCATTCACAGTGCAGTGGCGACATAGTCTTCTGTTACTGTTGAACCTGTACTCTGTTTACTCTGTTATGGCTAAATGGGTAATTAGTTTTTGCTAAATGTGCCTTATATAACAATGTTAAGCTTTGCTGCAAAACACCTGTGCCACTTTAGTGGCAGTAACATTTCCTGGGTTCAGTGTGACAACCACAATAAATTAGTTATAAGGTTACACTGTAAAGGGCAAATAGCTACATTTTTGCAATGCTTCATAAACCTATCATTGTGTTTAGGCTTGTAGCTTTGTATAGTTACATTTATATCTTGTCTGAAACTGTACAAAAAAGTGAAAGAAAATAAGTGAGCATCATTCAGATTCGGTTGAGAAAGCAGCAAAATCTTACTGCTAAGAAATGATATTTCCAACACTAAACTCAATTACACTGTAAAACATTTGAAGGTCGTTTAACTTGAAAATGTAAGTCCACCTGCTGCCTTGAAAATGCAATTTAAGTCAACAATAAAATTCTTTTAGAAAATGAAAGTTCATGAAGTTGATTTAACAAAAAGAGACAAGTTGTCTAAAATAGTCTTTTAAGTTATTAATCTTGAATTATGATTTTTAACTTAATGCTGCAATTTAAACCAAATAATTATTTCACAATATGCAAGAAAAACTGCCCTCAGCTAAAGAGCACACATTTCTCCATTAATTTTACTCACATAATGAAGTTAAAATAACTACTTATCAGTTGGATTAAAATAAACATTTGCTTTAATGACACACAAGACTCAGATCAATGTAACACACTTCCATCTCACTCACTTTGCAACACAGGATGGAAAAATATGCCGCTAAGCACTCTGGGAAATAGTGTCCACTCCTGTCTTTTTCTCCTTTAAGTTTTTTTTAAGTGCTAACCTAAAAACTCTAGTTTATTCAACTCTTAGAGGTTTGACAAAATTAATAAAAAGTAAACACAACTTAATACTGCAAGTTTATCTTTCACAGACTCACACATTTAGGTACAAAATCTAAAACTTGCTAAATTTATTTGACTTAAAGAGTAAAAGATAGTAGACACAACTAAATGCGGCTCATTTAGTGGTGTCTACTAAATACAGAGTAGTTTCAGTTGAGGTCAATTCAGTTCAGTTAATATTCTAAAATGCATTAATAATCTCAAATAAAAATTGCTAAAAAGTGGTGAAAATGAAAAAACAAAAATCAAGAGTAAATTTGACTTCTTGAATGACAGACTTGTGTTGTTATTTATTAAATAAATAGGAGGATTTCTGTTGTCTGAAGCTTTGGCTTTCAGACTTGTCTGAATATGGTTCCAAAATTCTGGCAATGTTCAAATTGACATATTTTTTTCTTTAGTTTCTGACCAGCATTGTTTCTCTGGTGAGTATTGTGTAAAATATAACAGCAGTGAATGGAAGAAGCTGGAAGCCTTACTTTTCACGTGAAATAATGAGTTAGTGTTTTATTTGTGAGGGTTCTGCTGCATAACAGTATGGTAGCTTCCAAAACATTATTCTAAGGATGCTATCTATCACTCCACTAAAACTTGGTAGGTCTTTACGCATTTAGTTTTTTAAAATAATAATTAAAATAATATCAATGCTGCATACAGAATGTTATCAGGGGAAAGGAGGTTAACACCTCTCATAAGCACTGTAATCACACCATACTTGTGTCTGGAATCTGAGTGTTGAGCTCCTGCTCAATCTATGGATATGAGCTGTGGGATGAACTTTCCTAAGATTCGAGTTGTTCTTTTTCTGAAACCCAGGAAGCCAATTTTTCCAAGGAGGAAACCATTTTTAGTGGATGGGCACTTCTCCAGTCTTGTCACCTGTTTACATTCAGAGACCTAAACTGCATTTTCTACATAGATGATCTTCATGGCAAAGATGTTCTGTACATGATTTTTTATGCAGCCATAAAATCATTGGACATATCCTCAAAAATATAAATACTTTCAAGAATACAATGTGTTTTCTGTTGACCAAGGCAGATTTACAGACAGTGCCACTATGTGTGCTTTGATGTGTTAGAAGTGTGACTCAGAGTCATATTTTCATGCCACAAAAGTACGTTTTAAAATTATGGTAAACTTTGAAATGAGTCGTGCTGGAATGGGGATATGTCCAGGGTGTACCCTGCCTCTTGTCTAATGGTTGCTAAAAAATGTGAAAGTGTCACATCAAGAACAGAACTTTTGCTGGGGAAATTAGGAAGAGAAAAAGTCACAGTACTGAGACAGTGAAACAGCCTCATCTCTGCAACCTATCAGGCTTTCTTTTAAATGATCACTAATATTATGTTCCTAAACACAGGGTATTATTTCTTTCCAAAACAAATTCTGAGCGGTTTAAATCTTATAAAGGCAACTTTTTGCCTTTATAAGATTTGGATATAATCTTCCATTTTTTTCACCATTAATACCTCCAACAATAACATGTTTATGCTGTTTTCTCATACTCCCACAACTTCAGGCTGTTTTTGCCAAATTGCTTTAAAATGTGAATCTTCTAAGACATCCATCTTAAAAATACTTAAAGAATAATCCCAAACCCCAGCACGACTAAGCTTTTGATGACACAGAAGTTGAATCTATGCAGATATGTGCAAGGAAACTCTTTGCTTTTTGTTTGTTCTTTATTTGAGGCACAAGCATCATTTAAAGCAAAATAGTAGCAGCTGAAAAAAATGACAAAACATTGAAACATGGCAATGCTTTAATAACACAGCTTAATTGTATTAACAGTATAATAAAATCAGAGTTCTGTCAGATTCACTCTTTCCTTTTTACATGGGTTACGTCATTACATTGTTTAATTTATACATTCTCACTGTCTAGCTCAGGGGTGGGCAATCCTGGTCCTCGAGGGCCGGTGTCCTGCTACTCTTAGATGTCTCCCTGGTCCAACACACTTGAATCCAATAGCTGAATCACCTCCTAAGTGCAGTCAAGTTCTCCAGAGTCCTGCTAATGACCTCATTATTTGACTCAGGTGTGTTGAAGTAGAGATGCATCTAAAAGTTGCAGGAGACCGGCCCTCGAGGCCTGGAGTTGCCCACCCCTGGTCTAGCTTTAGGTCACTTTGTTAAAAAATATATCAAATTTCAATGCTTTGTAGGTTGAAATAGATTCTTCTATTAAACAAACTCAGCAAAAAAAAATAATGCTTTTTTTTATTGCGATGAAATAAATTCTTAAATGGATAGTTCAGTTTTTTAAAAGTGTATTACATGCGAGGATCGGACTGATCCGGTTCTTTTACCTTTTGCTTCCCCGCTGTCTGACAGTGACATCTGCCGCGCTCCTCCTGAGCGCCACCTTAAGACCGCAGGAGGATAAACCCAATCCAGGTCCAGATAACTGACTTTTTTTGCACCTGGTTTTCCCTTGCGCTCTCAGCCACCCTGCTACCCGCTTGCTCTGTTTTGATGCCGGCCGGTTACATCATCAACAAGTCAACAAGCATTACCGTGGTTAGCCAGTAGAAGATATACCATATAAAAAAATAAAAAAAAAATTCCCTTCTCACCCACCGCGGGTGGTTCTTATCCTCTGAGCTCGGGTCCTCTACCAGAGGCCTGGGAGCTTGAGGGTTCTGCGCAGTATCTTGGCTGTGCCAAGGATTGCACATTTCTGGACTGAGATGTCTGATGTTGTTCCTGGGATCTGTTGTAGCCATTGGTCCAGTTTGGGGGTGACTGCCCCGAGGGCCCCGATGACTACAGGCACCACTGTGGTCTTCACCTTCCAGGCCCTCTCCAGTTCCTCTCTGAGGCCCTGGTATTTCTCTAGTTTCTCGTGCTCCTTTTTCCTGATGTTGCAGTCGCTTGGTATTGCTACATCTATCACAACGGCTTTCCTCTGTTGTTTATCCACTACGACAATGTCTGGTTGGTTCGCCATTACCATTTTGTCTGTCTGGATCTGGAAGTCCCACAGGATCTTAGCTCTGGCGTTCTCCGCCACCTTTGGGGGTGTTTCCCACTTTGATCTCGGGGTTTCCAGTCCATATTCTGCACAGATGTTTCTGTACACTATGCCTGCAACTTGGTTATGTCGTTCCATGTACGCTTTCCCTGCCAGTATCTTGCACCCTGCTGTTATGTGCTGGACTGTCTCAGGGGCCTCCTTGCACAACCTACACCTTGGGTCTTGTCTGGTGTGGTATATCTGGGCCTCTATTGCTCTGGTGTTTAGGGCCTGTTCCTGGGCGGCCAGGATGAGGGCCTCTGTGCTGTCCTTGAGTCCAGCTTTTTCCAGCCATTGGTAGGATTTACTGATATCAGCCACTTGGGTTATTTGCTGGTGGTACATCCCATGTAGGGGCTTGTCCTGCCATGATGGTATCTCTGGCACCTCAACCTCCGTTCCCTGTTGTCTGAGATATTCACTGAGCACATTGTCTGTTGAGGCTTTGTCCCTGATATATTTATGGATCTTAGTTGTTTCGTCCTGGACTGTGGTTCTCACACTCACTAGTCCTCTGCCTCCTTCCTTGCGGCTCGTGTACAGTCTCAGGGTGCTGGATTTGGGATGGAATCCTCCATGCATTGTTAGTAGTTTTCTAGTCTTAATATCAGTGGCTTTTATCTCTTGTTGTTGCGCAACACCCCCCCCCCCCCCCCCCCCCCCTTCTGTCTCTACTGTCTCACTCTCTACTTCCTCTTCTGAGAGGGGAGATGTGCTACCAGCTCTCCTTCTAACGGGTTAATTGAGTTTCCTAAATCTGCCGGGATTTACCCTGTCCAGAACTGAAGTAAACTCTGTTTAAGCTGGTTTCGAGAAACGATTCGCCTGGTTTTCTGACGGCCTACATCCAGGTGTCCCACCCTTCTTCCCCCTGTGAATTAGCCAGACTGAGCAGCCTACAGCCAACTAGTTTCACAGAGCACACCTGTTAACGGTCGCTCGTTCTCTATTTTACAACTTGCATTTGTTATTGAACCAGGTAGGTTTTAGTGACTCGGGCGAGTCCCACGGATGACGTTTTAAATTTGGGCTACCAGCAACCTAAAAACATTTTAAACTTTTCCCTCTCCAGAATCAAACATCACAGCTATTTTACAACCATCAAAGAACCTTAAGGTGACTCATTAACTGAATGTCCACAACATCTTTTAGATTTTCTTTATGCTAAATATTTTATTAGTAAGGCAGTTTTGCAAGGGTCAGTACAGCTTAATTCAGTAGCAGAAATAATCAAATAAGTAAAATCAATCATCTAGTCTATCTTTCCCTACTGCTGATACTGAGCACTAAAAAAAGGGAACCTTTGAGAGAGACGGACGGAGTTTGACGTTTCGAACCCCAGACCTGGCACGACGACGAAGAAGGTGCTGCAGCAGGAGGAAGACGCCGATCGATGAAGGCAGGGATCTCTGTAGGTCTGATGATGAAGAAGGTGCTGCAGCAGGAGGAGGAAGTTGATCGATGAAGGCCAGGATCTCCGCAGGTCTGATGAGCCTCCTCTCCGCATGGATGGTGAGGTCACACAGGACTTGGTGCTGGCAGGAAAAAAGGCACCAGTTCTTCTTCTTTGTCTTTGCCTTTGTCTTTGTCTTCATCTTTGTCTTTGGGGTCTGAACCCAGCCGATGAGAGAAGTGCGATTCGAAGCCACAGGTTGTGGGCCAGACGGGTTGGTCTCCATGGCAGGACAGTCTCCGGCTCTGTGGCCCCGGCTCTTCTTCAGCTGCAGAGTTCTTTGTCCATCTCTTGGCTCGAAGCTGCCCGGAGGATCCAACAAAAGGTTCCTCTTTTGCACCCACCTTATATAGGGTTTATCCACCCTTTTGGTGCGTTTTCATTGGCTGTCTGCTTAGACAGATGACCTCACATCCATCACTGTCCTTCAGACATTATGTCCTGATGTCTGTGCTAATGTCTCAGGGTTGCTCAACCTCCTGTGTCTATTGTCTTTCACCTTTTCTCTAAATAAGGCGTTGATCATCTCTGTTCTCCTGTTAGTTCCCCTTTTTCCCTTAACCGTTCACCTTTCACCTACTATCTACCTACAACATATCAGTGATGTTTAATTGCAGTTACACCTTTTTACACCATTTCAAGTTCAATGTCAAAATCACATTTATATCACATTTATTTTCTTTAGCTTCTCTGATTTAGCATTCATTTATAATTTTATAACCATAACTTATATCACATTTATTTTCTTCAGCTTCTCTGATTTATCATTCATTTATGATTTTATAACCATAACTTATTAATTATACTTATTATAATCCTAATGTGAGTTATTACAGATGTTTTTCTGAAAAGAAACCAAGAATAATCCATGATTCTAATTATTTGATACTAAAGTTACAGTTACTTGTTTTTCTTATAAGTGTTCCCACAAATGTTCGTGTAAATATTATTACAAGTAAACCAATATTAATATAAGTATTTTACTTTGAATCTTATCAAATTACCAAAATGTTTAGATTTAATTCTTTAAACTTTCATGCTTTAAAATAAGAAATAGTCTCAGCTATTTTTATAAATCTGCAGGCTGGAAACTTCCTCTATTTCCAGGAAACCTGCTTTTCCTGTTTAATGACTCTCTCTGTCTGACTATGATTTCTTATGATTAGATAGAAAAAAGTAGAATTAAAGCAAAGTTTGCATGAGACAAAACAACACACACAACCAGATTTATTTTATTGACACTTAAGTCTACTGTTGGGCCTAGATGTCACTTGAGTGATTCATTTTAAAGATAACTTTATTTTTTATTACTGTTAAACTTAAATCTCCAGCATGGGGAAGTGGGATGAGCTTGGATTTTCTTGACACTCTATATATCTATATATCTATATATATATATCTATATATATATAGATATATAGATATATCTATATATATATCTATATATATAGATATATCTATATATCTATATATAAAAAAAAAAAAAAAAAATTCCCTTCTCACCCACCGCGGGTGGTTCTTATCCTCTGAGCTCGGGTCCTCTACCAGAGGCCTGGGAGCTTGAGGGTTCTGCGCAGTATCTTGGCTGTGCCAAGGACTGCACATTTCTGGACTGAGATGTCTGATGTTGTTCCTGGGATCTGTTGTAGCCATTGGTCCAGTTTGAGGGTGACTGCCCCGAGGGCCCCGATGACCACAGGCACCACTGTGGTCTTCACCTTCCAGGCCCTCTCCAGTTCCTCTCTGAGGCCCTGGTATTTCTCTAGTTTCTCGTGCTCCTTTTTCCTGATGTTGCAGTCAAAAAACCCCCCAGATCCAATGAAATCGTTTTATTTTCTTCCATCCTGTTGAAGTTACTCATTTCCTGTGTGCTCTATGTCTGTGCAGTATATATATATATATATATATATATATATATATATATATATATATATATATATCAGTTGACACAGAGTAGTGGGAACTGTACCAGCTGAAATTTAACAAATGTTGCAATTTTGGTCCCAAATTGAACAGAGTCTGTCAGACTATTTGGGGTAAAATACCATGACACTTCACTATACCCTGACTGGAACCATGCCCGCCATGAAACTTGATGGTGGACACATCATTCTGTAGTGATGCTTTAATTAGATGGGACAGGGAAGGTGGTCAGATTTGATGGGACAATGGATTACCCTGTATAAGGGCAACCCTGGAAGGAAGCCTTTTAGAGGTTGTAAAAAACTTAAGACTGGGGCAGAGTCCCACCTTCCACCACCAGGATGACCCTACACATACAGCCAGAGCTGTAAAAGTGGAAGAGGTACTCAAGACACTGAATTTCACTACATTTGTCTCACTTTTTTGTGTTACTTTGCTATTCTTAAACTTAATGTGATGTAAAATAATAGCAAAAATCCATGTATCAAGATTATTTCCCCAGAAATTTGTTGCAAAATATAGTCTTTATACGATGGATCAAATGGGTTAATATACTGTATCTCTTCAGTCCCATCAATAATAGATTGTTCAAGAGAGTGGCATGCTTCTCATGCATGAAAAGGAGAACAAACCCCATTTTTTTAGTTAAAATTTAATTTATTTTATCATTACATCAGATTGTCTAACAAGACTTATCAGCCATTGTCTGAAAGCGCCCTGTGTCATTTTAATGTTTCAGGTCCTTTGAATAATTAAGAGCTAGAAAATTTGCATTATAAATTCTTAAGGAGGGCTCAGTCTCAGTTCAGCATACTGTTTAGTGTTTTTGTACCACGGGTGTGTTTGGTGTTTTTAATCTGTTGGGTTTGCTCCATGTCTAACAAGTTGATTTTAATTAATCAGTTTTATTTTAAAAGCATATTTCATACCCAAAAACTCTGAACTGTAGAAACGAGTCAGATGACAAGATGATAGAGAAAATCCATATTAAATATGGTATACTAAGGGGTAATTTTATGTTAGTCATTAAATTACCTTAGAGGATGTTTTCTTTGATCATAAAATAAAAGCATTTTTTATTTTTTGTTTGGCTCTGCTCAAACTTGTTCTACCGTTTCCCCACAAATTGAGATGATCTACAACATGACTGGAGCAATTTTTGAAAAGTCATCACCTCAGGACTCATCCTTTTCAAAGTCTTGCTCAGTATCTGATGGCTGTGAAGAAAGCAGTGAAGGTTTTCATCAAAGTGTCTGTGTTTAACGTCACTCAAACTGCCAAGTGCAGGTTTACTCGTCATTGTCTTTGTTGTCCAGCTTTGCGGAGCGACCTCAATATCGGATCTTAGACTGTGGAGTTATCTGTGGATCTAAAGAGGGGAAGTACAACTACAACAAATGCATTCATAAACAGATTCTATTTTAAGACAGATAAGCGAACTGGAGCGAGAATAACTAAGCTAAATAATAATAACTTTTTCGACCATGTGCAAATATTTTTTACACTTCGTGATAAAAAATGTACCATTTATGATTTTGAAAAAAATTATTAATTTATTTATTTTTATTTTGAACATGATAGTAGTATAAAATCATGCACAAGAACAAGGAATGGAAAATACATATTTTTGTACCACAGTAATCTAGACATGCTCGAAAAAGAGTAGGAAGAAGTAAGAAACTTATGAACTCCTACCCCGTAAACTCATACAATATTTTCAGATGGGCCCCCATTAATAAAAAAATTTTTTATAAAATAAACAGGTTCATTAATTTTCCATTTTATCTGGGTTTACATCTGTCTAAGTATATACATCCATATATCCATACCCACAAACTCATATGCGTTAGCCTCAATTTACATATACACATTAGTGCTATCTCTCACCCATATTTCTGAACACATGAGTTAGGCAGGCATTCCAAGAAATAACTAATTATTATTTATTATTTTATTAAAACATATTATCACTTGGAAACAGCATGCCTACAGGCACCCGTCTTGGCCTGATCAATGGCACACATTGTACCGGCCTCTTCTCTCCCTTTTGGCCCATGTGGAGATGACCTCCTGTTGCCTTTTCAGGCTATGTCCAAATCATAGAGGTCTAAGTCTCTCTGGAGAGCTCTCAATCTCCCATTCCCAGGTCTGGTTCCATGAGGATGCCCTGGTCCGCTTTCTCCATTCACCAATACACCAATAAAGTTAGCTTTGTTTATCAAGATCTCTGTCATTCTTTGTCTGACAGGTTAATGAGATCAGTTTGCCATGAAAATCCCCATCAAAGCCTAAAGCTCAGGACAACAAAACACTCAGCAGCAAAACAGGTGAATTGGATAAGGAGTCAGAGCTTGCCTCAAGCAGAGAAGTTAAAGTGTCTTGTCTCAATCAGAAGTGATTATAAGAGGAAATAGATAGAGATAAATTGATGGATCTTCTTTCATAATGTAGACATTGCTCCAGTATTCAGTAGTGAAGAAAGAGCTACCTAAAACTGTACGCCATTCTGTCTGTACTCCTACCCTCACTTATGGGTCATGAAATGAGATTCAAGGCCAAAGTAATGATATCCTGGATACAGGTGTCTGCTAATGGTGGTCTTAGAGATAGAGAAGAGAAAACCTGAGGCAAACCCAGAACACCTGGGAGGGAGTATTTATCTCTTCAATCCAATTCAGTTTATTTATATAGTGCCAATTCACAACAAATGTCATCTTAAGGCATTTTACAAAAAAATAATTTAAACTCATTTTCATTTCTGGCTTGGAAATGCATTGGATTAAACCCCAGAATGAACTTGAGTGTATCACTGGCAGAGGGACGTTAGGATTTCCCTCCTGGACCTGATTTTGATAAACAAGTTGTTATACTTTATTAAAACACATTTTTTTCAACAGACAGCTTCTTTAGCAAGGACTATTTGCTGCTTACACTCCTTGTGGACAGTGTCCACAAGGAGTCAGTGTCAGTGACTATTTGATGGACAAGTATGAAGTCAGCAGTCTTCGCCATGAGTGTGGAAGAATGTCAGACGGATAGTTTGTATCCTCAAAATTAAATAAATTCTTTTAATTTGGCCTCCATAATACTTAATATTCTTCTAAATATGAGAATGAAGAAATGAAAGGGTAAAAAATCTGAATGCACACAGCAATTCTGTTTGAAAGAAGGTACAATGTCTATAAGAGGGGATGGAATCACCCTTTTCTAAAATGTATTGGCAAAGTCTTAAATGATGTGACTCACCAGTTATTTCTGCTCACCATGTCCACAGAGTAAAGTGGTTCATTCAGTGATATAATGTCTTACATATTCCCTAGACCAGATTAAGCATATTTCCTTATGGAACAGCAGATTTCAATAAATCATAACTTAAAGCAACATAGCATCTAATGACACATTATAGTGACACTGTGCAGCTTAATTTATTTGTCATGAACCACTGATGGTTTAAGTCTCGACTTTGTGTGTTATTTTGAATAACAGAAGAACATTTTATGATTTCATGACATCTGTTCCCACACAGATTAGTCACAAACATTTCTCATGATTCAAAAGTGGAAACATTTTCCCATATTCTTGAAAATTGTATGTGAAAAGAGTCTGTCATGCTGTTAAGAGTTTCACATCCTTACAGATAAATAGGTGACATTTCTTTACATCTGTTTGAAATAAGACAACAAGCATTTCAACCTGGAGAGACTCAGACGGAGAAAGACAGCGATTAAAAAGATTTATTGACATTTACGAATTAAAGTTTTTTGGCGTTCGGGCCCCAGCCGAGGACATCGAGCTGTGAATTGCAATAAGCTCGGATGAGCATTCCCGATGCTGATTAGGAATGTCATCCCCCCACTGGTGGTGGAGGTCGGAGAAGTATGGGTGCCCGAAGAGCCAGGAGAAGGTGGAGGTATATGCTATTGTGCCATACCAGTGATGGTGCAACAGTTGAGAACTCTGCACGGGGAATGCAGGATGTGAACCACAGTCCTCGCTGCTGGAGGTACCAAACGTCTTTGTAAGTTTAATGCTTTATGTTCTTGTCTGCTCCGTCTGTAAAGCTGAATAAGGTCCAGTGCCTTTTAGATGAATTAGAGGAGAATTCCTTTGGAGAAGGAGCAGAGGTGGGTTGAGCGCAGCTGGAAAGCGGAAGATGCCATGGACGGAGGTCCTTATCAACTGGGGCTTGGTCGGTGATTGGCCGTGACGTGGCTTAGTCCAGCGTAGATAGGTCGACGACGATGAGCAAGACGCTCCGATTGGATGATGCAGGTGGGGCTAGAGAGTCTTCCAGTTTGAATTTACGCCTAGGCTTCATTAGTATTCAGTAGTTCAGTGTCCATGTGGGTGGATGACGAAACAAAGTGATCTCTGCCCAAGTGATAAAAAGCTAATTTAAATGTGTGATTTCAAAGTTAATCTGTAATATTTCCTGCATGTTCCTTGTTTTCATTTATTAATCTTATGTAATTCAGAAGGAGATACTATATTTTAACGCCTACTTGAAATGTCTCCTTTCACTCTGATGCAACATTTCAGATGATTTCAGAAAAAAAAATCTGGATATAGAAACATAGAACATGCACAAATTAAAAGATAAATGTACACAGGCCTGAATTATAAATTACTGATGAAATACAGTAGAAGCATGTTCTCTTTCAGTTGAAAAGTTGAGCTATTATAACATCTAAACTTGTTGTTTTAGTCAGAAAACAGCATTAAACCTAAAGTCAGAACTAAAGTTCTTCCTTCCTTCCTTCCTTCCCCCCCCCACAAAATTTGCTAAGCTCGGGGTTAAGCACCATGTTTTTGTATTAAAAGATGTTAAGTTGACAGGAAATGTAAAAATACTGGGTAATTATATTACTGGAAGACTTTGCCAACAATACTTAAAGCCACAACTATAGAGTCTTAACAACAACAAATCTTAAAATAAATATCAATTATTTGAACTTTTGTTAAATCCAAGTAAAGTCCTTCTTAAGGCCCCCAAGCCTTCAGGAGGCCCCTAAATGCTAACATCTAAATACAGACAGAGAAAGAGAAATATAACATTTGTTTATTGAAAATATCAATGCTATTAAATTTGATACAGTGGTTTCAGGAAAGATAAATTAAAATATTTGAAATTGTGTAACATTTTATTTTCAGATTTTCAGGAGCTGGTAAGAATACTTTGTAAAAGTTTAAAGAACAATCTTCATAGTTAGAAGAGTGGGATGAACTTGGTAGTGGTGTTGTACAACTCACTACCACTCTTGTTGACATACAGTATGTAGACATACGTACATATGTATACTATACTACATATATGTAGAGATATGTCAACAGGAGTGTGTCGTGCTGGGGCTCGACTTGTTATGTCAGTTTTCCAGTGCTTTTGTATTAGCCTTAATGTTGGAACAACAGTGGAATAAAAATAGTAAAGAGGTTCAATAAACATCCTGAACACAAAGAAACAGAAACACAAAGTCATGTTTCCTTTTCCGCTCATTTTTAATTCAAAAGACGCAATATTTAGTAGTGGATGATTTGAAGCCGTTCGTCTTGTAATTACTTTTGGAGTGAGCAATGGTCAGTGGATAACTGATTAGATTTTTTAAGTAAGTGACCCAAACACTGGGATGCTCTGTATTCAGTCCAATGCTCTGATTTGTGTCATTGTTTCATGACTTTCAGCCGGTCCGAGCATCACTGGTCTCATGCGGATCTGTCAGCAGCTGTCGGTCAAAGTTCTTGGTTTTGGTGGCTGATTGTGCAGAGAGAAAATGTCACTTTTCTTTTCCTTCTTTATTTTATTTATGAAGTGAATTTTTCATAACTGGCAGAGCAAAGCATCACTTGCTGTATTCACTGAACAGGTTCTTCAAATTAACCTCTGAATCACTGAACATAGCTGTATGTTCAGTGATTCAGAGGTTAATTTGAAGCAGCACCTCCTTAGTGGTTTATTACCATTAACGCAACGTAATTTATCACCAGCAAAATAAAGACTGTTCCTCCTTTCATGAGGTCTAATCTGTGATCTATGCAAAATAGATGTATTCTTTTCAACCTAACAATATTCACCTTTTCTCCTGCATTTGCAGCCTGTAATGTTTCCTGGCAAGTATCAATACATTGACTTATATAGGAGCAGTTTCTCTTCATATTTACTCTGACAGTAAAATCAGAGTAATAAAGTATGGATTTCCACTATAGAGTTTTATGAAATGCAAACTGTTTTGTTTGATATTTCTGCTATGTTTGTAATTAGGCTTGGTTCGTGGCATTGACAATTTTTGAAAGATTTGGAGGTAGATTCTGAAGAACCCTAGTTACGAGGATTCCCCTTATATTTCTAGATGAGAGTATTACTGATGACACTTCAGACATGATGGATACACTCCTGATCAAACTTTTAAAACCAGTTAAAAAAATGGCAAGACTTCACTTCTTGTACTGTTGGATCTTAAGACGATTCTAAAGGCAAAATGAATAAATGGAAGGGAGACAAGAAAGAGTTAACAATTTAATGCAAAGAGCCGTTAAAGTGAAATGGATTGTTCATCAGTTGATCAAAAGTTTAAGACCACATTATCTAAAAGCCCAAGTCTTAATAAAAATATGGATCTATTGCCATTTTCTGGTAGATATTCACACTGTCATAAAATTCTGATGGCAAAACCATAAGAAGCTTTCTCTCTGTGAATGTTCTCGGTTGGCTTTTTGTACTGCATTATCTAAACTTACGGTTTAGGTATTTTTTTTCAATATGGTGTGAAATTTTGATCATAGTTTGGATTTAGCTTTGTCATTTTATTTTGATGTTTTATTTTGCTTTTAATGTTTTCTTTTGTCTCATTTGTCCCCGACTTTCAGCACTTTGTTCCAAGTGTGCTGAAACAAAGTGCAGCTGCAGTCAGTCTCATCATTTTTTGAAGCCTCACAAATGTGGATTCTGTTTGTGTATTTCAGATTTACTCATCTGTTACATTTTGTCTCCATGTAAGACACAACTAACTAATGTTGCGCCAAGGTCTCTGTATAGCAAAAACAGTAAAGCACACAAGTGAGCATATCCAACCTAAGTGGTGTATTTTCACAGCTTTAACACAATCTGTCTTTCATGCATTGTCTCTACGGAGTTTGGAGCAAGTCAGGAGCATTTGTGTAGAATTGTTTATTTTCTGCACCCAAAAAGAATATAAATCTCCCAACTGTTAGCAAAATGTTCTCTTACTAAATCTGTTCCTCAGCTCTGTCTTCTGCATTACCTTCATGTTTTTGATTATATGTTTCATAACAGCAGGTGACGTTGCGAACAACCACAGGTCATATCTGTCACACACTAGTGTTTCTGTCTTGCTGCTGCGGTAGAACATCACCAGTTCCGTTTTGGGTTTATAAAGTAAAATGCAAGTACCTGAACAAGCTACACACACAAATGGAAAACATAAAATTATTTTTTAGTTTACCAAAAAAAAAAAAAAGCCAGAAAGCAAGGTATATGTTCTGAAGCATGCTGCCAAAGATGTTGCGCCTCCATCTGCAAGTATTTCCAGTTCTTTTTCCCAGTAGACACACAGCTTATAACAGACTGGATGAGAAAGTGCAGAGCATGGTGAGCTTCTCACAGCACTATTGGAGCCAAATAAAGCTGAGAAACAATAAAGGTGGGTGGCCAAGTCTCTTCATAACTTTAGAACACTGTGGCTCTTTCCAAACAGCCAAATCACTTGACTGTTCTTCCCACTGAACTGTTCTCTGTATAAGCTCACTGTTTGAACGCATGACCAATGAACATAATTTATATTATGAAGTCGTCTTGCAATCGGAAGGTTGTAGATTTGTTTTCGGCTTCCTCCTGTCACGTCAATGTGCCCCTGACTTGCCTGCTGATTTGCTCATTGGTGTATAAATGTGTGTTTGTGTGTGAATGGGTGAATGTGGCTCTAATATTAAGCACTTTAAGTGGTCAGTGTAACTGAAGTACCGCTTTCTAACTTCAGCCCATTTACCATATCGCTATTGTCAAGCACAATAACAATATCACTATCGTCATTGCTGGTTTCCATATTGTTCACATCTTAACTTACAAACCCCCACACATTTATTGTTATCCCTATGTGTGAGTATGTATAGTAAAACGCACTGTACAGATACTTAATGTGATAAACACAAACTAGCTCACTAAAGTGGGAGAAAAAGGAACAAAATTTTTATTGTTTTAACTTACAAATAAAGATCTTAAAGGTGTGGCTTCATTCATATTTAGTTCACTTCCTTTAGGAAGCTATGAACAAAATAAATGTAACTATGGGTGAATTCCCCGTTTAGTCTGCTTTAATTAAACTTGTTTATTTATCTAGAAAGTCCGGTTTTGTTAGGGAAGGTGTGAATGTGTAATCGAATTCGGATTCGGACCAAAAACTGCAAACTCTGGCCCTCCTAAAAACCTAAGTCTCAGTTCAGCAAGTGAACTCTGCTACTGTTCAAATGTATACGTTAATGCCAAGAGAACCGCAGACTAAGCTGGAAGTGGACATTGTGGAATTGTGGGTAAATACAACCTAAATAAACGTTAGAGTCTAATGCCAGCTGGAGAAATGACTCATGGTCTTTTACCAAAGACAAAAGAGAAATCCTACAACTGCTGAAATCTGACACCACTCCATTTATGTTTACATTTAATGAAGAAGGAACTTGGGCTCACAACCTCTAAAGAGGCTTTGTTTTGTTTCCATCAGTAGTTCTTGGGTCAACAGGTTTTTCAAAGGGTTTGGATTGTTTGACACAGTGCGATGTGAATGTGAACCACAGCAGCTGAAAATGGAGCACATGTTTTAGTTTTGGTCCCCAATCAAACCAAATTGTGCTTATGTGTTAGAATTTTCTAGTCAAAGTCAAGATCAAAGTGCAATCAAGAATCTGTGACAAAACTTTAATTTAACTATTAACAGACTTTATCAATCCAATCTGACTGAGGTTAAACTATTTTGTGAAAAGGAAAAAGAGTGGTCAAACATTTCAGTGTCAATAGCTGGTAGAGACATTCAGCTGAAACTGCAGAGAAATGGTTAATACAAAGAGTTGAACCAGGGTGGCTGAATAAAAATGCATACCACACTTGAAATGTTTGTCTTACAAAACATTTTGAAAGCCATCTATTCTTTTCCTTCCACTTCACTATTATGCACTACTTTGTGCTGGCATATCACATAAAATCCCCAACAAGTACACTGACGTTTGTGGTTGTAACATCAAAATGTGTATTTTGCTACATTTTTCTTGTGTGTTGTGTGTTTGATATCAGTGACCATGTCTTTTCCTGTTTGGGAAGTTTGGTTTTCATTCATAGCGGAAAAAAGTAACAATACCAATGTTAAAATATCTAACTGGATGTTTACCACAGGTGTAAAATTATAAAATGTTAGAAAATTGTAGTATGAATGAGCTATGAATACCCTTACACAACATTATCAAGTAAATTATTCTATAAACACAGGTGATCTAGATAGGTTATGTTCCTTTTTGTTATTATTCATGAAAACTGAGTCAGAATACACTTTATGGGGGCTTTAAACTCAGTGTTTGTACCGTATTTTAATTGAGTTTTATGCTGAATGTTAAAACAAGTTGAGGCTGAGCTAAAGCAATATTCACTCTGTATAATCAAGACCTCAGTAAACGATTAGAGAAGCCACAGTTTAGTTTGACTACTTAAGGTTTTCTTCATGTGACATTAATCTTGATGTCTTACCTCATTCCCATTTGAGGTCAGAGCTGTGTCTTTGCAGATCTTGCTTCTGTTCAGAATGTACCTACAACACTTTCCCAGTTTCTGATAATTAGCTGCTACTTCTGTAAGTCAGACACAAATTTCATGCAGATTACCGGTAAAATATGTACATAAATAAATCGGATTCTTCCTCTTGGAGTTTGGGAATGAGATTTTTGCTGAATAACTAACTAATCTGTGAAGAAAATAAAACAAAAACTGATGAACATTGTATGACTAAAAACTGTATTCAAAGCATTATCAGCGGAAAGGATGGGAGAAAGATGCAATTAAAGTTTTCTGCAATAGTGGTTGTGCTAGGGTAGAAATAATAACAAAGATGATATGATTTACTGCTTCATTATTCAACACCATGGGTGAGTTCTTTATGTCTTTGTTGTTAATGTATTGTTTGACTTTATGCAATACCTTTTTCATGAAAAAAGCATGCATTTTCGAAAACGTCTGTAACACTACAGCTACCCCACCATGACTGAGGCTAAAAAAGTACTTAAAACGATGCTATGCAGATAATGATAGATCAAATCACTAAATATAACAGAGTTGAGATGGTCCTGAAACAGACCATCTGTGAACTAAAACAGAAAGGCAAAGAATGTCTGTCAGCAAGTGAAACATTGAAGTGAATCAGCCAATCACATCACAGCAATTCAAATTAAATTCAAATTCAAAAATACTTTATTGATCCCAAAGGGAAATTAAATGTTGTAACTCATATTAATTCAAATTCTCCAGAGTTGTTGTCCATAGTGACGGCTGTTGGACAGAAAAATCTCTTGTATCAGTCTGTATTACAGTGAATCTGAAGAAGAACTCTGACTACAATTCAAAGCATTTAGACGTGTAGACAGGTTGATTATGACTTGCTGAGGTTCTAACCCAGCATCAGAATGTGGAAGATAGTGAATTAATGTGACTTTGAACCCGTCATGGGTCTTGGTGCCAGAATGGGTTGGTCTGAGTGTTTCTGAAACTGCTGATTCTTTATACTGTATACCTTCTGACTGCGACCAAGTGAGATCCTTATATAATAAATCACAAAGCAGCTTGTGATTCTAAGTATCTTACAGAGGAGAGTAAACCAGTGCTATGCCTTGCATAGCATGAGACTAACTAACATTAATATGGCTTCAACATTTCAGTTGCAGTTGCATGACTTGCATAGAAGGGGCACATACTGTATGTGTTATATATATTTATCTCAAAGTGGTTGATCAAAATGTGTATGCCACACCATCCGATACACAAGTATCTGATCATTTACCTGAAGCTGTGTATTGTCATTGAAAAGCAAGACAAATTAACAATAGTGCAAAGAGTGAAAAAAAATATCTGGACTAGAGTATGACTTTAAGAAGCCATATATAGTGATAGTAAGATCATAATTTGTACTGGCATCTTTCGACACTGAGGCTGCTTGGTTGGCCATGAATGAAAGAATAAAATTGTGGGCTGATAGATTAAAGCAATTACACCCACATGATTTAATTTAATAAGAGTTAGGGGCAACATAGCTAAAGCAAAAGATGTGCTTAAATTCAAGAAACTCACCCTGGGTTGTGGTAACAATACAATGTTTAATCATTGTCATTAAAGCGGCTTGAGGGCCTCTTAGTGCTGACTCCCACTTGAGCATTTGGGTTGTTGTCTCTTGCTTTGACAGAGGCACAATTTTCAGTTTTCATAGATTTAGATTTAACTTCAGAGGAGAAAAAGAATTATGCTTTGCTTGTTTCAAGTGAATTCAAACGAGTGTGGTGTCTATGTCTCAGTAACATAGTGTCTATAAAAAGTATTCACACTATTGGAAATTTAACCCTTTAATTGCTTTTACAAATAAATCATGATCAACAAAATTTGACTTTTTTGACATAAAAAATGTAAAAAAAAAAAGAAAAAACAAAAAAATGTTTTAATCTCAAAGTGAAAGCAGAATTTTACAAAATAATGACAATAATGACATGAAGTCTGTTTGGACAGACTTGCAGATCTGGACATTGCAATTTTACTCCACTAACCCTAACTCTAACCTTAACCCTTATCTTCCATTCAAAATTGTTCAAGCTCTCTCATGTTTCATGGGCATTAGCCGTGAACAGCACTTTTTAAGTCCTGCCACAAATTCTTGATTAGATAGACGTCTGGGCTTTGACTGGACCACTCCAGAACATTCATCTTTTTTGTCCTTAAATTATTTCTGTGTGGGTTTAGGCATCTTGTATGTAAAAAAAAAAGTTGTTCTACATGATTTTTATTTTGATTTTGCTGCATTGATTTTATTTTCTACTTTTACAAGCCTTGTAGGGCCTGCGGCTAAAAAGGTGAAATGCTGCCACCATAAAAATTCACATTGGGGATAGTGTGTTTGTGGTAATGTGCAGTGTTGGTGTGTGCCAAACATAGAGTTTTTTCTACCAAAAAGCTCCACTTTGGTCTCATCACACCAAATACCTTCCTTGCTTTTGACCATGGCATCTTGAGTTTTGTTCAACAGAAGTTTTCTCATTGCCACTTTCAAGAAAAAGCTTCACTAGTGAAGAACCCGGACAAAAGTTGTTATATGCTGAGTATCTTTCAGCTCAGATGCTGGAACTTGTAAGTTCTTCAGCGTAGTCATGGTGACCTATTGCTCTCCACCTAGTGTCCTTTTTGCATGGCTGTTCTCACTCAGTTTGTGAGGACAGCCTGACCTAGGCCAAAATAAAAAAAAACAATAAAAACATGATGTATTTATTCCATTTCCAGATGGTAAATTTAACTGAAACCCAGGGGCTGTTCAGTGCCTGAGAGATTTTTTTTGTATTCATCCTCTTACTTGTACATTTCAATAATCTTTTCTCTGACTTGCTTGGGGTATTGCTTAGTCTTCATGTTGTAATTGTAGCCAGAAACACTGATAACCCAGTGAATGGACTTTTCAGACCCAGGTGTGTCACTTCAGACACACTCACTGCACTCAGGTGATCTCCATTCCATTCATTGTGAGACTACAAGCACCAGTTGGCTGGATCATTGTTGAATTAGGTCAGCCACTTTAAAGAGGGTGAATGTTTATGCAATCATTTATCTTATGTTGCATGTTTTTATTTGCATGATATTATTAAATAAAAAAATAAAAAAATCACTTTGACATTAACATACTTTGATGCAAAACTCAGAGAAGAATTTTTTTTAACTGTCACCTTTTATGGTTCACCCTCTGTGTGGAGGGAGTCAGTTCTTGTCGAGAACACTCAGGCTTACTGTTTTCTACATGAATGTACAGCCCATAAAATAGGACTTAAAAAAGATTTTTAATTGGGATAATATTATAATTGTCTCAGCAACTTATTGCTTGGTTGTCATTAGCTGTAACTTTTGTTGATACCTGACCTTTTTACAAACCATGGCACAGCACACTTTGCTTCCTGGCAGTGTTAGTGCTGAGGCTGGCTCCTGAAAAAAGTTCATGTAGCCTTTTCTGTTTAGTAAAAACTGACACTAACTCTTTCAGTCAGGAGTGCAGCTCTGTGCGATCTAGCAGCGTATGCTAAGTGCTGCTGGAGCTAAAGGCTACTCTGTGGGCACCAGGGCAGATAGAGCACACTGAAACACACTGCCTTTCCTTATTGACCTGATTAGACAGGGTGTAAGATGACATGGATCATACACACACTCCTCCAACTGGAAACACAGTATTAAAAAACAACACTCATACACACACATCAGGAGATTTCCCAGAGAAAGATATGCAGGTACTGTATGGATGCATGGATAAAAAGAAAGAAGCCGGAAGATGAAGAAATCTGGAAGAAGTAACTTAATTTTGAATATGGGATGTTTCCTCCTGGGGTGCTTTTTCAGCTCTGCTGGACTGTGGTGGTGTAAAAATTGGCTGAGATGCAATGTAGCATTCACATCATGGTTTCATTAGCTCCCATTCAGCCCCAGGCATTTCACACTGCATTTCCTCTACTCATCTGCTGCTTTTCAGATCTGCTCTCATTACAGAGAAAGGTAACAGAAAGTGTGTTGAAACTGGGAACTCCAGCTCAGTCTCCTCTGAGTTAGACTGGTACTCCGTTTAGCAGATGCCATTGAAAGACACGCTTTTTTTTTTCATTACTGTAAATGTTATTGATTGATGCAGACACTTGTGTGCCTTCAGCAATGTGGAAACTTTCCCCTCTACACCCCACGAATGAGGTAAAATCAGATTACATTTATTTCAGGGTTATTTTATCCATTAATCGCTGGCACTTTACTGTGCACATTGCCTGCAGGCGTAGATTATGTTCAAATAAAGGCAGACACTGGAAGAGCGATTCAGGGCATCTCATGAAGCCCGATAAGAGGTTTAGCAGAGAAAGTTAAGTTTAACCCTCATCTTAAAATGGTCAGTCTTTTTGATGTTAACTTAGGAAATATCTAAAAAGTAAAAGGCAGAAATAGAGCAGTATACTTACTGCTTCATCTTATCTTATTGTTAATCTTTGCTTTTGTACGTGACACTTGACCTCATAATTGAATTTATATATCAAGTTAACTTCAAGACAATCTAAGAAACTTGGGGAGTCAGTTCAAAGCCTTTCAAAACTTGCCCTCAAAACTCATAGATTTCTTCTATGACTACTATAAATTATGCTGTAAGACAGCGTTTCCCAATTCCGGTCCTCAGGCCCCCCTACTCTGCATGTTTTAGATGTGCCTCTATTCCAGAGCAGCTGATTCAAATGATTGCATGACCATCAAGTGCTGCAGAAACCTGTTGATCACCCATATATTCAATCCAGGTATGTAGCAGAAGGGAAACACCTAAAACATGCAGGGCAGGGGGGCCTGAGGACCTGAATTGGGAAATGCTGCTGTAAGAGATACTGGAGGTTTTATTAAAAGTCACAATTCCTATAAAGTTCTGCATAAGCAGTGCATACTACATGATGAATTGGAATCTTTTACAAAATGAAAATTTTATCATTCTACTTTTCTTTTAAGTTTAGCATGCTACGAGTGGAGCAGTAAGACATTTCTTGTAGTTGCTCACCAGGGGTCTCATGTGTAAAAGAATGAGCAACTTTGTAGGGACAAATTTTGAAAAGTGCAATGCACAAAAAAATTCTGATGTGTGAAGCAATGGACACACATTTGGCTGTACAACTTTCATTTATACATCCCAAATTCAGTGAAATGGAGCACAGCTGCTGGTACCACATGGATCGCCCAGTCCCCACCCATAAATACATATGTGAATTGGTATAATATATCCAGAAGACGCCCACCACATGTCCAAATAACCATGGCAACTGTCCCTGCTTGAAGTAATACAGTTCTAATAATAATAATATTAACATATTTTATTTAAAAGGTGCCTTTCAAGGCACACAAGGTCACCTCAACAACAACAAAAAACATATTAAACTTTATAGCAATAAATAACAAGACAAAAGCAAAAAATAATGTTGATTAATCCAAGTGGTAATACTTTTTGAACAGCAGAGCTTTCAGCTGGAATTTGAAGACAAACAGAGTTATTTCACAAAGAGGTAGCATGTGTTGGACAAGGTCACCATGCCACTGCATTTATTAGGAACTATTGCATATCTAAGTTGCACATTTACTAAATTAAAATGCTTTCTATTCATAAAGACACATTGATGGATGACTGTCTTACCTGGCAGCAGCTCCAGCTGCACTGGTACTCTTAACGCACGGCTCCTTCTTCAAGGCTGGGGATAATAAACCATCACCAACACGTCCCTGCAGATCATTATGGTTTCTGAATCCTTCCATTGGCGACATTCTAAAGCAGAGCCAAAGGTGACAACATTACACACACCTTTGCTCAGCTATTTAGAGACACATGTGATGGTCTACACCTTTTCCATCTTAGGAATCATCAAACCTGACCTGCTGATCTGACCCCGTTTTCTTTTCTGTGAGAACAAAAAGTGTCTCTTAATATTTAGATTAATTTTCTACACTTTGTCGCACAGACCAATGCATATTTACTTCTACAAGTGGTAAATGCAGAAGAAATTTACTATTTACATCTGATAGTGATTTCCCCATAGTTTTAGTGTTGTTATATTTATTTATTTTGTGTCTGTATGGAATGTATAGGTATAAATGTGGTTCAGTTTCCTTGGTTTAGTTTAAAAAATAAATCATTACATTTTTCAAACACAATGTGTTTGATGCTCCTTGAGCTAAAAGACACTGCATGAAGTCAGATTTTAGCATATTTAGGTGAGTTTTGGTGCTTAGCTTACTATTGTCCACTGAAAAAGTTTGCATGGCTTCACGGCAGGTAAAAACACTTTTTGTGCGTACATGAGATCATAGGTTTGCAAATACCTCAGCAGATTTTTGATGACTCTTTTGTATTTGAACTTTAATTTTTTTAGATTTAGACTTGGTTACCTTGTCCTTATTGATACTGGAAGTTGGTGTCTTTTTGGTACTATTAATTGACACATAAAACCAGACAGAACAAAAAAATATTTTTATGGTGAAAAATAGTTTGTAAATAAAAATATATAGGCTAAATTAAAATCAGAAAATATCTTTCGGAACACCTCAAAGACTCAAATGGACATCTCTGCAGAACTATAGGACAAACAAAGGTGAGGTTACTGCACATGAAATCTTAATCTTAGCAGATTAATATAAACAAACAATGTTAGTTCAATGTTCTTTTTATTCATGTAGCTTTTGCAGTTGTACCCTTTAAAATAACTATAAAGGAACCTTGTTTTCTGTTAACAAAAATTGCAATAGTTTTTCCAAATACTTACGTCTTCCACACATTATTTTAGTTCAAAGACACAAACTTAATTGGTCTTGCCACTTTTTTTTTTGCAGCATTCTTAAGGATAGGTATGAAAATAGCTATGCATTACATAAATTGTGTATGGAATTTTGTCACTAATGAAAACATTTTCTTTTTTATGAAGGAGCTTGTGAAGCCCTAACTGCTTTATTGGCCTGAAAATAGCGCTGAAAAAGCAGCGTTGTGTTTTTCTTTTTCTCTTCTAATAACAAATATGCTTTCCTAACACTACAAAAGAACTTAATGTGTGTTGTGAGACTGTCTTTCCAGACAAAATGAAATTCTTCTGAACTAGTGGGACATAAACTCCTATCCAGTTTTCTCCAGCTCTGACACCAAGCAAGCCTCCACAGACCAATTACCTTATTTTCTAAAAGGCAACTCTCTGGAGCGTTAAAAACTGAGGCAATATTCTTTGCAACAGTTTCTTGTTGTACTGGCACTTAACATTGATTAAAGAATGATAAAACAGTTTTTTTTATATTGGCTGTACCTCATTGTTTGACAGACACTATAACGAGATTTCCCTTCAGATGGCATGTAGACGATCATTGTTAGCTCAAAAATTATTAAAATGTTCAGATAGATTTCTTTTCAAGTAAATCCTGTTAATTTCTCGGTCTGTTTTTTATATTTGCTTCCATATTTTTCAGAATTTATCAAATGCTTTGAAGAACACAAGTCATATCAATTCAGGATTTACATTTAACGCCACTGTTTTTTCAGGACAAAAGTACTGATTTCATTCTTCCCATTTGCCTTTCTGTCTTCTGTAGGGTATGATGGGTGTAGTGGGCTGGACCTTGGTCCTACTCTTCTCAGTCACGATGCCTGTTGCATCCCAAAAACCTCCAAAACTCAAAGTGGGTGTGATTCTAGGCCAGACACGCCCAGTAGCTGACCAGAACCTTCAGCCTCCTCAACGCCCTGATGATCCACTTGAAACCTCTGTGTTCATCCTGAAGATCAACCAGACAGACCCAAAGTCTGTAATCATAGAGGTGAGAATGATTTACATTCTTAGGTATTTTAAGGAATTACACATATGCCAACAAACCTTCTGATGCCCTTAGGCAACAAAATATTCGTTTAAACTTAAAACTAACAACAGTTCAATGGGTTCAATGGAGAGTGCCCCTCCTGGGGACTCCCTTGTCCTGCTGGGGGACTTCAACGCTCACGTGGGCAATGACAGTGAGCCCTGGAGGGTCATGGTTAAGATCAGGCTCCCCTGATCTGAACACGATCTGAACTCGAGTGATGGTCTGTCGTTGGACTTCTGTCCTCGTTATGGACAACACCATGTTCAGGCATAAGGGTGTCCATATGTGCACTTGGCACCAGAACACCCTAGGCCACAATTTGATGATAGATACAAGCGGCTGAAATGTGTTTTTCCCATAGAGTGTCTGGGCTCTCCCTTAGATATAGGATAAGAAGCTAGGAAATCCATGAGGGACTCAGAGTAGTGCCGCTTCTCCTTCATGTCGAGAGGAGCCAGTTATAGTGGCTCGGGCATCTGGTTAGGATGATTCCTGGACACCTCCCTCTGAGGTGTTCCAGGCATGTCCCGGAGGAGACCCTGGGTAAGACCCAGGACACGCTGGAGGGACCATATTTCTCGGCTGACCTGGGAATGCCTTGGGATTTCCCCGGAGGAGCTGGAACAAGTGGCTGGGGAAAGGGAAGTCTGGGCCTCGGTTCTTAGGCTGGTACCCCTGCGACCCAACTCAGGATAAGGAGAAGATGGATGGATGGATGGATGGATGGATGGATATATTGTGCTGTCCTGGCATATGTGTAAACTCCTTTGGTTAAAACTTGGGTTTATTCACTCTGTCTCAGGTTTGTGGGCTTTTGTCTCGGGAAGGTCTCCATGGCCTTGTGTTTGCTGATGGCACCGATCAGGAGGCCATCGCCCAGATCCTAGACTTCCTGTCTGTTCAGACACAGCTTCCAGTTTTGGGTGTTCATGGAGGCTCCTCTATGATAATGGCTGATAAGGTGAGTCACCTACAAAAAAATACCTTAACCTTTTTTGTGTTCAAAATGTTTGGCATTTGGAATAACACACAGCTGTGATGTGTCATTTGTGTATGATAGACAGATAGATAGATAGATAGATAGATAGATAGATAGATAGATAGATAGATAGATAGATAGATAGATAGATAGATAGATAGATAGATAGATAGATAGATAGATAAAAAACTTTATTAATCCCTTTGGGATTTACCCTCAGGGAAATTGTAGTTCCCATCTTCCACACAGCACCAACACATCAAACAATACATCAATACTTGAATGAAAATCAAATTAAATGGAAGACGGTTTTTGTTTTGCATTGTGATGTTTTTTGTCAAACCAAAAATAGTTTTGTGACATGATCACCAAAACAGGAAATGAACACTGAACTTATAAGTTTTCCTTTGCTTTAGGAAGTTAATGGGTTGTAAAGTAAAGACCTATTTATGGAATATGTCAGGTGAGTGTTTGGAAATATATTGGGACCATAGACAAAGGATATGAGCACTTGTGCTTTAAAGATCCTCCTTACTGGTTTTTTTCTATCAAACATGTTGCTAATAATGTTTTGTCTCTGATTTAGTGGAAATATTGATGTTGATGAGACTTTCTCCAAAATTACAAGCTTTTTCAAGCTGTATAGTTCCACTATTGAAAATGAGGAGCTAACATTCACAAATGACATTGAAATAAAATCCAGCCTAACGTGTAGCTTGAGGAGGGTTAGGGTTCACCCTAACCTACTCAAGGAAAATTATCCCAGTTTCAGAAGATGTGCTTTTAACTTACCAGTGCTCTATGGATTCTTCTATCAGTTTGTATTCTCTCACATTTAGATCATCAAACCAAATTTTAGATCTACCATAACTGACTGACACCTGCTGATTTGAAACCAGCTTCTGACTATGAGCAATTTTTATACATGTGGTAGATCTCAGCCAGCTGGTGAGAGAAAAATAACTCTTAATCTCCAAAAGTTTGGCCTGGCATAAGGGAGCAAACTACCTACAGCTAAAACACATTTTATGGCAAAACACAGGGGTAGAGCAGGGAGTCAACAGTCAGACCATTAAGTAACTACAGGTGTCATTTGTGATTGCTATTTACTTGTTTTTTCTTGTACTTTTTTATGTAACCCCCCTGTGCCTCCTTTAATTGTCCCTTGGGGGTAAATAAAGTTATTTTTAATTGAATTTGAAATGAATTGAATTAAAGGTCATCAGGAAAAAACAAGTTATCTTTTACAGACAATTAGCTGTAGCAACACTGTTTACGTGTTTTATCATTTTGATAAAAATGTTGAGACAAGAAGTTTGACTACAGATGGTATGTCAGCATTAAAATGTTCTTTACAAATACTACATGTGGCCTGTGTTGGGACTTTTTAGGGCCAACCCACATTTTTCTTGAGATAAGATAAGATCTATGTTTTACCATCATGGAGAAAACAAAAACTGTTATGTTCAGAAAAATGCATGAACACTGGCTAATATAGTGTATTAGCCATTAAAGCCACTTATGTAAAGTATTCTTTGTGATGCCATCAGTGAATGACCGTGCTGACACCCATGTATCAATCAGAGTAACATTGTTGGTCAGAACTGGAGCTGGATGTACATAGAAAAAAATATGACTATGATGAGGTACAAGCCTGAACACAATCAAAAAGGAAAAGATGAAACTCTCTTTTATTGCTTAACTCTTTTCAAGTGTTCCTATGTTGAATAAGTAGCCAGATGGATGTGATGTTAGTAAATGGATGCTGTAGATAATAAATTCACACACTGGAGTGTCTTTGTACAGTCATGGGAAGATGTTTTATAGAACATACAGCATTCTCAAGTGTATAACGTTTATTTTAGCAGACAATCATGAGTTGTTGTTAAAAAGCCTTTTATGTCTGGACTAAAGCTGAGCAATGCAAGACCAAAGCAGGAGGTGGAAATAGCTGTATCAAGTCATTGCTTAGCAGGTCACCAGATAGATTTTTAGTTTTCATAAAAGCAAATAAAGATGTACTTTATTATTTGGGCTTTGTTTTGTTTTAGTCGATACTCAGCACAAAGTTAGGGGTGCACATATCTCTCTCTTATCTGAATTTTCCCCATGGTACTGACTGTAGAGCTTGCTGACTGACAGACAAACTGAAGAAGCTTTGATAAAAACACAACTGGTTGTTTAGCTTTTAAATCTCTCAGGGCACAAAAGACAAAACACAGGAACCAATAACTGCTGCAATACAGCAGTCTTTTGAAGTTGAAACTGACTGGGGATCGGGCACTGGTGTATATACTGTATATGTGTATATATATGTGTAGGTGTGTGTGTGTATGTGTGAGAAAAGATAAGTAAAACAGAAAGCAGGGGAGAGAGGTGGGAGTGAGTTTGAAGGTTTGGGAACTGCAGTGGCAGCTTGAAGGTCAGTGGCTTGAACTTCCTACTGAGAACAATGACAGAAAAAGTAAATAAAATATGTCTGTCTTGTCCTTAATCTGTGCTGTTAATATGCCATTAAACAAGGTACTTAATCCCCTACTGCTCTAATTGAACTGCTCAGTGGCCAAAAGTACAAGCGTATGGTCTTTTTTTGGGCAGCTTGCAGTAGAGAGGTGCCACTGTTTGTTGCCCAGTAACTAACTAGCCTGTACAATTGTTCCTGTGGGCCTGACCTGGAAATAAAACCATTTTTTTATGTCCAGTTTAAAGTAAGGGCAAAATCAGCCAACTACCAGAGAGGTAACAAATCACAGTGAGACAGTAAATCATTGAATATACATTATAAGCTTTTCTCTTGGTTGCATAGGAGATTCACTTAAAGAGAAAAATGTGTGAGTGGACAAAGCCCATCTGGTCTTTAACTGGATTTAAGTGGAAAATACACAGTGGTGTCATGGTTATGACGTATGGTAAGTTTTATTTTATTTTATTTTTTAAGAAAGACATTATTACCTTTTTGAATACAGCAGTAGTTTGTTTTTCTGTTCTCATACAGTAGTAAATGGAATCCCAGCAGCTTATTATCTTCTGGTATAGAAACCCTGGAATCTCCTCTCCCAGCCAGGTTTAGCTGTAACAAAGCTTTTTAAATGGAAAAATTTGTCTGATTTCTGATTGTGAATTTTTAATTAAGTTTAATACACCTTTAGTCAGAAACAGTTGGGGAAGTTTGCTTGAAAAATTGCTAAAGAAATGAATCATTATTCAGAGCTGTGGCCTTCATTCTTCTGCAGATTGTCTGATTAAAACATTGAATAGACTCATCAGATGTAATAACGTGTCACAGTCTCTGTGCCAAACGCAAGCTCAGTTACAGAGGCCATGAGGATTTTCAGTGAGGTTGCCACATGTGTCATGTTTGACACTCAAACTGTGATGGCGACAGAACCACAATGAACAATGTCTCAGCGTTTTTCAGCAGCTCTATTAGCTCCCTACTAATTTCACAGCATCAAACACATTTAGGCATTAGTGTTGTGAAAACTTACACAACATAACAGCCTTACACCAACAAACATAGTCTGCTCTGAAGACAAAATGCCTCAATATATTATGTCTCGGCTGCATAAATGCTGCTGTTATACCTGCTTCCTGCTCTGATAAGATCAGTAGTATCAGGAGGCAGAACTTGAATAATTCGCTTTTGTTATTGTGGACTAACAAAAAAACAAAGCATTGTTAGGAGCCTGCAGCCAGTGCACTCTCCGCAGCCACATTCATTTAAGATTCTTTCAAATCATTTTTATACTTAAGCAGCATCAATCCATACTCTTCCCAAGGTACATTTAGCATTTAAGTTGTGTTTAGTAATCTTCTAGACAGGTTTCTTCACAGGGAGCACAATATCTGCAATGAAAAGTGATGCTGCCCAGAAAGAAGATTTACGATTCAGTTTAAGATTCAAGCAAGCGGCTCGGTGCTCTAAAATAATGGACATACAACACACGGAGGCGGGCAGAACAAGTGTGAAATACTTGGTGTTAAAGCAGCGTTAAGCTGCCAAAATGCAAACTTAACTGTCATGATTATGACATATTTCAAGTAAAGGCTTTCTCCAGTTGTCATTTTTATCAGCTATTCAGCAAGCCTTAGACCCATCACTGTGAATCACATAAACAGTAACAGACACTGCTGGGTCCCCCTGAAAACTGATAAATACTGTGGAGACAGAACTTGACTCAAGAAAGCCTTTATTTTTAAAAATATTTCTAATAAAATAGGTAAAATCTTTTAAAAAATAAAGTTTAGTCTTAGTATTTTTATGCAGAATTTGAACAAATTGGTAACACTTTATTTGATGGGTTGTGAATAAGACTGTCATGACACCGTCATAAACATGACATAACACCTGTCATGAACATGAGTACGTCTTCATGAATATTTATGACTGCTGTCATAAAGTGTCTTTAATTTGGTAAATTATGACACTTTTAATACAAAGTTGACATTATTCAAAATGTCGTCGTTATGACAACTTGTCATTAACCAAGAAATCATGATCTGACATAAATTTGTTATAAAAATATTACTGATTAAACTCCAGCTTTAATAACATAAAGCTACATCATTTTTAAAGAACACAAAGAACAGAAATGTATCTGAAGGAAGGCAGTGCTTTGCAGATACAAGGAATTATGTTTCATGAAACAAACTGTGGTCTTAGCTCATCTCTGGAGGCTTACCAGGACTGCTGTCTTCATTTCCACACGTTCATCAGCAGGAGAGCTTTAACTCTTTGATCTGACTTCTTGGAGCGTGTACCTTTCACTCTCTTCCAGTGAAACTTTGTTTTCACTGTAAAAGAGCACACCGTTATGCATTTTAGTGCATAACAGTGAAGAATTGTATACAAAGGACTGGATGATGTGCTCTTAATTTGCTTCAGGGAATGAATGTGGTATGGACAAGAAAAATAAGCACGTAGAAACCCGAGAGATGAACTAGATTAGCTGGGAATTCTGTTCTTACATTGCCAAGAGACCACTCTGGGAACTAAGACATGTTGTTGGCTTTGCCCCATCCCCATATGCGCTCGCTCTTCCTCCGCCAGCACTCTTATTCTCTTCTCTTTACTTCCCAGTTCTTAGTGTGTGTGTTGGGGAGGAGTGGGGGGATGTACTGGGGGAGGGGTAGGGGGTCACAGTATGTAGCATAAGAACACTAACATGCTGAAATGGAGGGTTGTTAATTAAACATGAATGTTCTTTCTGCTTTGCTCTACCTCTATGGCAGGATGCCACTCTGTGTCTGCGTAGTTGGATGTGTGTGTATGTAGGGGTGTGTGTGGTTTGAAGAGGCTGTGTGTCCCAGCTCGGGATGTCCCATATTGGTAGGGCCATTTGCGAAGGTTTTTTGCTGAACTACTTTAATATTTTACACCTGCTCCCCTCACCTGCTGTCAGTCGCAGAAGACACACTGCTGCGTCATTCACTCCCAAACTCCTTTAATGCTTTCACCTCTAATTTATTCTCCTCTGCTACCTTTTATGTCTGTCTCTCTCTCTCTGTCTTTCTGTCTGTCTCTCTCTCACTCGCCCTGTCTCTCTGGCTCACTCCATGTATTGTCTTTTAATGTCTTAACCTCCTGGCTTATTTTATCTGTGGCTGTTATTCTCAGGTAGTTAGAATAGAAAAAGATCTGCAAGTCAGTTTTAGAAAATCTCCCTAGCCATCAAATCTTATGAAGTGAGATCGAATGACATTAATGACTTTTCTCTTATGAGAAAAACACAGTTAGTAGCTGGGATGATACAGTTAGTGTAGTGACAATAAAGAAGAAAAGACTCCAGCTCTCGGTTCTGATACTGTCTGTCATTCTCTAGGCTGCATTTTCATCACAGGTCTTGAGACCTAACTCCTTCTAGCTCAGCTAAGGAGCAGAGCAAACTGAACTGGTGGCATGTCTGAGATAATTCTGTTTTTCTATGCAGGAGCTACAGCAGCTATGGTCTAACAACAACAACAACAAAAAAAGTTTTACTATTTGCATTTTTAAAAGATCTGTTTCCACAGAGAAATGTGTGAAATTTGCAAAGGTCCTCAACAACACAATAAAAATTCCGTCTTTTATTTAGAAATGACTGAACCTCCATATTCACAGCTAACATCTGGAAGGACAAACACAGCCTGGTTTCTCTGCAGAGCGGCAGCTGTTAACAGTTGCTGTTCAGTATTTATTTCTTCTCATTCAAACACTGTTGTCCAACAACTTGAGCCCTGCTTTGATTAAATGTCTAGAAAATATACTTTCTTACACCTAGCAATCACTGTGTGCATTACAGGATACATATGGAAACATTATTCTGATATATTCACACTGAAAAGCTTTCCATCTGCACTGGAGGGAACATCTGGTCTTAGTGCTAAACTAAGGGGTGCCTTACTGGTTAGAGAGCATCTCTTACAACACTTTAAAGTTAATGGGGGCGTGCCGTGGTGGTGGAGGGGTTAGCGCAACCCACATTCAGAGGCAACGTGGCCTTGACGCGGCTGTCGCGGGTTCGACTCCCGGACCCGACGACGTTTACCACATGTCTTCCCCCCTCTCCTTCCCCCTTTCCTGTCAGCCTACTTTGAAAAAGGGACACTAGAGCCCACAAAAAAAGACCCCTTGCGGGGCTATTAAAAAAAAAAAAAAAAAGTTAATGGGGCACCTGGTAAAAATATGAACAAAGCCTTTAATATGTTCAACTTTTAGCACAATCGCAAGAAGTTACATTTTTGGTAACACTTTATTTGAAGGGATGTGCATAAGGCTGACATAAACATGAAGGATTGTCCATAAATGTTGTCATGAAGTGTCATTTGGTAAATAATGACACTTTTTAAAATGGTTTTATTGGCTCTAGTGGCCTTTATTTGATAGTGAATTAACAGGAAAGAGGGTAATGACAGACGGGGGAAGACATGCGGCAAAGGTCACCAGGACGGGAATTGAACCTGCGACGCCTGCGTCGAGGACTAAGGCCTCCATATTTAGACTGTGCTTAACCCCTACGCCACCACAGCACCCCATAATCACACTTTTAAAGCAAAGGTGCACTAAAAGTCCATTAAAAGTGCCAATTTTGCATTATTTGGTAAATAATAAATCTGCAAATGCTAAGTTTCATTAAGAGTAAAAGTGTCAACAATGCATTAATGTTATCATTTACCAAATACCACTTTATGACAATAGTCATAAACATTTATGAAGATTCCTTCATGTTTATGAATGTGTCATGTCAGTCTTATGCACACCACTTCAAATAAAGTGTTACCAAATTTTCTATAAGAAAAAAAAAAACAGGTAAAGGGCTTGTTAAAAGTATTCACCCCGTGGATGTTTTATTCTATTTATTTTACAAATCAAACAAGATAAAAACAAACAAAAAGTGTAACAAAAAAGTAACTATGTACTGTAAATATTCTCTCAAAATCTCCTAAATTTGACTAAATGGCAGAGTGTGTGTACTTAATCTTCAGACAATGAAAAGACCTATGCCTTGGAGACAAGGAGCAGAGAAAATATATTCATCATGATGCCAGAAACATAAAATGTATTAGAAACTATGAATCCAGAAACCACTGGCTCAAGTATTACTAGAGATAGATGTACTCGACAAGTGTGAATATGCAGGGGAAGCAGAAGACAAGATTAACTATAACAAACTGGCTAACATATGAAAGATTAAATGCAGCAGTAAACCTAATCCAACATGGCCTCTCAAAGCACAGCCATAAAAAAAACAAACACAAGCAAAACAGTGATGCAGAAATAACAAAAAGAAAAAAAATCCATAAACATCCTGCTGTATTTGCCATTGTCTGTGTCTGGAAAGCATGAGTCCCTGCTGACAGCAATGCAATTTTGATGAAAACATTTTTGGTTAAAAATAACTTCTTCTATGAGATGCATCAGTACATACCAGAAATATTCAGCAATAATGACACAAAGAGGTCTTAAAATACCAGACACTTGATTTTTTTTATACCAGTTTTGTTATACAATGCTTAGAAAAAGTATTCAACCTCTAGCCCCTGGAATTTTATTTGACTCTTTTATTGCTTTTACATAACAACCATGATAAACAAAAGGTGTTTTTTTGATGCCCCTCCCTCTTTACTAAAAACTACAAAATGGCCTTTTAATGTCAAAGTTCAATCTTATTTGTTCAAAATAACCCTAGCTGAATGAACGTATTTAACATAAAATAGGTGATTACATAGATATTGGCTCTGTACTGGGACTAAGGCTGGAGTCCCTGGAAACTGTGGTGGAGAGGAGGACACTGAGGAAGGTTCTGTCTATTATGGACAATAAACAGCACCCTCTCCACCACATAGGGGACAGACAGCGGAGCACCTTCTCACATAGGCTGCTCCAGCTCCGCTGTCGTAGGGACAGATACAGGAAATCCTTCCTGCTACATGCTATCTCACTGTACAATAAAAGCTAAATCATTGTTCTGCACTAATCAGTCCGATTTTGCACAACTGCACTGTGGCACACTTGCTGTACATATATTTACATATACAGTACAGACCAAAAGTATGAGGGGCCGTTTAGGACAAAATTTACGTTTTGTCTCTCACACACTACCAAAAAGTCTCGCATACTCCAAAAAAGTAGCCACGCACACTCCAAAAAATTACGTTTTGTCTCTCACACACTACCAAAAACTCTCGCACACTCCAAAAAATTACGTTTTGTCCCTCACACACTACCAAAAACTCACGCATACTCCAAAAAAATAGCCTCGCATACTCAAAAAAATTACGTTTTTTCTCTCACACACTACCAAAAACTCTCGCATACTCAAAAAAATTACATTTTGTCTCTCACACACTACCAAAAACTCACGCATACTCAAAAAAATAGCCACGCACACTCAAAAATTACTCACGCACATTCAAAAAATACTCAAATTGCGTATACACACACTACTAAAATGTCACACACACACACACAAACGTTAACTTTCTCGCTCACATACACTACTATCAGCTCGCTCACATACACTGTACTAACAGCTCGCACATTCACAAACGTTAACTTTCTCGCTCACATACACTACTACCAGCTCGCGCACATACACACAAACGTTAACTTTCTCGCTCACATACACTGCTAACAGCTCGCACACACACAGACGTTTATCTCTCACATACACAAGACTAAAGTTGAACACACACACAGTACTAAGACTCGTTTTATGTATGTGTGAGAGCGAGACTTTTTATGAATGTGTGAGAGCGACACTCTTTATGAATGTGTGAGAGCGAGACTCTTTTTGAATGTGTGAGAGCGAGACTCTTTTTGAATGTGTGAGAGCGAGACTCTTTTTGAATGTGTGAGAGCGAGACTCTTTTTGAATGTGTGAGAGCGAGACTCTTTTTGAATGTGTGAGAGTTGTCACAGAAGAGGCGGGGCATAATTTTTGGATCAAACTGCGCATGCGTAGATCCTAAACTATAAGTTTCGATTGTTGACTCACTGTATGTTCTATTACTTAGTATATTTGTGCTTTTAAATATATATAGAACGTTTAACTTTCTTGTAGATTAAATGTGCTATAGAAATAAATGAATCTGATTGATTGATTAAAAATAGCAAAATTGCTGTAGTATTTTTTTGGAGTATGCGTGAGTTTTTGGTAGTGTGTGAGGGACAAAACGTAATTTTTTGGAGTGTGCGTGGCTATTTTTTTGGAGTATGCGAGAGCTTTTGGTAGTGTGTGAGGGACAAAACGTAATTTTTTGGAGTGTGCGAGGCTATTTTTTTGGAGTATGCGAGAGCTTTTGGTAGTGTGTGAGAGACAAAACGTAATTTTTTGGAGTGTGCGTGGCTACTTTTTTGGAGTATGCGAGAGTTTTTGGTAGTGTGTGAGAGACAAAACGTAAATTTTGTCCTAAACGGCCCCTCATACAAAAGTTTGGACACACATGCATGTCCAAACTTTTGGTCTGTACTGTACATATCTGCATTTTTTTTTAAATCTTTGCAAGGACTGCTCTTAAGTTGCTTTTATATTAACAGCATTTCATATTTTTACAATTTATAGCATTTTCTATTTTATTTTTTATTTTTATTTTATCTACAACTACTACTCAGTGGTAGTTGTTATTGTGTCTTGTCTCTATGCTGTAACTTTGAAGTAATTTCCCTGCTGGGATGAATAAAGTACTTCTGTTCTATTCTATTCTATTCTATTCTATTCTATTCTATTCTATTCTATTCTATTCTATTCTATATTCACACAGTAGAGAGTCTGTGTGGACAGGTTCCAGTCAGGCTTGTACATCTGGTCAGCTCAGTGTTAAGTAATGAGTTCTTCATTCTTCCTTTCAAAAATTTTTAAGTTGTGTGAGGTTGTGTAGGAATCGGCAGTGAGTAGTCCTGTTCAAGTCCTGCCACAAACTGTATCCAGTTGAGATCTGGGCTTTGACTGGGCCATCCAGAACATCCGCCTTGTTGTCTTCAATCCTTCTGTGTAGCTGCAGCTTCAGGTCATCGTCTATCTGGAAAATAAATGGTTTCAGAAGACATAGTTCTCTTGCAGATGGAAACAAATTGTCAACAACAACATAAAGGGAACCAGGAGTTCCCTTTATGTTGCTGCATTCATTTCACCTTCTAACTTGACAAGCCTTCCAAGGCTTGTCCGTAATGCTGCCATCACATGGCTTCACAGTGGGGATGGTGTGTTTGTGGTATGTTGATACTCTACTCGAGTATCAACATGACTTTCCTTCCCCAGAGACTTCCTCACCACTCTGCTGTAAAGCTTTGACTGGTGAATAACCCTGCAACAGCTGTTCTCTGGAGGGTCTCTCTAACTCAGCTGTTGAAGCTTGTAGTCATGGTAACTTAGCGTCCACTCTAACTATTCTTCTTTATGAGTTTGTGAGGATGGCCTGATCTTAGCAGATCTACTCATGGATCATATTCCTTCCATGTCTTGATAGATTGAACTGAACTGTAAGGAATGTTCCATGCCTTAAAGATATTTTTGTATCTATTCCATGTCTTGTATTTTTCAATAATGTTTTTACTGATTTATTTGGAGTGTTCTTTTGTCTTTGTGCTGTAATTGTAGCCGGGAATATTGATTAACCAGTTGGACCCTCCAGACTCTGGTATCATTATATTACAATCACTTGAGATGCACTCACTCACTGCACTCAGGTGATCCTCATTTGTAGAGAAAAGTTTTTCCTTTTGACATTAGAGAGATTTTATTTTATTTTTATTTTTTTTAACAAAGCCAAATTTGACGGATTTGTAAAAGCAAAAATGGTTAAAACATCCAACACAGTCACAACTCATCATTGTGTTCCTATAAATAGTTAAGTTAGTGAACATTTCATTAAAACATTTTATTTTATATTTTGTGAGCACTGCAGAACAATGTACAGAAACCACAAACTTCCTTGAAACAGACTCCCTCAAACCTTAAGATTATTTTACTAATGCTGAGCTATCAGGATTTATGAAGTCTTCTCCATCCTGACTGGTGATCTGAATGTTTCTGAACAGTTTCTGAAAGCCATGTCTGGGAAAAATATCCTTGTGGCATCTGTAGCTTTAATGTTTCATTTCTATATAGGGATTACGATATAAATAAGTGCTAGAATCATTTTCTCTGCCACCTTTTGTAAATAGCAGGCTATGACCTCAACATTTCTATTTTTTTTAACAAAACAGAAACAAGGCCAGACTGTGGTGAAATTTCAGTTTAATGTTGGCCTGGTGTCATATGAAAGCAGACCACCGTTATCTGGACAGCTGAAGGAAAACTCCTTCCAGTACCAGCTGCTGTCCAGCAGCTTGGTCTTCATGGTCCTGCCTGGCGGTGCTGCTGTGCAGCTCCAACAGCCTAAGCTGCTTTAACACAGCAGCAATCACTCCGGCTCATCCCAGCCAGCTCTTATTCTTACAACCAGTGGTGTTCATGAGGGAAAGAAAAGAAGTTTCCCTTTTTTACTCTTGGGTACAAATTGCCCTTTGCCAATACCAATCAGAAAAAGTTCTGGCTTTCCCGCCGCCCCTCTCTCAGAGCATGACCTTCTCTGGCTAGAGAGTCAAGCTAAAGTTACGACTTTTATTTATTTTCAGCCATATTCCTGAAAACTGGCTGAGCAAGGCACAATGTATTATGTGTCTGGGATTAATCCAAGGTGTCATCTGTGACTATTGAGAGAAGTGATTTGACTCAACAAAACTTGGGTTCCCTGAACTCATCAGAGTTCAGGGTAAGTAAATGAATGCTATCTTTAAAAAAAAGGAGAGGAAAAAAAATCATCTTCCAGAAGTCAGAATATGTCACCAGTTTAAAATGTGTCTGCTACATCTGGTTCCAGTGATAACAGGAAAATAATGCTTCCTTCTTTTGAGTGACATTGTGTGTTGTTGCAAAAAAAATTACTCTGCTGCTAAACTGTTTTTGTACAACAAAATATACTCAACAGGACTTAGCATTGCATTACTCAGAGAGAAGCTGAATGCTGTAGCTTTTCCGTTGTTTCGTTTTACCTGCAGGCCACTGATAAATTCATCTACAGGAATGAAGAGATAGAGGTATGACTGCATGCTGATCCTGGTTAGTCAAGTTGGTGAAATAAATCTAAAAACTCATATTTTTAAAATTTGAGGAGAAGCTCAGACTTAAAATAAATCTGATGAAAACTTAGTTTCTTACAAAAATACTTTTATTTTTTTAATTTTTTAGCCTTTTGTCATTTAACAGTTACAATAATCATTTTATTGAGATTTTATGTGACAGACAGTGATAGTTATAAAGCTGAAGGAAAAGATGCATGGTTTCTACATTTTTAATTAAAATATCTGAAGAATGTCACATGAAACTCTATCAGACCCTCCTGAGTCAATGCTTTGCAGAACCACCTTTTGCTGCATTAATAATTGCATGTCTGTGTGGGTTTTAGGGTGTCTGTACATATCTCTATGCACATCTAGAGATTTTTTTTTTTTTTTGCCCAATCCTTTTTTTTCGAGACTTCAAGCTGTCAGGTTGGATAGTTTCTGTGAATCATAGTTTTGATTCTCAGTTGCATTTAAATCTGGACTTTGACCAGGCAGATGCATGAGTATGTTCTGAAAAACGTAATTGTTATTTTGGTTTCATGCTTAGTGAGTGGATATTTCACAGTGGGGTCGGGTATCCAGCGTTAGTTTTATTCCAGGCCAACATTGACTTTTTGACTCGTCTAACCATATCAGTACCTTGGATCTCTCCAACTCAACTCATCTGGTCCTCTTGGTCACTTCTCTGATTAATGCTCTTCATAGTTTTGGTGCACTGTGGCTACAGGTTTGATGTTTTGATGTGTTCTTTGCATTTCCAGATGATGGAAAGCACTTATTTTTGCACCAGAAATGATAGCCATAAGAAAAGAAAATCTGAAAAAATTGTTGCTTGATTATCAGGTGCATTTCAAGATCCTTGTTTCGACCTGCAGAACTCTACATGGGCACACACTGACTTCTGCATCCCTACGGCTCCATTAGGGTCCTGTGATCAAACCAAATGCAACACAGACAACTGAAGGAGATAGAGCTTTCTCTTCTGTAGCTCCAGGATAGTGGTGAAGATATGGTTATCATAAAGAGGAAGGAGGGGTGCTGATGAATAAAATCACAATAAGATCATAAAAACCTACTGCAAAACTTTACTCCAACTATTAAATTTCCCTTACCAAGGCCACAGACTTAATCTGTGTGGGGGGATTGTTTATGTTTGGTCTATTGACCCACTGACAGTGTGTTCAAGTTACAAAAATCTTTTTCTGGAAAATGCTGTCTGCAGAGTAAATTCCCTCATGTAACCATTTGTGTCTTTATTCATCTTCTCTGCTGGCGCTGAGTCTCAGTTGTTTGCTCACTAAAAATGACTGCTGGAAATATCAATATCTGCTCAGCAGAGCTGCTGCAGCTGTTTAGTATGCACAGTGTTGATGTGTCCTGTTGGCTGCCTGTCCTGTGTGACTGAACAGCAGGATGCTGCTTTCAATCAACAGAGTGTCACATACATTAAGAGAATTACTTTGACTAGACCTACTGTCCACAAATGTGTCTGCAGGACTTTTTTGTAAAGGTGTGTGTACATAATACTTCACAAATCCTTCCAATATGTCAGCACTCATCTCCGCTCAGCCTCCAACATGCCACAGTGCAGTAGTCATCCCACAGAAGTCTCCGTCAGAGCATTGATATATTTGCTCATCCTCTCTCCTGCATCACTTTCTCCTGACCCCCTATTTCACAGAGACCCTCTGTGTTTTTTTACTTGCTCCCTTTCATTTTGTCATATCTCAGCAGCCTTATCCCAGTTCCCCTTTCTCTTGTCATTGCTTCTGCTCTCCTCCTTCTCTCACGCCCCAGTTGGGGAGGACAATGCCATGGCAATGGCAGGGTTGTGGTGTGGTGTATTTGTCTGTGTGATGTCACACTACAGCAGCTCGATAGTCGCTCTGTCTTTTTTCTTTTTAATCCCTTTGCTCATGGACCACTCTGCTATTTTAAGATTCTATAAACCTTTTCAAAGAAGCTTCAAGGGAAAAGCTTGTCCATGCACCGTGTACCACACGAGTCTTTTTGTGTGAACGATTCGACGTGTAGCAAAGGGAGTGTTTCTGTTTATTTGCTCATGTGTCATATCAACTCATCTCAGAATTTTTGGTCCAGTACTTTGTAATTACTCCAAATCTGTTAAAATCTTAAGTTGTTTTGTAGATTGACTTGATTGTAGTCTCAATCTACAAAATTTTGTGTTAGTTTTTTATTTTGGTTAGATTAGTCTTTTTTCTGTTCAGACCTTTCTTAGTGATTCTAGTTTATGTTTCTTTTCTTGCATCTACTTATTCCTAGTTTATTTATGTTTAGTTTGTTTCACTGTTAGATTAATTTTCTAGTTCCCTGTATACTCTTCCCTGCTCCCTGTGCCACTTTCTCTCTCTTCCTCTCCTGATTGTATATACATATACTGTATATATACAGTACAGACCAAAAGTTTGGACACACAGTTGTGTATATATATATATAAATACAGTACAGACCAAAAGTTTGGACACACTTTCTCATTGAATTCAATGAGAAAGTGTAGGGGGGTAGGGGGGGTCTTGTCACGGAGTTGCCTGTTGTAGACGAAACGTTGATCAGCTGTTTGCCCACCTAGAACCTTAGCTTGCAACAGGATTGCCTATAAGAACATATAAAAGTTACACTCCACGGTGGAGTCGAGGGACACTGATGAACAGGGGCCAATAGTGTTTGTATGGGGTAGGCTCTGTTCTGACAAGTTGTGATCAGTTCCTGGAATAAAGGTGGCCATGGTGAACCTGCAGTTGTCTCCATCATCCTTTCATGTCGAAGTTTTTACAGTGGTCTCATTTTCTTACCTGGCAAAAGCCTGGCATCCCAACAGGGATTTGCAAACCTTTTTATAGCCACTGTATTTGCTGTTTGCCTCTCGCCAGAGTGAAATGATGGTAAGAACCAGGCCCGGCGGCATGGGCGGGCATTGGGGGGCATTGCCCGCCCACAGAGTCAGCCGTGCCCCCCCTGGACTGGAAGCTGTTTGTTGTTTTTACCTTAGAATGGCCAACTTTCTGTTATTCCTATATCAATTTGGTACAGTAGGGGCTTTCGCACTTCCCATATCGGTATCCTCTGTCACTGTTTTCAGCAGTTAAAACTGTTTAATCCATTGTAACCTGTTTTTCCGAGCCGCCTTTAAACGCAACATGAGCGCTAAGACGCTCGCGCTGGGTTTACACCTGTGCGGCAGCGACGGAGACCTGCTGCTTCTGCGCAGAGCTGCGCAGGTTTGTGTTAGAATCATGCAGCAAACCAGCAAAACGCAAAGAACTTTGCACTGTTTCCCCCCCAAACTAACCGACTGAGTTGAGTAATGCTGTTCAATACAGGTAATGTTAGCTAAAAGATCACTAGCTAATAATACAGCATCTTAAGCTTGTTAACAAGTAGCCTGTAGACTACTGATGTTGTCTTCGTTCAGCTACGTAGATTCATTTTGCCCCTCCAAAATAAGTCAATGCCCTGTTAAACTCCTCTGGCTGGTAAAAACCTCAAAGTCTGAATGAATATTTAAGATCACGTCTGATGTCATGTTAATAGAACAGTCAGGATCTCTAGAGAGTAAGAGGACAATAAACTTGCTGGTAAATCTGGCTCATTATTACTGCAACCTAATAATATATGAAGTCCTGAACTGTTTGATCCTGCGCCTTTCATCATATTTTTAACAGTGCACAGAGGAGCAATTCTCTCCCGCTCAGTGGCACTTTGTCTAGCATTTGTGAGTCACCATGGCACCTTTCCCAACTTAAAAAACATGAGGTGAGATTGCCTCTGCACCTCCACCTGAATTCCATGAGGGGAGATGTGTGAAAAAGGAAAAATTACTGAACACAGTCAAGGTCATGACTGAAATACAGTTTTCTGACCTCAGTAAAAACTACCCGGTGCAACAAATACATTAAACATGTTAGCTTAGCGCTCTTCAGACATAACAAACACCCTATAAAGTATTTAGTTGCTGCTGATGTATGCAAAAGACAATTTACAGTTGTCAACTCTTTTTAAAAGATATTTTTAAGTGAGCATTCACACTAGCCCTGCTTAATTTGTTTTAATCAAACTCTAGTTCATTAAGTTTGTATGTGGGGTATGAATGAGCAACTCAAAACTCAAACACAGACCAAAAAAGACTATATATATATATATATATATATACTGTATATATACAGTACAGACCAAAAGTTTGGACACACCTTTTAATTCAATGAGTTTCCTTTATTTTCATGACTATTGACATTGTAGATTCACACTGAAGGCATCAAAACTATGAATAACACATGTGGAAATATGCACTAAACAAAAAAGTGTAAAACAACTGAAAATACCCGTTATATTCTAGTTTCTTCAAAGTAGCAACCTTTTGCTGTGATTACTGCTTTGCACACACTCTGCATTTTCTTGATGAGCTTCAAGAGGTCGTCACCTGAAATGGTTTTCACTTCATAGGTGTGCCCTGTCAGGTTAATAAGTGGGATTTCTTGCCTTATAAATAGTCATGAAAATAAAGAAAACCCATTGAATTAGAAGGTGTGTCCAAACTTTTGGTCTGTACTGTATATATGTAAATAATAGGGCTGTATAATTATATCAATTCTACTATATTTATCGATTTTTTCCACCCTCGGAAGGTATCGATTTTTCATCCGCGAATATTGATATGTTAAACCATATGGGTCCATAGGCTTATAAAGTCTTTTAACATGACTGGTTTGTGACGGTGTAGCAGCAAGACTCTGCGTCCCCCAGTCTCACTTTCAACTTGTGCTGATAGTGCACATTATAAACTACACACCAGCTTTTAAATTGTGTTAATAGGCCAAGTAAAACCGGGGTTATGCTAAAATAAGTAACCCATATTTTTCCTGAATGTCAGAGAAACGTCCAAAACCAGCTTATGTGAAAGGGAATGAGCTTACAAACATTAAAAAAAAAAAAAAAACACAACATATCTTACTCACTACTCTCCAGTTTTACCAAAATGGAATATTGTAAATTCATCTTAAAAACAGGGATTGCTGAGTGTATATTATGATCTCATGTTAAGTTTATTTCTAACAGAGTGTTCCATTGTCTGTGGTTTTATACAAAATGATTGTGTTCTGCGATTTTCATGCATCTGCTTGGAGCATGGCTGGGGGCAGTAACTGTTAAATAGAGAAATCCTAACTTAAGGTAACTGCTGACATTTGGTACATTTGGTCTTGAGGCACAGTAACCAGAACACCAGCTGCAGATATTTGTCTCCAAGATCTTAATAAAATTACACCTCAAAACTATTGTACCAATACTTTGAGGTTCCAATACTGCTGGTTCTTTAGAAGGTAAACACTGAACACTAATCTACATTGTAATGGTAATACTGTATGTTCCCTCAGGCTTACATGGATAATAGGTCTGCTAAGATGTCAAATTGTTTCTTATCTTGCAGCACATGATTATTTATTTTACATGGACTGAAATGTAATTAAAATTAACACAATTTTGTAAAATCATGTGACAGTTCATGTCACATGAATATTGTTTATTTTGTGCCTCTCTTCCCCACATGATGTACATGAATGATGTGTGTATAATGATGTCAGTTTTATTCTGTGCTTTTATGAGGGATTACTACAAAGCCAATGACTAAACACAAGCAACTGTCCAGTCGTTGCTACATGTTCATGCAGGGGAGTGAATTCTGTTAGTCAGGGACTCGATCTGCTGATATAACAACTTCTTAAACCAATTTCAACAGTGAACTGAACTTGACTGCATTTTTAGATAACTAGGATCAGTTAGAATGTATTTATGTATGGCTGTATTGACCTTTTTATTATTTATTATTTTTGTGAAGAGCCTTGAAATGACATGTGTTTTGAATTGGCAGTATAAATAGACACATTGAATTGAACTGAACTGTATTCCACTGCTTACGATACGAGTATGTGAAATGAGCTTCCTCTTTAGGGTCAATGGACTCAGCCTTAGTGATTAGATGGGGAGCTTTTTCATTCTTTGAAGTAGAGCTGCTGCGTCTTCCCGGATGCCTCTTGTATTCCTCCCTTTGTAGGTTTTCCAGCCACGTCCCATTGGGAGGAAACCCCAGGGAAGACCTGGAACTCTGAGGGCCTGTGTGTTGGTTTTGGCCTGGGAATGGTTTGAGATCCCAAAGCAGTGAGCAGGAGTGTGTCTTTGGGAAGAGGGATGGTTTCCCTCCTTTACCTGATTACACTTCTAATCCTAATTTATGACATAGACTTTTAGCATCTTGATTGTTTTTTTATTCTGTTCTACATGTAAAATCAATGTACACAGCTGCTGTAAATTATTTTTGCTAATTTTTGCATAAATTATTTATGTGTATATGTTCAGAGAAAACTACCACAAATATCTTAACAGTAAATAATAGTGAATTTCTTAATGGATCAAATAGGAAGTGCTTTTGGTGTTAGTTCAAGCACTAGAGATAGGTTGATTTGTTAATAAATCAAACTAATCAAATACACCTTTAGCAGAAGAAGATGTGTATTTCTTTAAGAGTTTTACTCCATGACTTAATGTAAATTTTAAATGCTAGTAACTAACTGATTTCAATAGTACATAAGTTGAGAAACACACTTTTATTGGAAGCAAAAGTGAGCATGTGTAAAATTGGCCTCAATGTCAACATTTGGAGTAATTTTCAGATATCCAGTCTACACACCACAGAGTTTTAAAAATCTTGATTTTGGAAAGCCTATTGGTTTCTCTTATCTTAACAAATATGTACTTTAATAATAGGACAAGTATCAATCAATCAATAAATTCATCAATCCATCAACCCATCGATCCATCAACTCACTCGCTCATCGATCCACCCATTCATCCATCCATCCATCTATCCATCCATTGTCTACTCCCACTTGTCAGGGGGGCTGGTACCTTTCTGCAGTGGTCATTGGTGAAAGGTAATTTACAGATTATCAGTTAATCAGAGTTTTATAAAATATCAATTTTATTTTGAACATGGCTTTAAAGTTCCTGAGAATAGAACTTCTTGATATTTAATGAAAATCCAAAGCAGCCTGGCATAACTGGAGTTAACATCACTTAAGCTACTGTAAAAGATGTGTAAAATCATGACACTGGGATGATGTTGGCCAATAGTGTGACAGCTAATGTCACAGTCCTGGTCAAAGACACCCACATTACACCTATGTGCCTCTCAAGACATTTTAAAAATATGTCAAACATTTTACTCGTTTTGCACTCACTTGTTTTGACAATGCATGTTTAGTAGAATAAATTTGATATAGAAACAGTAGAAATATTAAACCCTCCTACTTTTATGTCAATATTATCATGTTGCAGAAACTGGACATGGTTTTCTGGTATTTCTTTTGCTATCAGTTCCGAAAGTACTTCAGCCGATGCAGGGTCCAACTAATGTCAAAAATAAAACACATGACAATTCTCTAGCAATGCTTTATTTAGTGTTTGGCAAAATTCATAAGCTCCATGGATAGGTTTTTATTTCACCTGAGTACTGAAGGTTCTCTTACAAGGTAATAAAACATAGTTTGTTTGCAATTTTCTTTGTATTTCTAGTGATCACATATAAAAGTTTGATGTTTATTAATGCATTCTTGTTGTTTTTTGATCAAATGTGTGGTCACACCTTCAGCAGTTTTGTCATTTTCTCTTGAACTGAACCAGGCTACTGTATGTTGTGCCTCCCTTCATGACTGCCTTAGGACTGAATGAATAGATGTTGTTTTAAACAATTTGAACTTCATGCTCTACTTTGTTCAGAATCTGGAGTTGATAGTCTCATGGGTCTTGTTCCACACTAATGAAAGTTTTTCACCAGAGGAGTCTGCTGCAGTTCTAAATATTTTTATTTCACTGGAAGTTTCTGCTGTTCTGGACTGCTCTGAGCTCGTTTTTTTTCTAGCAGACTTTTCCTAAATGAAATCTACAGTCTGCCTCTGGTCATGACTCCCACAAGCCTCCTCAAGGGTTTTCTTAATATACTGCAGGCCAAGTGTCATCTCCACTGTAAATAATTCTATGGCCGCTGGGCTATTTTATCATGTTACATTTGTCGGAGTAAGGAAAAACAAACCCATTAAGATGCTGTTTTGGGCTCTTTTTCTGTTTCTGAATCACAGTTTTTACACAATGTGTTCCTTTACGTCACATATAGAACTGTGTCTCCTCGGAGTTGGTACTTTTGAAACAATCTTTTGCTGACTCTGGCTTCTAGCTGTTCTGTTCCTTTCTTCAAAGGCATTTATGCTGCCTTCACTTAAGTGAATCAGCCTGGAAAACAGCACAGTTCTGGCTAAGCTAATGTCATAACCAAAGAGCAGAATGATTCTGGCAATTTTTCATCTGTCTTATGTTATATCTCTCGTTTGGTCCCCCCAGGGTTCAGTTCAAAATGCATTTTTCTTTTGTGTTATTTTCCACATTACTGAGTCTTTTTTTATGGTATGAATTCAACATCTAAAAGCCCATGCAACTGTTCATAGGAAGAATTTTGTTGTGATTTGACCTGAGTTTGGTTGGGAGAATGGCCAGGATTACACGAGTACAATTGTGGCCAAAAGTTTTGGCAGAGACACAAATGTTATGTTTTATAAACTTTATTGATTCAGTTTTTCAGAGACGTATGTTTCAGGTGCTTGTGCATAAATGTAGAAAAGCTGATTTTTACCTGGTTTATGTCGTAGTGAAAGTGAGCTAGCTTTTCTTTAGTATAATCAATCAATCAATCAGTCAATTAGACTGAAAGCTTTAAGACATGAACAGATGGGCCTGAAGCATCTTACTTTTATCTCCATAGAAACAGAATTAAAAATAGGGATTTCCTCATCAGGTTTGTCCTTTGATTTTGAGTATCAGCCTTTACCAAGTCCTGAAACAATACTTCAAAAATAGATTTTAAAAATGAAGAATGAAGAATCAGTCTCTGATTCTAATGATTTTAAGAAGAATATCAAGACTTGATCTGACAGGAAATAGAAAAAGTTCTTCTGAAGACCATTAATCCGTTTGTTGTTGACATAGGATGATCACAGGAGCGCTGAGATCATTTTCTCTAATTTGACATTTATTATGAAGAATTTTATTTACAATTCATGCAAATATTACAATGAATAGCAAACATAGGTGCTGAAAAATAACATCTGAAAACATCTGCTGCGTAAAAACTCGTCCTTGCGTGAAAATCAAAGCTGTTTGCCAGTATGTTTAGCTAACAATTGTTTTCATCTTGTAAAGTAACACTGACTGTTGTTTTTGAGCAGATTTGAGTGTTAGTAGTTGAACTGGGATCCACATGAAAGGTTTGACAGTGTTAGTACAGATGAAATCATTTGCTCATATAAAACCTAAATGTTCAACAGCAGATGAAAAATGACTTTGTGTAATAAGGATTCCTCAAACAGTGACAGAAATGAAGTATGGTTCTTGCATTGTGTTTTGTTCCTCTCAAACAAAGGCACCACAAAAATGTTCTGCTTGCCACTTTTTCAAGAGTTTCTGGTGATTGACTCGATGTAATTGGGAAGTGAACAAAGGGAAGCATCCTCCAGAGGAAAAACTCCTTTCAGATCATCTAATAACTTTTGGTTGACCCACAAGTCAATTACTGCAAAAGGTTTCAAATCCATTGATCCATAGAAAACCATTTGCCAGTTAAGAAGACCTCACATATTAGTACTAATATTTGAAACCTAATATTACCTAAGAATGATGTTTACATCCCTCTAGTCCAGTGATTCCCAAAGTGTGAGGCGCGCCCCCTAGCGGGGGTGCAGTGCCTTTGCAGGGTGGATGACAAAAGAAAAAGAAAAAACAGTTTCACAGAATTGTTTCACTGTAAAGATGGTTTGTAGTTTGTTTTGTTGCAACCTGAAGTGTGAAATAAACTTCAGTGGAGTTTGAAAACAAAATATGTGTATAGGTTTATGTTTGGTTGAACGATATGTGTGCCCAGTTGATTTTTCTTTTTGGGGGGGGATTTTATTGTAATCCATAGGGGGCCCAATCTTTGGGAACCACTACTCTAGTCATACTGTTGGCTGCAGATGGAGCAGTATGTTTCAATAGTTTCCATTACAGAACTTTAAGACTAAAAATGCTCTGCTCTTGTTTTTGTTCTAATATCATCCCTGTATACCAATTATTAAAAAAATTGGATACAAATATTTATGTTGGACTTAGAAACAAAACCTCAGGAAATGGGAGACCACAGTCAAGCTCAGGAGACTGGAGATCACAGCTGAACTCAGGAGACTTAGAAACTGGAGGCATTGCTGGATCTGCAGGTGCTGGGGACGAGGCTGCTGCTGACAAACTGGTGTGAAGGTTTGGTTTTAAAGTTTAGAGTTGAGGAGCAAGTTGGGAATCATGGAGATGGTGACAGAGACGACGAGGAGCAGTGGAGGCGTGCGTCTGTTTAAGTACTAAGAGCCTATCATTTTAAATTCATCCACACAAGAGAAGACAATCCTGTTATCTTTATTGTGTTTCATCCAGTAATTGAAAACACCAAATACTATCCATAAGCCTTCAGAGTTCCCAAGCACAAACAGACCAGCAAATAAATATATATAAAAAACGTACTTTAAACAAAGAGCGGTGTTGCTTGATCAACATAAATTAATTTTGCAAATAGTTGCCTTAAGTAGATAGAACAGAATGTTTTTATCAGTGTGAACTAAAGTAAAACAGTTCATTTTCTTTGATTAGATCAGCTGTGTTTTTAAGGAACACAGAAATAAACAAAATCCAAAACCCAAGATCCTGACAGTTTGTATTTCAGGTCATCTTTGTCTAATTGAAATTTTTTGTGATGATCTGTAACATATAAATGTGACCAAAAAAATCTGTCAGGGGCAAACAGTAACACTGCTAAGTTATGACAGCTACAAAAAGGCCCAATTACTGCTAAACTATTACAGTTTTGTACAACATGTACACACATATATAATATTTCCTTCATGGTTCGGTGGATAATCTGTTTCACCCTTTTGCATGATAGAAATACATTTCTATTTCTCTATTTATACAAATAGATGATTTATCATGTTTTTTTAACCATTTTATGGACATCCACCGACATCTACAAAGAGAAGCAGTGGATGCCTCAAGGCACTGGCGCTCCATATGTGTCATGCTTTCAGTTGGGAGAGGGGCACCGAGTGAAGCAGAGGAGAAGGTGTGAGTGGGAAACAGACAAAGAAAAGGTGGAGAGAAGGAAGGTTTGAGTGAAGCTTGTGTCAGAGGCATGCCGTGTATGTGTCAGTTCCACTCCCCTTCCTCCATGTTAAGAAGTTTCTCTCCCCCTCAGAGGGAAAACACGCCAACCGGCCCTGACACAGAGAAAACCGGAGTTAAGGAGCAGACAGAAATAAAAGCAAGCAGAGAAGAAGGTAGCAAAACAAAAGCAGATGAAGACATTTGTTAACATAGAGCTACATGCAGCTGTGATGGCCAATTATATGCCTTGGAGAGCCTGGTTCTGTATGTGCAGCAATTCCGTCCAAGCAAACAGCACAGCCCTTACTCAGAATTTGTTCTCCCGTGACATTTTATTTAGCCTGCAGCCTCCAGTGTAGTTAGGAATATCATGTGCACATTCCTGCTCAGTGAAGGATCATTGTTTCTCGCTCAGGACTAGAAATCCTGTTCAGGATCTTATGGATATATCCTTTGTATAGAAAGCCGTTTGGCATTCTATCCTTTTCCTGTTACTTTGCAGAGGTTTATCTCACTGATTAGCTACTTTCAAGTTTAGATGAACCAGTTGGTGAAAAATAACTGGTTGTCCCTAATTAGGTGGATGGAAAGTATATATCTGCTCAGTCTTGGGTTCATTTTCTTATTTTCAAGTCATGCAATCAGTTAATCGTCAAATGTTTGGACAGCTCTAATAATTGCATACCAAACACACCCAGATGTGTCAGTTGGGCCGCTGCAGCCACTGGAGACATTGTCTTCTCAAATATAATTAATAAGTGAAAGTCTTTCATGTTGTTTTAGGGAGATTTCATGTGTAGCAATTGTAACAGTTGGAGTCTCTGTGAGGGGGATCAGCTGCTATTTTTGGACTGAGGTTTGGTTAGTACAGTATATGGCTCAACTGTAATTGTTTTTATTTTGTTACCTTCTGGGCAAATAGGAAGCAATAGAAAGGAACATTCATGGTATATACACAGTGTAGAATATCAATCTTCTGTAGAAGACATTGTTTGGTTGTTGAGATCGAAGCTGGTATGTTAGAGACAGAGATGCACCAAACTGGCTTTTTCTGGCTGATTTTAGTTTCCTATTTTTCTGACCTGACAATGTCCATTTAGATCAACTTTGTTTTTTTTTTCTTTTTAGGAACTTCAACACATACACACACACAAAAAAAAAAAAATGTTTTGATAGAGTTAAGAGTTTTAAATGAAGAAATTACAGTAGAACCCCTATTTCATCTCAGCATTTATTTCCCTTCACACCATTTTCAGGAGAATTTACTTTTAGTTGGTTCATATTTAGAGGTGTACCTAAAATGAATACTGTAGCGCTGTTGACTGGTAATAAAATAAACCTGTGAAGTTTACCAATTAATCAAAATTTGTGCAATGGTTAATTGAAACCATTGCACAAAAATTAGGGAGAGCAGGACTTGATCTGGAAAGTTCTGAAGAAGAAAGAAACCACTGAGTTACTACGTAATAATAAGTTGTATTGGGGAAACATCAAACAGTAGATCTGGGAGAATTTGAAATAAAACCCCTGAAGCACTTATGGCAGGGGTGTCAAACTCCAGGCCTCAAGGGTCGGTGTCCTGCAACTTTTAGATGTGCCTCTGCTGCACCACACCTGAATAGAATAATTAGGTCATTAGCAAGGCGCTGGATAACTGATCTACACAAGGAGGAGGTAATTAAGCCATTTCATTCCAGTGTTTTGTACCTGTGGCACATCTAGAAACTGCAGGACAGCTGCCCTTGAGGACTGGAGTTTCACACCTGTGACTTATGGGGACATCAACAGCATACCTCAAGAGGGCAGGAGTAAAATTATGACTTCAGAAAGGGATAAGTGCTCAGAATACACTTCATTTCCAAAAGCAGAGAGGTAATATCAGAAGAATCAAATCCATTATTAGCAAAAATAATAGAAAAGGCAGACTTTGCAAATAAAACAGAGAGCAGCCTCAAGAATACGACATAAATTAAACTTAGAAAGAGGACACACAGCAGTTCTAATTCAGTCACAGTAAGATACGACCAAGCTATTGAGGAGAGCATTCAACAACCAGACAAACAGTAGCCCAGAGGAACGGACTAATCTCCCAAAACAAGGGACCACTGAAACGGGTAGAAAAGCATTGCAAAGAGGACAAAGTTTGGTGATGGCAATAGATCGCAGGATTCATGCATTTGTGTCAAACCGAACATGTTTAACTAGATATTAAGTATAGTTCATATTTAGCTATCTTAGGTCTCTCTGTTTCAGTGTTTTTGCTGACTTGGTGATCCTTTACCATCAGTTCTGTCCTCAGAGTTTTGTATGAGATCCATATATAAATACATGAAATTCTGATACATTTTTCAAACCCAAAATAATGAGAAAAACCGATGTATCATAATTCAATTTGCCCATTAACTGATTAATGGAAAAGTTTGTTTCTTATGTCTGATATTTATTGGTACATCTTTGCTTTCATTTACTGTCTGCTGTCCTTTTCTGGACTTCTTATGAGGAGCTAGAGCTTCGAAGTGGGAAAAAGTCTGGCTCCTGATCCTCCTTCCTAATCACAGATGGTACTGTCCCTTTGGTTTCATCAGTCTGTGATCTCTTGTGTGCAATTGAGCTTTTTACTACTGAGTGTGAAGAATCTGGGATAAAGGGTTAGCACCTCTAAATCAGAGGTTGTGGATTTTTCACAGATGCGGTGGCTGGCTTTCTTCAGATAAGAGCGGAGCATCTGTTTCAGATGGAGGAGCTAAAATACCTGTCGGCGTTGTCACATATGAATGAAAGAGGGGCCAAGAGGTTGACTGAAGTGCTGTAGGTTTTACAGGGACAATGCCAGAAAGAGGTTATAAAGACACTGATGATTTATAAAAGAGGGTTTCATGAGCTACACACCTCTATTATCCAGAAAAATGAATCTTTGCACATACATTTTAGACAGTGTTGAGCAGCGATCTGTTTGCCATGCCAGTTCAAGAAAATTCAGTTTACTTGTGTAGAACAGCAAATTATCTTTTCAATGCCTCCCACTGGAAGTGTCACCTCGGAAGAGACTTTGCATTAAAAAGAAGAAAAGAGATTATTTTTTTATATCTGCTTGACAATGCCACTGAAGCGATAAAATTGCAGGAGGGAAGTATCTTAGAAGCCACTGTTTTTTAACCAGCAGCAGTAGAAAAGAGCTCTGCTTTATACAAAGACAAAGTTCTTGCGTACAAAAAAATATGACTGGTTATGACAATATGACAATCGTCAGTTATTAAGTCACTGGATTACTTTCTATGTTCTATCAGTTTGACTGATTACATATATACAGAATGTATATAACATATATAAATATAGCGAGATTTCACTCAATTAGTATGTGATTTTTTTCATTTATATTAAGTTTTATACAAATTATATTGTGGTATATAAATCGTTATCACTACCCATCACAATATATGGTAATTTTATGCCACATCTCACACACACATGCATACATGTTGGACACAACACACGTGTGTGCGACAGTATATATGTGTACAATTATATGTATACAATCATATATATGGTATATATTTGTGGGGGGGGGCTGTCCATGTAAGGATATAAGAGAGGCAAGTTGTAATAGTGAAAATATGCTTATTTAGTTTCATAGCTGAGTTCTTCTTACAATTGTGACTTATTGCTGTACCATATGACTTGCTAGTAATAGGGTAGTATTAAAGTGATGTACTAGAAACAAAAATGTGAAAGAAACTAATAATTCTTTCTTTCTAAAATTATACTCGCATGGCAAGAATCAATAGATGGATCACAGATAAATTCCACAAATTTACAACAGTAGTGTCATGAGTTGCGGGTGTTGAGGTGAGGCAGACACAGCAGACCCAGGTAAGAATGAATAATAGATTTTAATGATGAAGACACAGTCCAGCAAACGGGCAGCACGGCCGAGCGGAAGCCAGGGCTCGACGCCGGTAGCAACCGTTAAAACGACTGGATGACACGGAGGACAGAACGCACATTAGACGAGGACCCGACAAAGACGCAGACACACAGGTGGCATTAAATACACAGAGGGTAATCACAGAACGAGACACACCTGGGAATGATCAAGGGGAGAACAGGACAACACGGAGACTCAGAGACACAGGAAACTCAAAACCAACACACAGAAAACACAGAACATGACAAGTAGCAGTTTTTAAGCTGCTACTTTTTGGGCTTCCTGCTGCTTTTAGCTGTGCTACGGTGCCAGTTGTCATCCTTACACAAACAGAAACATCCATCCATTATTTTACATTCTTATCCTTAGTGAGGTGGCGAGGGAAGCCCCAGCGGTCAGCTGGTGAGAGGCGGAGTCAGCCTGGACAGGTGGCCAGTCCAAGTATATTTTCTAATAATTACTCCAAAAATCTTTGAGTCATATTTTTATATAAATATAAAGCTGTATCTTACTTTGTACAATATTCAGTTTCAATGAATAAAATAAGAAATTAATAACCGAGAAACAAATAACAACAAAGTTAACGTTGAAATAAATGTCTATTGGTTGTGAAAATTAAAAAGAAAAACACAAATGTGTGTCTTTTGTAGGAACATATGCTTTTTCTCATTGAGTTGTGTAAACATTTAAGTTCTTGTTAAATCTCTTTCCTGTTTTTATTTTCTGTCATCATTTAATGCATGTGTGATCCTTTACGAACTTTTGAAATACTAAATGCTTTTGCACATGTAGCCTCTGCAAACAAGAATAAACGGCAAACCTGAGGAAAGATGTAGATGCAGAAATGAAGGATGGACCAAGTAAAGAGGAATTTTTGTTGTGTTTCTGAGGTGATGCCCGTTTTGGCAAGTCAAACTGCCTTCACTGCTCTGCTGTGCTCCTCTCCACTCTGCGTGGGTTGTTGCTGTATAAATAACCCTCTCAGAGCAGATCAGAGAGAAAGAGAAAGAGAGAGCATGATGGAGGCAATAACAGCGGAGGAAGAGATGGAGCTGGAGACAGGAGGGGGAGTAAGAGGAGGAGGAGAGGGACAACACACTAGGGAAGCAAAGAGCGAGCGAAAGTGAGAGAAAGGGACAAATGGAGGAACACAGTTGATCAGAGTGGTATTAGATGTTTGAAAGGAACAAAAAGTGAAGAGAAAAGGGGAGGGAAAAAGAAGATTGAGAGGGTTTGCAGAATAATTGAACTATATATGGTTACAGTTGAGGTTGAGGCGTTTTCAGAGAATGAGAAATAAAATAAAAAAGGATAAAGAGAGAAGCGAAAATGAGGTTGTACAATATGGAGGTTTTAGAAGGAAAAAACTGTGTTTTTCGTGAGTGTGTGTGGTCTAATGAGACTGCCTGTCTTAGGCTGTGCTTGTATGACACCATCAGGGTTAGTCATGGGGAAGATGATTAATAGTGTAAAGATACCGCAGCAGCTTGTCACTGCCAAACAGCAGATCTAAGATTATTTTATCTTACATGCACAACATTTAATACTAACATATGTTCAGTATTTTTGAGTTGCGATCTTTTTCATTTAATGGTCAACAAACAATCAGAAAACATTGCACCGTTTTCAGATATTATACAGAATATATGTGTTTGCAAATCATGCATTTGTCAGGTCATATTAGAAAAACTATAGTTGTTTTTTTGGATTACAAGGTCTAAGAAGATGACTGAATTTAAATGTGACAGATAAGAACTGTTTATTAAAAATACTTTCTCATTTATTCTCTACATACTGAGTTTGACTTAACCCATCCCTGTGCTAACCATAACATGTCCAAATGATTAGGACGGTGCTGTAATGACACACTAAAATAAAAATCTTAAATGTCCACTTGCAGCAGACCTGCAGTCATTTAACCCTGAGACGATGCGGTTTTGGAAAGGGAGAACACTTGCAACAGGAGAAAATCAATTCGTCCACTTGAATTTTCTATAAATTGTTCTTTTATTATTGCTAATTTCAACATTTTTATGGTCAAAATTGATTTATTTACACAATGCCTGATGAAATACATGAAAGAAGACCGGGATAAGGCAGTGCAGTGCTGTGGCTCACCTCTGGGAGCGCGGTATCACACAAGTGAATGAAGCAAGCAATTGACCATGCCCATTGCTGTCTCTCTTTATATGACCAATCTACTTGTTTAATTACACATTTTCTACATATGTTGACAGTCTATTTGATGTATTTAATGAATATGTGTAACGTACGGTATTTAGTCTTTCTGAATATGCAGTGAAAATGCTCAGGGTGAGGCAGAAAGTGCTTCACTGACAGGGGGCAGTACTGAGCTCCATTGACACAACAAGCAACAGGTGCTCTTCTTCTGCACATTGAAAAGACTGAAAAGAGTCAGGGTGGGGACGGGGAAATACAGACGGACCAGAACTGTTCAAGGCCAGGTTTTTGAAAATGAAAGGTAAGTAGAAGCAAGGACATTTTTTCATAGCAGAATAACAGTTGAGTATTCCTAAATTTAATCATAGTGATGGAAACTAGCTGGTGCAGTTGAAATGGATACTATTTAAAACAAACATGCTTGGAAGAAACATGCACTGCACAGTGGCGCAGTTGGTAGCACTGTTGCCTTGCAGCAAGAAGGTCCTGGGTTCGATTCCCGGCTGGGGTCTTTCTGCATGGAGTTTGCATGTTCTCCCTGTGCATGCGTGGGTTCTCTCCGGGTACTCCGGCTTCCTCCCACAGTCCAAAAACATGACTGTCAGGTTAATTGGTCTCTTTAAATTCTCCCTAGGTGTGCGTGTGTATGGTTGTTTGTCCTGTATGTCTCTGTGTTGCCCTGCGACAGACTGGCGACCTGTCAGGGTGTACCCCGCCTCTCGCCTGGAACGTAGCTGGAGATAGGCACCAGCAACCCTCCCGACCCCATTAGGGACAAAGGGTGAACAGAAAATGGATGGATGGATGGATGGATGCTTGGAAGAAGTAGTTAATCATTAGCAAAAAAAAAAAAACTGAAACAATTATTGTTTGTGTCCCAACAGTGTGTGATTGTGTGTGAATAAAATGAACAATATGGAACAAAATGACCTACTGCGCTGCAGTGCTTTAATGATGGCCAGAGGTGTTGCAAGGCTAGCTGATGTTGATGCATCCCAGAACATTGCTCTTCAGACCTGCACTAATCAGCTGTTATTGGTATGAGGCCGGATAGCACAACACTTGAATCAAAGCAGCCGGAGAGAGCCCAGCATCACAAAGGCTGCTTAATAATGGCCAGCAGTGCTACAGGCCTGACACATCCTTAAATTTTGTGGGACAAATAACAGCACACTGCAGATGCACTCATCACAAATCCTGAAGGTTCTGTGTTGATTATTTTAAGAGCTATTGACATTTTGCTAGTTTAGTACACTTGCTCTCTTTTTCTGAGCTTGTCTCTGTCTGTCTTGTCTGGAAAAGGGGAACAATCAAGTCAAATGTTATCTGATAGTTGCAATTCAGTTTGAAGAGATACCACTATAATCTCAATAATGGGTTTCCTGTGTATCAGCCAGCAGATTGTCATTGGACATGAAGGCGGTAAGATTTCTGACCTCAAAAGCCAGCCTTGTTCCTAAAGTTGTAAGCATTACCTCTCTGGAGCTGTGATGCTGTTAAAGGTTTTTTCTTTTTTTTTGTCTGGTTAGACCAGAAATGATCAAGATATTTTACATCAGGACTGTGATGATGTATTTTTCATCCTGTTTAAATGATCCGTGACACTGCCTTTAAAGAAAAGCGACTCCAGCTTGAACAGTGTTGTAGTTTGAACAGTTTGGCTCAGTTCTTCTTACACAGGCCAGCTCTTTGTGCATGTGGAGGTGAATACCAGCAGACTGGCACTCAGCAAAGGCACAGATGCAGGTGCCAAGTGGAGTGTTAAGTGCCATGCGATGCAGACCTTTAGCTCCTGTTGCTTTAATGAGAGCAGCTCAGTCTGAATTTACCCGGCTGCTGCTAATTGCCTTAATTGAGAGAGTGACCTACATCTGCAAGATGCTTCGTTGTATTAGCGGAACAGCTGGCAAACCTGAGGAAACAAAAGGGAGAGAGGGAGGAAGGAGAAAGACATGAGGGAACAAACGAGCTGTACAAAGAGAAAACTCTGGATTCTCAGACTGATCTGATTGGTGTAATTAACATTTGATTCAATTCATTTCTATTTATTACAGCTTATTTATACAGTGATTGATATGATATGTATGACTTCTTTTTTTTGCTCATATCACATACATCATACTTTAAAATCTGAATCATACCAGAATTATTTTGGTGGTATTTGGTTCTTTATCGCTTTGTTCTTTCTGAAGAAATGCAGCAAAAGATTTTAAATTTAAATACTAAGATAGAACCCTGAGGGACACCATATGAACAGGACCTGACATGACCTGGTTGACATGTAATTCAAAGGTTCTGTTTGTTGAGAAGGCAAACAATTCTAATGGTGAACCACAAATCAAATATCCTGATTTTTCCTAATTACCAAAAGGCTTTAAGATCTAACAAAACTAGAACATAGAACTAGAATATATATATATATATATATATATATATATATATATAATTGTGTGTGTATGTTTACTTCTATATATATGTATTAGTCAATAATATCACACTGTTAGGATCACATGGCACTTTATGTGTAAAGTCTAGCTAAGGTTTTGAAGGTGGAAGAACATGAACTGAAAGGTAGCAGACAGACACAAGAAGGAGGTTGGCAGTGACATCATGCTTTTAGAGCAGAGGCCGGCCCTCAGGCCACTGCTGAATACACTTCTAACAGTCTTGTGTACTTCCCGAAGACTGAATTATTCAACATACCCCTGATGGAAAGACTGGCTATGGTTGTGTGCATGTGACTGCTTGTCTGACTGCAGCACTGCATGCCTGCACAGGGTGTGAGTTGATGAATTTGCGTTGAGAGGATAAGAAGAATATAAGTTATGCGAGTCTGAATCCAACTTTTTTTTTTATTTGTGTGCCTGAGAGGACGTAGGAGAGGAAAGGTTTGCTCTGAGTCGCTGAATGAGCCTTTGATGTGTGGGCGGCTTCTCAGTTTACATGCACACACACACGCACGTCTGTCAAGTCTGCTGAAGTAAAGGGTTTTTTCCCCCCTGCATTCAGATAGTTTTTTGTTTTCTGAAAAATGAAATAGTGCTCAATCAATCCCCTTTCTATTCTCTGTCTCAGCAGACTGTGTTGGGGGTTCCACCCCACAACTGCAAACACACACATTTATGCACACGCACTATAACAGAACACTCCTATGACACTCCTTCACTGTGTATTCTGAATTTTAAGTGCTCTCCATATGCCCCCATTTCTTATTTTTGTGTGAGGTCTGCATACACGTGAGTCTTTTGTGTGCTTTCCCTGAGTGTTTTGTATGTATGCGTGCGTGCATGCATGTGTGTGTGCGGGCGTGCTGGCGTGGGTGGTGGGTGTGTGTGTGTGTGTGTGCGTGGACAGTAAGATCTGGGGTTTCATCCTCTGCTAATGATCTCCCAGTGGCTCAAACTTCTGCGAGTTGAGCAGAAAGAGGGAGGAATGTAGAGGAAGGATGGAGAAAAGGAGGGATGGAGAAGAGAACTTTGCCTTATCAACATAATCACCATTGTTGTCATCACTAATCCCCCAATATGGACTCACTTCACTGTTCTTCCTCCTGCACTATATACCTAAGAGGATTTGCACACTTCCCTACATAAGCAGTAGCAGTCTCTTTGGCTGCATGCTGAGCTTCAGCATCAACCGACTGGTGAAGGAAAGACGGATGGAAAGAGGAGTGGATGAACTGACAGATGGATGCAGAGAACTGGCATTTGATGTGTGTCATATTCACACTCAGCACATGCATGCAGACAAAGAGATGTCAGCTTAATCTCATGCCGTTAAGCTAGGGTTAACACTTCTGTCTTATCAGTTGCTTTAATTTAAAAAAATACAGAAAAGCAACTGATAGTAATGTGATTTAATTCCCTTTATTTAAAAAGTTGAAAATGTCTGTGCATCTGCACCAAGCGGTCGGTGTGTGTAACCGGTTAAAATGACAGATGACCTTCACATGTTTCTGTCACCTTTTAAAAAACCAGTCAATGATGGAAAATATTTGGTTAATGCTACACCTGCTTCAAACACTTGCACTGAACTGTACTCAAAAAAGCTTTGAGTTTGTAACAATGATGGCCAGTTTCCATGTTGGTATTTTCCACATCATAATTTTCTAAGCACCATTGTTATGCTATGTAAACAGGAGAAATATGTGTGAGACTGGTTATGTACCTAAACATGGAAGGGAGAGGCAGAGCAAACCAACCGCTCCATAAACTTAAACAAAACTGCTCACTCGTAAACACAACTTACTACTGTAAGCTTATCTTTCACAAACTCACATTTAGGTTCAAAATCTAAAACATCCTAAATTTATTTGACTTACGGCATAGAAGATAGTAGACACAGCTAAATGTGCCTCAAATGTTTTACAGTGTAAGAATGTAACAATTAGCATCATATTCCAAAGTTACAGAAACTCTAAATAGTTTGATGAGAAAATGTTGATTCCAGTCAGACTTGAATCTTGTGAGCTTTGAACATGGAGACTTCTTCTTGCTTAGCTTCTTCCCTTTGTCTTTCGATTTGTTCTTCCTGTCTTCCTCCTCCTCCCATCCTTGTTTACTCTAAGCTCATCTTCTTACTAACATGGACTCTAAAGCACTTCTCTCAACATAGCACTTCCTCGTTTCCCCCATATTCTCCTCAGTCTTGCCTTTTTCACATCTCCGTTTCCTCTTCCAAATATGTAAAAAGATCTGCCTCCCTAATAGGAGGCTTGGTAAATTAGTCCTTCTCTATTCCCGCTTCTCTAATCTATCCATCCAGGCGAACGTGCCGCCCGGCTAAGCGCATTTCTTCACACCCACAGAAATGAACCTAAAAATGCATGCTCGCGAGTGCAGATTCGCCTCGTTTGTGCGCCTGTGTGTTTATCTCCAGGTCGGGTACTGGCTAATAGGGCATAGTAGGTAATGGCAGCCACAGCCTATTATCTCTGCTCTGCTGTCTAATAGCCACTGGCTTAAAGCATCTGCCATGTAGCTGCTCTAACTCCCTCTGTGGACACTTAACAGCTTACTGCATACATCCATAAGTACACGCACACGCCAACACGCGTACAACTACTAAAGATGCACAAAAAAAATAAAAAAATACACACATTGCCAAAAGTAATTTGCGTGTGCATATGTGTGGGGGTGTATGTGGAAGAATAGTTTATGTAATTGTGGTTATCATCACAACTAACACACAATGCCCCAGCATTTAGTGTGCTCTCCTTTCCTAGGGGAGCACTGTCTGCTTTTAATTAGCAAAGGAAATAGATTTACTTTTTTGATCTTTGCTGCTTTGGCTAGCTACACATTCCTGCACAGATATATATATATATATATATACAGCAACTGAATGAATATATACAGTGTATATGTACATACTTACTCATGCAGTGTACCTTTACCTCAATCAACTGTCCATCACCAGTGAAGTGTAATGTTAGAGTGGGAAGCAGAAGAAAGTCCCTGACCAGTGTGTGTTTGATCAGTGTATGTTTGTGTGAGGAAGAAAGGAATGTGCTCCCATCTGTAGACTGACCATTGATTTGCCATGGTAACAGTGGCTAGTGACTGTCATGTGAACAAAGGTGATAAAAAAAGCCATTCAATTGGAAAAAGAAGGGAGTTGGGAGTAAAGGCTGGCCAGCGGTGGTATGAAGCTAGAGGAAGTGGACTCACCTGGGGATAACAGTCGACACATGCAAGATGAGAATAGCTTTGCATGTTTTAGCCTGTTGTTGGCTTTTAAAAAACTGTAGTAACAAGATTTCTTTTCTCTTTTGTCAATGTGTTTGTGTTAAAGAAAGCTAAAGCGTGTGCACAGTACTGTTGTGGGAGTATTTTTGGTATAAAAGGGCTTACACAGACCTGAGTAAGGCTTATATATAATGAATGAATCGCCTTCAGCAACCATTTTTCTCTCCTCTGCTGAATTAGTGGTAGTTTTTGCTACCTTCTTTCCCCCCCCCCCAAACAATCCCTACATAAATCTCTAAACCCCTTCTTTACTTTAGAGAGCTCCTCCCAGAATCCTCCTTACATCTAAACAAAATGCCCTTTGGATGCTTCTTATTGTCCCTTATGTTTTATTTGTGGGTTTTGCAAACATGTTTTAGCTGTTAACAACTCAAAAATGTATATGCTAGTACAGTTCCCTAATAAAGTGTTTGTTTTTTTTACTTTAAACCTTTTAACAATTTAACATCTTAAAGTTGCAAATATTATTGTTGTTCCTTGGGATTTCATTGATTAGAGCAAGGCAAACTCCAGTCCTCAAGGGCCGCTGTCCTGCAACTTTTAGATGTGCCTCTGCTGCTCCACACCTGAATAAAATAATTAAGTCATTAGCAAGGTGCTGGAGAACTGATCTACACAAGGAGGAGGTAATTAAGCCATTTCATTCCAGTGTTTTGTACCTGTGGCACATCTAGAAACTGCAGGACAGCGGCCCTTGAGGACTGGAGTTTGAGACCTGTGGATTAGACCAAAACAATTAATCTGTGCATTAAAAGGAAGATGATTCATCGCTTGCACTCCATGATGTTACCTCATTTCTACATAGACACAACTGTTCTGTGAAGGCCTCAAGAACATTAATGAACATTAATGAATAAACAGCCTCAAGACCCAGGAATACAGTTGACAGGTTATGGATAAATTTGTGAAGACCTTTACAGCAGCATTAAGTTGTTAAAACAATATCTGTTTGAGTGTATAAGTTAATAGAAGGTTAGAGGTAATCTCATTTAAAGTTTCACACAGACCATGCAGAGAACACAGCAAACATCTGCAGGAAGATGCTTTATTATTTTAGACCAAAATTGAACGTTTTGGCATCATGCAAAATGCCGTGTGTAGCGTTCTTCATTCTCTATGGTGTTTCTGCTGCAGGGAAGTTGATCAGAGTTTATGGGAAGATGGATGAAACTACACTCAGAGCAAAACTTGTTAGAGGCTGCAAAAGATTTGCGGCCATGCCGGAGGTTCTCCTCCCAGTAGGACAATGACCCGAAACATAAACACAGCTAAAATGAAAGGGTTTAAATGGCAGCATATTTATGTCTTTTAAAGTTATTTAAAGTCCAGCTTTAAACCCCAATGGAGAATCTGTATTAAAGTCATAAAATTGACTGACTTTAAGCTTTTTGGAAAGAAGAGTGGACAATCATTTATTGACTCTAGGCCTCCAAAGCAGAGACATGGCCTGGAAGCATTTGACTTGTCTGCCAGTGTTTTCAATGGTTTTCTTGTAAAGAAAAAAATAAATCATGACAGTTCCACCTGCCTCAAATCCCAGTAAGAACTGAAGTTATTGGTTACGGTAATAGTTAAATATTTTGTAACAAAATGTTAAAAATTTGCACAGGGTATGAACACTTTCGCAAGACATGAATTTTAATCAAAAATAAGGTAAGCCACTGTTGCATCTTCTTTATAGTCAGGTAGAACAACGGTACAAAGGATCACCTTCATCTTCCAACCTCATGGTGTTTTTCCACCACTCAGATCTTTTTAAATCCAGTGACACCACACAAGTGTCCTGACCCTGACCCTAACCCTGGTAGACTGTCCTGTTGTCAAAGTGTACCTGCGGCACTTGGCCTGTTCTCCACAGCCCACCAACAGATGCTGAGGTAGCCAGCCAGGAGGGGCTGACTCACAGCATACTGCCATTTTTACAACAGGCCTAAGGTTTCTGAAGTCCAACAGAGTCACCATCATTGTGTTGGGAGAGGATTTGAAAGAACGAGTGGGTTCTCTTTTTTCACTCACAGGAGCTTCATCTATAAATATCAAACTGACAATTCTTTGATTTGCCAATGAAGGCTGCCAGAGGGAGGAGGATGCAAGGTCCTGCTCACTTCTTGAGCTGTTTTAAATTCATTCACTGGTGGGGAGAGAGAAAAAGTGACGGAAGAGTATGTCTGGCTTTGTCATTTATTTCCCATGTTGAGGGGTGAAATAACATTAACATCTCTTTCTCTTTGAAGCTCCATAAGTCAAATAGTTATTATTGTCCAAATAGCTCAGGTTGCACACACACACATGTGCACCCCTACACACCCACGCACACGCCCACACACATCTTATTTTGGACATGCAATCTATTCTTCTTTGGCTGCTTATATCCCCGTGTGCATTTGGCTGTCACAGCCTGGACAGTCACTTCAGGTTTAATAACGCAAAGGCCTTTTAGTACTCTGGCGGATCCTGCTGTAATCTCTCCTAAACAGGTGTTGTGATTAGCTTCTGCCGTGAGCAGCATTCTGACACTTGGACAGGCAGGGCCAACCATACACAGACACATTGGCTACAACTCAGGGGACAGATTTAACCAACGGAGCTTGGCAGGCAAACTTCTGCCCTCCTCGACAATGTGCTTTGTTGAGGTTCTGCTGGAAATTGATTTCCCCTTCGTCTGCTGAATAATTATATCATTTCTTTACAATACTCTAGTTGAGTCTTTGTAGGCTGATGCAGCAGTATACGTGGCATAGTCAGCCCCACCAAGTTCCAATTGATTTATGGAGTACAGCTGATTGATTATTCCTGTTAACACGCACAATATTTACAGGGTGACTAAAAACCAAGACCTCCTCTCTTTGCTATTTATCAACAGACATCAGTGCCACCTTGGAAAATGTTTAAGCAGACTTTGACTAAGTGTTAAACATGAGCCACTCTGAGAACTGTAGAGTTTGATAAACAAATATAATATACATATAGGGTTGGGGTGGGTGGGTGTGGCACTCATTGTCTAGCAACATTATGCTGTTAGAGATGGGTAAAGTCCCAGACAGATCACTTATCAGGACATGAACATTAATAAAATGAAAAACACTTAAAAGAAATATAAAATGTATGTTTTTACCTCAGTCATAGGTGAAAGACTGTTTATTCCATGTCATCTCTATATTTTGTCTTCTGAGCAGCTTTTGAATCCTCTGGATGAGATCTGTCTGTATATACAGTACAGACCAAAAGTTTGGACACAACTGTGTGTCCAAACTTTTGGTCTGTACTCAATACAGACCAAAAGTTTGGACACACTTTCTCATTGAATTCAATGAGAAGGTGTGTCCAAACTTTTGGTCTGTACTGTATATATACTGTAGAGAACCACATCAGTGGTTTGATTCAACTCATCATATAAAAGTTTAAATAATGTCACACTTTGATACTGCATCAAAATAAATTAAAAAGTTCTATATATACATTCATGCAGTATTAACACTTAACTCTGGCAGAATTTATTTTAAATACAGATTTTTTTTTCAGAACTTACTTTGCTTTATTTTTTGTCAGACATTTTTGAAACAAGTTAATATTGTATGTGGTACTACTAATTGTCTATTGAGACTTGGTAAATATAAAAACTGACACTAAAGGCACTTCTGTTTTCCTTTCCCTGCTGTTAATAATTAAAAATAATTGTAAATAGTTATACAATTTATACTGACAAAATTAATGCAAGAAGTGGATAGACTTCAGCTGAACATTTATTCATTTGTAAAATGCTGACAATTTAGCAAAGACATAAGTAAAGGAATGTGTTGGATAGTTAAGACAAGATGCCTTTCTGTTGCAAGTTGTTTCTTTATCTTAACAAGCAGTAGGAATGTAAGTATGATTGTTTGTGTAAAATCTGAAGAAAACCATAAAAAAATCTAATTCCTCAGTGACTTGCTGTCAGGAAAAAAATATATTACATAGTTGTGATGGATTTTTTTCAAGGTAGCAATCTGTTTGCAATGTGTTGTTAATGGATTTTTGAAAACAACGTGAGTTCATAAGTTGTCTGTGCAGCCTGCAGTGCTATCACAATATCAATGAGCATGAGCTTATCACAAAACAGTGAATGGATTTTAAAAAAATCTTGTCTGTTGTATCCCGAATTGAGCACCTGCAGGGCTGTAATATGTTGATATGTGGATTGGTGCTGCTCTAGACACTCACGTCTGACTGGTAGGACAGTATCTAAGAAAATGAAAAATATAGAAAGATGTATGTTGACAGGAGAGGGGAAAAACACAACCCAGGACATTGTGGTATTTGTTTCTTAATCATACCCAGATCCTAGTGGCACTATTCAGTGGTTTTGTATTTTGCACAACTTCTATAAATTGTGCTTGTTTAACCAAACTCTACACACTCTCATTATGGGTTTGAATATAATTTATAGGGGATTAAAACCACTTTACTTTTAGGCTAAATTTTAGTTTGTATGTATTAGTGATGGGTAAATGAGGTGTCATGTAGCGTTTCGACCCATAGCAAAACTGTATTGATACTGTGTCGATACTGTGTCACTGAATACTGACACCTGCTGGACATTAAAAATCCCTACAGGCAACATAGTTGAGAGACTGATTTGATGACCTAGTCTATACAATAAGATTTAAGTCATTGTACTTTATTGTACATTATATATTGTATTAGGTTATATCTTCAGTTAAATTCAAAATATATTTGCTATTCTTATTCTTACGACCCCAATGATGAAGGAAAACCTTGGACTTGGTGTTCCCTCGCCCGGACGCGGGTCACCGGGGCCCCACTCTGGAGCCAGGCCTGGAGGGGGGGCACGATGGCGAGCGTCTGGTGGCCGGGCTTTTACCCATGGAGCCCGGCCGGGCTCAGCCCGAAGAGGAAACATGGGCCCCCCCTCCCATGGGCCCACCACCCGTGGGAGGGGCCAAAGGGGTCGGGTGCAGTGTGGGATGGGTGGCAGCAGAGGGAGGGGACCCTGGCGGTCCGATCCTCGGTTGCAGAAACTGGCTCTTGGGACGTGGAATGTCACCTCTCTGGTGGGGAAGGAGCCGGAGCTAGTGCGTGAGGTCGAGAGGTTCCGGCTAGAAATAGTCGGTCTCACCTCGACACACGGCTCTGGTTCTGGAACCAGTCTCCTTGAGAGGGGCTGGACATACTTCCACTCTGGAGTTGCCCAAGGTGAGAGGCGTCGGGCAGGAGTGGGCATACTTGTTGCTCCCCATCTCGGCGCCTGTACGTTGGGGTTTACCCCGGTGAACGAGAGGGTAGCATCCCTCCGCCTACGGGTGGGGGGACGGGTTCTGACTGTCGTTTGTGCTTACGGGCCGAACGACAGTTCAGATTACCCACCCTTTTTGGAGTCCTTAGAGGGGGTACTGGAGAGTGCTCCTCCTGGGGACTCCCTTGTTCTGCTGGGGGACTTCAACGCTCACGTGGGCAATGACAGTGAGACCTGGAGGGGCGTGGTTGGGAGGAACGGCCCGCCCGACCTGAACTCGAGCGGTGTTCTGTTGCTGGACTTCTGTGCTCACCATGGATTGTCCATAACGAACACCATGTTCAGGCATAAGGGTGTCCATATGTGCACTTGGCACCAGGACACCCTAGGCCGCAGTTCGATGATCGACTTTGTCGTCGTTTCATCGGATCTGCGGCCGTATGTCTTGGACACTCGGGTGAAGAGAGGTGCGGAGCTGTCCACTGACCACTACCTGGTGGTGAGTTGGCTCCGGTGGTGGGGGCGAAAGCCGGTCAGACCTGGCAGGCCCAAACGTGTTGTGAGGGTCTGCTGGGAACGTCTGGCGGAATCCCCTGTGAGACGGAGCTTTAACTCCCATCTCCGGCAAAACTTCGAACACGTCCCGGGGGAGGTGGGGGACATGGAGTCTGAGTGGACCGTGTTCCGTGCCTCCATTGTCAAGGCGGCCGATCGGAGCTGTGGCCGCAAGGTTGTCGGTGCCTGTCGCGGCGGCAACCCTCGAACCCGCTGGTGGACACCTTCGGTGAGGGATGCCGTCAGGCTGAAGAAGGAGTCCTATCGGGCCTTTTTGGCCTGTGGGACTCCGGAAGCAGCTGATGGGTACCGGCGGGCGAAGCGGCATGCGGCTCGGGCGGTTGCTGAGGCAAAAACTCGGGCGTGGGAGGAGTTTGGAGAGGCTATGGAGAAAGACTTCCGTACGGCTTCGAGGCGATTCTGGTCCACCATCCGGCGTCTCAGGGGGGGGAAGCGGTGCAGCACCAACACTGTTTATAGTGGGGATGGTGTGCTGCTGACCTCTACTCGGGACGTTGTGGGCCGGTGGGCAGAGTACTTCGAAGACCTCCTCAATCCCACCAACATGCCTTCCACTGAGGAAGCGGAGCCTGGGGACTCTGGGTTGGGCTCTCCAATCTCTGGGGGCGAGGTCGCCGAGGTGGTTAAAAAGCTCCTCGGTGGCAAGGCCCCGGGGGTGGATGAGATCCGCCCGGAGTTCCTTAAGGCTCTGGATGTTGTAGGGTTGTGTTGGTTGACGCGACTCTGCAATGTCGCATGGACATCGGGGGCAGTTCCCCTGGATTAGCAGACTGGGGTGGTGGTCCCCCTGTTCAAAAAGGGGGACCGGAGGGTGTGCTCCAATTATAGAGGGGTCACACTCTTAAGCCTCCCTGGCAAGGTCTATTCAGGGGTCCTGGAGAGGAGGGCCCGTCGGATAGTCGAACCTCGGATTCAGGAAGAGCAGTGTGGTTTTCGTCCTGGTCGTGGAACGCTGGACCAGCTCTACACCCTCGGCAGGGTCCTGGAGGGTGCATGGGAGTTCGCCCAACCAGTCTACATGTGTTTTGTGGACTTGGAGAAGGCGTTCGACCGTGTCCCTCGGGGAGCCCTGTGGGGGGTTCTCCGGGAGTATGGGGTACCGGGCCCTTTGATACGGGCTGTCAGGTCCCTGTATGACCGGTGTCAGAGTCTGGTCCGCATTGCCGGCAGTAAGTCGGGCTCGTTTCCGGTGAGAGTTGGACTCCGCCAGGGCTGCCCTTTGTCACCGATTCTGTTCATCACTTTCATGGACAGAATTTCTAGGCGCAGCCAAGGTGTTGAGGGGATCCGATTTGGTGGCCTTAGGATCTCATCTCTGCTTTTCGCAGACGATGTGGTCCTTTTGGCTTCATCAGATCGTGATCTGCAGCTCTCGCTGGAGCGGTTCGCAGCCGAGTGTGAAGCGGCCGGGATGGGGATCAGTGCCTCCAAATCCGAGGCCATGGTCTTGAACCGGAAAAGGGTAGAGTGCCTTCTCCGGGTCAGGGGGGGTGTCCTGCCCCAAGTGGAGGAGTTTAAGTATCTCGGGATCTTGTTCACGAATGGGCGAAGAAGGGAGCGGGAGATCGACAGGCGGATTGGCGCAGCGTCTGCTGTCAAGCGGGCGCTGTACCGGTCCGTCGTGGTGAAGAGAGAGCTGAGCCAAAAAGCGAAGCTCTCGATTTACCGGTCGATCTACGTTCCCACCCTCATCTATGGTCATGAGCTTTGGGTCATGACCGAAAGAACGAGATCGCGGATACAAGCGGCCGAAATGGGTTTTCTCCGTAGGGTGGCTGGGCTCTCCCTTAGAGATAGGGTGAGAAGCTCAGTCATCCGGGAGGGACTCAGAGTAGAGCCGCTGCTCCTTCACATCGAGAGGAGCCAGTTGAGGTGGCTCGGGCATCTGGTCAGGATGCCTCCTGGACGCCTCCCTGGTGAGGTGTTCCGGGCACGTCCCACCGGGAGGAGGCCCCGGGGAAGACCCAGGACACGCTGGAGGGACTATGTCTCTCGGCTGGCCTGGGAACGCCTCGGGATTCCCCCGGAGGAGCTAGAAGAAGTGGCTGGGGAGAGGGAAGTCTGGGCCTCCCTTCTGAAGCTGCTACCCCCGCGACCCGACCTCGGATAAGCGGAAGAAGATGGATGGATGGATGGATGGATGGATTCTTAGATACAGTCAATAAATAATGTGAATGTAACACAGTAGAGAAGGGTATTACATATATTTTGGATAAATGGGCCAATAGGTTCGGCTATCGGAGCACAGTGGAGTGTTTAAATGACACACAAGGGCAGTTGGGTGTATTTAAAGAACTGGTTTTAGTGACAGAAAACACACAATTAACAGTTGCACAAAACACACAATTATGAAAATAAAATTACACACAATAAAATGAAAAAAAAAAAAGAAATAACAATAATACTTGGCCAAGTGCTAATTCTTAATTTCAAATAATTCGGGTGCACCCTGGTAATCTGCACTCCAAATTGTATTAGTCAGCAGATTAATCAAATTAATCCCAATTTGGTTTGATTCAACTTCATTCACAGGAGAATTTCCACCACAGCTGTGCGTCACAATGTCCGAAATAAAACAATCCAAACAGTATTGTCCAAAAATCAATAAATAAAAAAAAAACAATAATAATGGAGAATGTCAGCTGTAGGTTTCACACATAACCGTGTGTGAAGATGTATGTTGCTCTCCTACCACACCGCAGGGTGCAGCATGACTCCAAATGGGATAGACGAAATCTGGTTCTCTCTTTAGGTCCAGGTGGGAAGGCTCGCCATCAATATCAAAGGAGGGATCCACTTCAGGAATGATCCAGTATAAAAAAAAACCTGACCTGTCAACAGACAGGACCAGCAGAAATACAGGACTTTACCAAGCCGTTCTAGCTTTAATCCTTCTTTCCAACACAGTAACAAAACATTACCTAGTTACTAAAACAACGGATATTTTTTTAACAACAATGTAACAAACGACAAAAACACAAATAAAAGGCTCCGAATATGCTCACCGATCTCAGTGCGACACACTTCAGACAACCGTATAGTGGGTCTCAATCCGGATGCGTGGGGCACTAAACGATGTAACAAGGCATATTTGATCTAAATAATATAAACTTAATAAAATAAAATTATGTTAAAGCCTAAATTTTACCTTTTATCTACGAAGAACAAGCTGAAATAACTGCCAGAAAGAGCCAACGATTCCTAACGGCTCTAACGGTAAAAAACTGAAGTTCAGTTTGTATTCATTTAATAAATAATTTCCAGCACAAAAGCTGGACAATCAACATAAAATCTATTTACAAAAGAGTTTATCCACAATACAGTTAATACAGCACGTAAAAAATACTTTTAACTGTCGGGATACATACTCTGGCGCTGCCCCGCTCAGCAGTCTCACCGCGTCGGATCTCTAGAGCAAAACCAACGGTACTGCAGACCCGGGGGAGAAGGGCGGGATCCACAACGGCAGCCTGCACCCTGATTGGTCCAGACGCTCTGGAAACCAAACTTCTCATTGGCCAGGCAGACCACCCAGCTTCCTTAACCTCTTCTCTTAAAGTGGCATACCCACTTTATGTGGGTTACACCCTCCCCTCTGAAGGGTATGCCCGTCCCTGGGCATCTGCAATGTGACATGGAGTCACACAGCTTAAGGATGCCTGACGGAATTATGGGATACATTCTCAAAACCATTCAAGGAGCTAGTCAATGCATCACTTAGACCCTGGAACAGAGAATTCACCACCATCATCAGAGGATTTCCTAGTGTTACATAATCTAATCTGTTAGGCTTTGTGTGCACTCTTTGAGATCGACGGAGAGATGTTTCAGCATCTTGAAGTCCATCAGTCTGAAACTTTAAAGGTTCAGGCTGGGCAGTGACAGGTTCATTTACTTCACAAAACCCATCATTGCATGCTGCATCTGAGCTCATCTCATTATCTGGAGGAGTTTCTTCAGATTGCTGCAAATCGAAACACTGAGGGGATCTGTTTACTGAGTTCAGTTCAGGTGAAACGTTTGCTTCGGATAATCTGTCTTGTTCAGGTGAGTTGACACTTTCAGGTGAGTTGACATTTTCAGGTGAGTTGACACTTGATGCACCCTGAATATCTCCAGTACTTCCATCTCTTACAAGGGATTGAGTTGTTGGAGCATCAGGTGAGAGGGAATTTTCAGACTCCTCTGTTTCTGCTGAGTGTCGGACTGCACAAGGAGGCTCACTCAACTTGTGAGTTTCAGGCACCACGACATGTGCATCAGGTTTTGACATAACATGAGGGAAGAATGTCCAATCAGGTACATCATCCAAATCTGAGATGATCTCCTCTTCACTCTCGACGACTGGACGTTGTCTTGTTCTGGGCCTCCTGTTTCGACAAGGCTTGACTGTTTCAGTTTCTGCAGCTACTGACAGGAATCCACATGGCAGAAGCAAGTCTCTGTGCAGAGTTCGCACTGGTCCATCTTTACTTTCTGGTTTAACTGTGTAAACTGGCATTTCTCCAGCTCGCTTGAGGACAATATAAACATCCTCCTCCCACTTGTCTGCCAATTTATGTTTTCCACGCAGCTTCACATTTCGTACGAGAACTCGGTCTCCTGTCTGCAAGGTTGATTCAATCACTCGCCGGTCAAATCTGGCTTTATTGCGACTTGCGTTCTTTCCTGCCTTGCTAGTAGCAATACGGTAACTTTCTTCCAACCGAGATTTTAAATTGCCAACATACTGAGAATGAGTCTGCTTAGCAGCATTGGTGGGCAATCTGAAAATCAAATCAATGGGTAATCTGGGCTGTCTCCCGAACATTAATTCGTACGGGGAGAATCCAGTCACATCACTCTTTGTACAATTATAAGCATGTACCAGAGGTTTGACAAAGTCTTTCCAGCGGAGTTTATCTGACTTATCAAGTGTTCCGAGCATTTGAAGAAGAGTGCGGTTGAATCTTTCAACCGGATTTCCCCTAGGATGGTAAGGGGTTGTGCGCACTTTCCTCATGCCAATGAGTTCACAGAGTTCTTTTATGGTTTTTGATTCAAAATCAGCACCCTGATCACTAAGGAGCTTCTCAGGAAAACCATAATGAACAATGAAATTTTCCCAGAGGCATTTTGCTATGGTCTGTGCCCGCTGGTTTGGAGTTGGTATAGCCACTGCATATTTTGTAAAATGATCAGTTATTACTAAAATGTCTTTAGTGTTTGCGCGATCTGGCTCTATTGATAAAAAATCAATGCACACCAGTTCGAGAGGTCGGTAGGTTTTAATGTTCATAAGTGGAGCAGCTTTTTCTGGATGTGTTTTTCGACGAACACATCTCTCACAGGCTTTAACCATTTTATCTATGGTCATGTACATTTTCGGCCAGTAAAATCTGGTTCTTGCCAAATCTACTGTTCGTTCGACTCCAAGGTGGCCCATATCATGATGAAGACTCCTAAGTGCTGTAGCTCTTAGCGCCTCAGGAAGCACAAGCTGATATGAGACATTTGGACCGTCTTTTCGCTTACGATAGAGAATTCCATTCTGGATCTCTAACCGCGACAACTCTCTGAGTAACAAAGGTAGTTCTGGGAGTTCCAACCTAAGGCTGGGACATGGAGTTTCACCAGTCTCCAAGAGTACAATGACTGCATTGATAGCAGGATCTAATGTTTGTTTTTGCCTCAACTCTTCTTCTGAAAATGAATGGACCAGAGGGGACCCATCCACTTGTTCCTGCTGGAAGCAGTCGGGAATGGCTGTGGACTGGTGAGTGAGGGATTCAACTAATGTCAACCCAGGAGCGGTGGCTTGAACACCAGCTACAGATGAAGTAACCATATGACGTTCACAAATTGCCTTTATCACTTCCTTGGGAACAGTTTCTGGATTGTCAGGATTGCTCAGATGGTACAGTGTGAACTGCCGGATTCTCTCACTCTCCTTCTTGGATGCATAATCATCCTTTGGTGGATCGTGAGGTCGGCGAGAGAGTGCGTCAGCATCTAGATTTTGCTTTCCGGCTCTGTACTGAAGATTGAATGAGTAAGTAGAAAGACTGGACAACCACCTGTACCCTGTCGCATCAAGCTTTGCGGATGTTAAAATATATGTCAGTGGGTTGCTGTCAGTCACTACTGTGAAGTCTGTACCATATAGGTAATCAGAAAATTTTTCTGTGACTGCCCACTTAAGGGCCAAGAATTCGAGCTTATGAGCCGGGTACTTCCTCTCGCTCTTTGAAAGTCCTCGACTCGCAAAAGCTATGACTCGAGATTGACCATCTTGAACCTGATATAATGCAGCCCCAAGGCCAACAGTGCTGGCATCTGTATGTAGGACATACGGAAGTTGGGGGTCTGCAAATCCTAAGACTGGAGCTGATGTTAGCTTTCCTATTATGTCATCAAAGGCTTTCTGACATTGGGATGTCCACCGCTCACCAAAGGATTCCTTTGGGTTGCGATACTCTGGACTTGGATTTATCTTCTGCTTCTTGTTCAGCTTTCTGAGTGGTGGATAACCAGACGTTAGTTCATTAAGTGGTTTTACAATAGTAGAGTACCCTTGAATGAACCGTCGGTAGTATCCAGCAAATCCTAAAAAGGATTGAAGTTCTTTAAGATTTGCGGGGATTGGCCAGGTATTTAAGGCCGCAACTTTTTCAGGATCAGTTTCAACTCCTCTCTCAGAAACAATGTGACCAAGGTATTTCACTGATGTTTGAAAGAACTTGCACTTCTCTGGTGCCAGTTTCAAACCATATGTCATCAATCGTCCAAGAACACGCTGCAAGCGCTGTTCATGTTCTTCCAGGGACGATGAGAAAATAATCAGGTCGTCAATGAACACTAAAACTTCTTTTAGGTTCATATCACCAACACACTTTTCCATCAGTCTTTGGAAAGTTGAAGGTGCATTCGTTATTCCTTGGGGCATCCTGTTAAATTCCCAGAATCCAACTGGACACACAAATGCAGTCTTATGCTTGTCTGCTTCTTCCATTTCGACCTGATAGTAGCCTGACTTGAGGTCTAAAACAGAGAACCACTTAGAACCAGCAAGTGCAGTGAAAGCATCTTCCAGTTTTGGAAGAGCGTAGGCGTCTTTAATGGTCTGCATATTCAGCTTTCTGTAATCCACACACAGACGAACAGAACCATTCTTTTTGCGAACCACAACGATTGGGGAAGCAAATGGGGATTCAGATTCCCGTATGACTCCAGATTCAAGGAGTTCCTGTAGATGTTGTCTCACAGCATCCACATCGTTGGGGTGTATCGGACGTGCTCTTTGCTTAAAAGGCGTCTCATCGCTGAGCTTGATTCTGTGTTTCACCTTATCAGTATGGCCAAAATCTAGGTCATTCTGAGAGAAAACGTTTGGCATGGTGTTTAACATTTTTGTTATTCGCCTTTTCCATTCAGTGGATAAAGGTGAATCTCCAAAATCAAAGCTCAGTTCTGGGGAAGACTTTGCTTGAAATTGAGAACCATCTGGTTCATTGACAGTGTGTTCTTTGTGTAACACCTGTACTATAGCATTAACATCTGCCACAATGGTTTTGGGAGGAATGACTATATCATGATTGGTGTCATTTCTTAGTAAGACAGGAATATGACATGAGCGTTTGCTTGGTAGAGTTACTGCAATCGCTGAAACGAGTAAGCCATTCGGTAGAGAAGAAGCTGATGGTTGCTCAAGAATGACATCTCTCTGAATGTTCAATTGATCAACATGAACAGAAGCTTCAACAACAGTGGTCTGTCTTGCATGAACAACTCTAGGCAACTTGCCCGTTAGTTCTGCACAACCAAGACTGCTGTAGTTAAGCTCCCTTTGTCGTATCTCAAGTATTTTGAGAACAGCCTGATATCCATTCATCAAAGGCTGAAAAGATGAACGTTTCCGGTAATCAGCATAAAGAACGTCTAGTGTGTTTGTGCCTATAAGCACTTGTTCATGGGCTGCAGAGCGGAGGTGAGGAATAACCAAGGCCAAAGTGTTAATTTCAATATCAGAACCAACAAACTCTTTTGGAAAGGTGATGGTAAGCTCGACATATCCTAAATAGGGAACAAACTGGCCATTAGCACTCTCCACTTCAAGCAAATCATTTAAAGAATGAATGGTCAGATCAGAAAGGTGTTCTTCATAAAAGGACAGGGGCACAGTTGTGACTTGTGAACCTGTGTCCAGAAGACAGTTTGTTTCTTTCCCTACAATGTATACTTGAGCTGTGGTTTTAGTTCCCACAAGGCCATGTGGCAATTTTGACCCTTCTACCTCAACACTCTTGACAACAGATTTTATGGTTTCGGGACTGGAGTTTTGTAACTTCGCTCCCATATGTCCCTCTATGAGAGCAGACACTAGTTTAAATGTGTCTCACTTTGAGAAGCATTGGAAGCTTCCCAAGCAGCCTGCTTTTCTCTCAGCTGTTTTTTCTTAGCTGCTACAAGGGAAGGATTTGGTGCTTTATCACAGACTGAAACAACATGGCCATCCTCTCCACAGTGGAAACAGTACCAGGGACGTGGTCTGCCATTTGCTTTAAATGTGGAAGGATAGCTTGTTTTTGGTTTCACCACATGGGCTTCATGTGTGACACTTAGAGGAACAGACTTTGCTTTTTGTTGCTTAGGTTGTTTTGGCTTTTGACTCCCTGACACAATGCTCTTCACCTGAATGCTGAGGTCAGCAATTTGTTGCTTGAGCATCTCCAAATCAGTCTTATTTATCAAATCATTTGTATCATGTGCAAGATGCACTTGTGACATGGCATGCTGCTTGCAAGCACCAGACTTAGTATGGCTGAAATGCTGTCGCATGCGAGTCATTTTTGCAGCCTGTTTATCTTCTTCTGTCCTAAGAAGGAGCAACAATTCTGCAAAGGTAGGAGGTTTTTCTTTCTTTTGTTCTAACTGAAGATCAACTATTAAAGTGTTCTCCCAACAGCCTCTACAGAACTGCTTTAAAAGCTGTTGGTCAAACTCTGGAGCTGACACACCACCACGTCTCATTGTTTTGCTTAAAGCAGTGTGCAATCTCTGCAGGAAAACAGAAGGTAATTCTCCATCATTCTGGAACGTGCTAATGAACCTAGCATAAAGCTCGTCACCGTCTTCAACCGTTCCGTAGGCGGAGTCAAGCAACTTGAGGTAAGTTGAGGGACTAGACTGTGGGCTCAAATGTTTGATCATTTCAGAAGCAGGAGGAAGAAGACTGTCCAATACACGATGTGTGCAATGCAAGTCTGACACAGATGGATCTCTGATAAGAATTTCGACACTTGCACGCCATGTATCATAATCTGCTTCATGGCTTGGTCGTGGACTCTTGCCTGAAAAAGCTCTGAGTCTACTGGGTGAAGCAAACTGGGGTGAGTTATCATTACTGCGCACCACATGCTCAACCACCACTCGCTGAACTGCAGGTGGATTGACATCGATTAGGGGCGTAGCAGTGGATTCAGATGAGACAGAGAAAGTCTGCGAGGGATTGAGATCAATCAGGTTTTTTCTGAAAATGGAAGGGATGAGAGGCTTACTTGGATCATTTGCTGATGTCAAAGTCATGGGATCTGTAGGCATCACTGACTGAGGGGTTTCAGAAGATGGGACATTTCTTTTGATGGTTGAATCTTTTTGTGGGGTCGGACTCTGCGGAACTGAGGATTCTGGATCAGTCTGAAGTGATTGGGAAAAGGCACATTCTGCAGATGAAACCAGATTTTTAAGTTCTTCTTTCAACATTTCTCCTAATGAATTTCCACTCAGCCTGGCAATTTCAGAGAGCTGTTCCATGTACATCTTAGTAGCTTTGCTTCTGGCATCTATGGTGTAGACACTTCCTAAAGCCTTTAACTCATACACAATGCCTGCTTGAGTCATGCTTGGAAACTGAAGAGGCAACAATGGTTCCAATGTCTGCATGGCAGTTTCATGTGCAAACTCAATGATCATGTTTTTATGGTAATCTGACTTAGGATCATCTAAGCAAATGTAACGGTTAATGGAACCATACTTCTGGAGAAAGGTTGACACTTCCTCATCTGTCTCTGACCCTGTTAAACCACTAACAACCACAGAATGGGGAATTTGGATGGACTCCCGGAGTACCACATCCATATTTGGTTTTTTATTTTTTTGTTTTTAAAGAGAAGTACTTGGCACGTTCTAACAATATGTGTAAGATGTCTGACACTTAAACACACACACTCATGCTCCTGGCTGGCTCGCCATAGCTTCCTCTGTAACACAGTAGAGAAGGGTATTACATATATTTTGGATAAATGGGCCAATAGGTTCGGCTATCGGAGCACAGTGGAGTGTTTAAATGACACACAAGGGCAGTTGGGTGTATTTAAAGAACTGGTTTTAGTGACAGAAAACACACAATTAACAGTTGCACAAAACACACAATTATGAAAATAAAATTACACACAATAAAATGAAAAAAAAAAAAGAAATAACAATAATACTTGGCCAAGTGCTAATTCTTAATTTCAAATAATTCGGGTGCACCCTGGTAATCTGCACTCCAAATTGTATTAGTCAGCAGATTAATCAAATTAATCCCAATTTGGTTTGATTCAACTTCATTCACAGGAGAATTTCCACCACAGCTGTGCGTCACAATGTCCGAAATAAAACAATCCAAACAGTATTGTCCAAAAATCAATAAATAAAAAAAAAACAATAATAATGGAGAATGTCAGCTGTAGGTTTCACACATAACCGTGTGTGAAGATGTATGTTGCTCTCCTACCACACCGCAGGGTGCAGCATGACTCCAAATGGGATAGACGAAATCTGGTTCTCTCTTTAGGTCCAGGTGGGAAGGCTCGCCATCAATATCAAAGGAGGGATCCACTTCAGGAATGATCCAGTATAAAAAAAAACCTGACCTGTCAACAGACAGGACCAGCAGAAATACAGGACTTTACCAAGCCGTTCTAGCTTTAATCCTTCTTTCCAACACAGTAACAAAACATTACCTAGTTACTAAAACAACGGATATTTTTTTAACAACAATGTAACAAACGACAAAAACACAAATAAAAGGCTCCGAATATGCTCACCGATCTCAGTGCGACACACTTCAGACAACCGTATAGTGGGTCTCAATCCGGATGCGTGGGGCACTAAACGATGTAACAAGGCATATTTGATCTAAATAATATAAACTTAATAAAATAAAATTATGTTAAAGCCTAAATTTTACCTTTTATCTACGAAGAACAAGCTGAAATAACTGCCAGAAAGAGCCAACGATTCCTAACGGCTCTAACGGTAAAAAACTGAAGTTCAGTTTGTATTCATTTAATAAATAATTTCCAGCACAAAAGCTGGACAATCAACATAAAATCTATTTACAAAAGAGTTTATCCACAATACAGTTAATACAGCACGTAAAAAATACTTTTAACTGTCGGGATACATACTCTGGCGCTGCCCCGCTCAGCAGTCTCACCGCGTCGGATCTCTAGAGCAAAACCAACGGTACTGCAGACCCGGGGGAGAAGGGCGGGATCCACAACGGCAGCCTGCACCCTGATTGGTCCAGACGCTCTGGAAACCAAACTTCTCATTGGCCAGGCAGACCACCCAGCTTCCTTAACCTCTTCTCTTAAAGTGGCATACCCACTTTATGTGGGTTACATGAACATGTACCATAAAGTGAAAATTTAAGTGAACGTGTTTGGAATGAGGATGCTTGTGGACTGTTTTTTTGTTTTGTTTTTTTTTTCACAAATTTTCATTAAAAAAAAAAGAAGTTTTTCCAACATTTTGAAATTTAGTCTGTTACGTTTATTTAACACAACTTCTCCTGCTGTAGAAAAAATTAAGTAAACAATACATTTATATGAAATAATTTATAAAAAGCAACTGAGTAATTTGTAGAATGGCTGTATACCTGAGTTTATCCTAGGTGTATCTGGGACTTTATTCTGATGCCTGGCCCTATAATGCCTCAGCATTGAGGAGGTGGATTTATTTAAATAAGACATCTCTGTCAAACATATGCAAGACTTAACCTGCAGAACATAATATGAAAGTAAACTAAGAGTCCATTTCAGCTGAATTTGGATTCAGATAGATCAAGTAGAAGCTGAAAAGAACCAGATGAAACAACAACAAAGTGAAACCAATACCTTATTTTCTGATGTACATCAAAATGGTCCCACACTGCGGAAATCTTTGGTTTGCCTTGAGGCTGCTCCATAGTTGACGGTGTACCGTAAAAGATCAAGAATTATTTTGGCAAATGCATCCCACTGACAGATTCGCTTCCTTATAAAGACAGTTTGGTGGTCAGTGTCATTTTGAAACAGTTCCTTGTATCGGTCACGTGACTTACTGAAAGTAATACGCGCACCGACACGAGGTTTTGTCTATGGGCTTGACGCATGCGCCGATGCATCGGTGTTACTGGACCCATCACTAATATATATATATATATATATATATATATATCCAAGCAAAATCAATATTTTTGGGAACAGGAGAGGATGATGATGATGATGATGATGATGATGATGATGAGCTTGTTCCTGAACTGAACCTGTTGAAGAATGTGTTCAGCTCCTTTGCTCTATCTAGACTTCCATCTAATCTGATCCTCTTCTGTTTGAAGCATGTAATCTTTATCCCTGACCACACATCTCTGATATTGTTCCTCTGCAGTTTGTTCTCCAGCTTCTTCCTGTACTTCTCCTTGTCTCTAATCTTGACTTTGAGCTGCTTCTGTATACTCCTCAATAAGTCTCGTTCCTTAAAGGCCCTTTTTCTTGTTTAGAAGTTCCTTTAGGTCACTGGTGATCCAGGGCTTGTTATTTGGGAAGCATCTCACTGTTCTGGTGGGGATTCTGCTGTTCACACAGAAGTTTATATAGTCAGTCACACAGTCAGTCATTGCAATGATGTTATTTCCATGTGCCTGGCAGAGAGTACTCCAATCAGTTGCTTCAAATCAAGCCTGGAGGGCCTCTTCTGCTTCTTGTGACCACTTTCTGACAGTCATCTTATTAACAGGTAGTCTCTTAACAAGGGGTTCATATTCAGAGGAAAGAAAGACAAGATTATGGTCTGATTTCCCCAGAGGAGGTCTTGGTTTGGAGACGTATGCATCCTTGATATTGGTATAAAACAAATCTAAAGTCTTGTTTTCCCAGGTGGAGCAGCTGACAAACTGGTGAAACATTGGCAGTGTAGAAGAGAGTGAGGCATAATTAAACTCACCAGATTTTACCAGATATTCTCACAAATGCATTGGGGTGTTGTGTCTGTATCCTAGCAACAATGAAACTGATGACATCACATGCGTTATTGGCAACAGCTGAGGATGGAATGTAAACTGCTGCCAAATTAACACTGTGAACTCTCTTGGTAAATAATATGGTTGGAAGCCAAGAGTTCAATGTCTGGACACTTAACAGCAACATGTCCTGATGACACCGTCTGTTGTTCAAAAACACTGCTAATCCACCTCCCTTCCTTTTCCTGCTGCTCTTTAAGTCTCTGTCTGCTCGTATAGTCAGGAAGCCTGACAGAGAGACGTTGGAGTCGGGGATATAATCTTGCAGCCATGTCTCCACAAAACTCCATAATACTGCATTCCTCATACTCTTGCTGAGTACTTGTCAGGGCTTGAAGTTCATCCATCTTGTTAGCTAATGATCTCATGTTGCCCATTACGATAGATGATAGAGATGGTTGTTGCTATAGTTATGTATTGTGGCAAAATAGTAAAATTATTTTTAAAAATTTCCAAAATTTGCCCAACTACACAGTATCAAAACAAGAAGGAATAGTTGCCCAACAGCTACTCCCACACACTACCAACCTGAGACACAATTTTGCAACTTATTTTTTTACAGATATATATTTTTCCCATATCTATATAATATGTTAGGGCTATATATGGTTTATGGTACATGAGACATATACCATGTACTGGTTTTATTTGAGTTTATTTTCAAGATTTGTACAAGGTAACTTAAGATTGTTCTGTTTCAGAAACCTAAAATGAGGGTAAGAAGGTTAATGAAGAGGAATAAAATCATATTGACTTTGATTCTCTACTTTGACTTTAAACTCTTTAGAACTGCAACTTGGGCAGTAAAATAATGTAAAATAATTTAAACCTTTCTGTAGGAATACTAAATGTTTGATCAGAGGTGGAAAATATGTTTTAACCACCGTGGGATGTGATGTATTCAAACCTTATTTTACATTCTGAGGTTTCTCAGAAATGCTGTGAGTTTTGTGAGTCAGAGGCTGCATGTAATGCTCTGTTGTCCATTACATGCTTGTCTGAGTTGGTGGTGAGCCCTAATGTTTCACTCGTTTGAGCTCAGCTGTGTTAGTTCGAGGTCTTGCGCTGTCTTAAATGCTATTACGTGTTTGCATAGGGAGTCCGAGACTGTTAAATACTACAGGAGGCCTAAGCACTGGGATTTCACCCCATGTTGAATACTAAAGTAGTCTGTAAGAATTGGGAAATAATGTCTGCAAGCGCCATGCACCGTTTTCTGTCAATCTTGTAAAACATTTTGTTGGTCTGGTCTGTGTGTTGAAAAACTGAAGAGCTTTCAGTGCTTAAGGGACCGCCGGTCCTTGGCTACTGAGGGTACAGCCTTTGTGTTCAAAAAGTGCTTGGCAGATGCTTTATGTTGTATCTCCATCATAGAAGTCTGCAAACTCTGCTGTGTTCAGTGCTTTTATAGAGTTCATGTTTGATGTTAACATGTGCTCATAAAACCAGTATTTGCCCTCATTTTAAATGAGCTTCAATTACCATAAAGTGAAAGTGTGAGGTTAAAACAGGGCATGGTGTTTTACTTTGAATGCCTTATTATGTTTTGCAACAACAGCAAAAAAAAAAAAAAAACTCTGAGTGGAAGTGAGATTGGTCAAGTGACAAGAATCTCCTCATGTTGAATACACGAGGAGATTGGAGGAAAAACCCTCCCACCTCCCCTAGATGTTTATTTACGAGAGGATCTCATGAACTAATTCTTTGCTAGCTGTGGGATTTCGAGCTGTTTGTTAGTGCTTGGCTCTGCACAAGAGCTGCTAAGGATTCACGGAAAATAAGGTTGCTGTATGAAAGGTGCCTTGTTATCAATGTTTCTGTTATAGTGCAGTTTGACTTTACTGACCCATGTTTTGTACCTGCTCCCATTTCATTCCTTAAAACACTAACCTGCTATTTTTAATTAGACTTAGTTACATTGACAAGAGAAGCAGATAACACTTAAAAGTTAATGTGGATAATATCATGTTTTTTTCTTTTTTCTAATGCTGTGAAAAGATACAGAAGTGAAATTAGTTCTGACCATCTACTTTATTGGGGCCTGCCCATAGCAATGCATAGGGAGAGCAGTCAGTCACTGCCTCCATGCATTGCATGGCAGCACCTATTGTTCTACACCCAATAGAATGTCTCTTTATTATTATTAGAACTTTTTCTTTCATGACTGTTGATGCTGCTCGTACCGCTGCGTGCCCACCCACAAATGTGGTGTCAAAACGAGCTCCAATGCTCGATCCCGGCATTGGAGCTATTACTTTAATGGGATTTGTAGTTCCCATGGCAAAGAAAAAAGCGACAAACGACCCCCCAAAACTTTATTTTTGAGGATTTTTCTGTGTCGTCATGAATTCACGTAGAAATGCCATTCAAATTTCATTTTGTAGATACGTCTGTGATGTCTTGTAAAGTGAAGACAGCACATCGATACAAATTATGGTTTGTCCACATCTTGTCTCTAAGCGACCCAAAGTTTTAGATTTTTTGTAAAATTAAGAGTGTAACTGACACTAACTGACACGCCGCTAGAGTGAGAGACAAAGTGCCATTTTGACCCCAAAATATTTTTTAATGTTAGAATATTAATATTCCAATAATACTGGAAAAATCATTACCTGGGACAGTGGTCTCTTCTGTCTCCTAATGCCGTTTTCGCTGACTAAGATTTCTGCCATACTAAAAATCAGGAGGAGCGTGACAGATGTAACATGTGTCAGTCAAAATAAGGTACAACAAAAATTTTTAGCGTGACGTCTGCGCGAACGTATGAGGGGCCGTTTAGGACAAAATTTACGTTTTGTCTCTCACACACTACCAAAAACTCTCGCATACTCCAAAAAAGTAGCCACGCACACTCCAAAAAATTACGTTTTGTCTCTCACACACTACCAAAAACTCACGCATACTCCAAAAAAATAGCCTCGCATACTCAAAAAAATTACGTTTTGTCTCTCACACACTACCAAAAACTCTCGCATACTCAAAAAAATTACATTTTGTCTCTCACACACTACCAAAAACTCACGCATACTCAAAAAAATAGCCACGCACACTCAAAAATTACTCACGCACATTCAAAAAATACTCAAATTGCGTATACACACACTACTAAAATGTCACACACACACACACAAACGTTAACTTTCTCGCTCACATACACTACTATCAGCTCGCTCACATACACTGTACTAACAGCTCGCACATTCACAAACGTTAACTTTCTCGCTCACATACACTACTACCAGCTCGCGCACATACACACAAACGTTAACTTTCTCGCTCACATACACTGCTAACAGCTCGCACACACACAGACGTTAACTTTCTCGCTCACATACACTGCTAACAGCTCGCACACACACAGACGTTTATCTCTCACATACACAAGACTAAAGTTGAACACACACACAGTACTAAGACTCGTTTTATGTATGTGTGAGAGCGAGACTTTTTATGAATGTGTGAGAGCGACACTCTTTATGAATGTGTGAGAGCGAGACTCTTTTTGAATGTGTGAGAGCGAGACTCTTTTTGAATGTGTGAGAGCGACACTCTTTTTGAATGTGTGAGAGTTGTCACGGAAGAGGCGGGGCATAATTTTTGGATCAAACTGCGCATGCGTAGATCCTAAACTATAAGTTTCGATTGTTGACTCACTGTATGTTCTATTACTTAGTATATTTGTGCTTTTAAATATATATAGAACGTTTAACTTTCTTGTAGATTAAATGTGCTATAGAAATAAATGAATCTGATTGATTGATTAAAAATAGCAAAATTGCTGTAGTACAATCTGTCCACTGGGTGCCAGTATTACAGGAATTATTAACCGGCGCCAACTAGTGCCGAAGAAGAAAGAGTTTGCTATACCGAACATGGCTAACTCTAATTCGAAACGAGAGAGAATTGGTCAGGCAGCTGCCATTTTAAACACCATTCTATCTTCTCCGGAGGCAACCAGCACTTTGACAGGCGCATTAAACGATTCAACGACTGCCTGCAGTGCTACAATCTGGCACCCAGTGGACAGATTGTACTACAGCAATTTTGCTATTTTTAATCAATCAATCAGATTCATTTATTTCTATAGCACATTTAATCTACAAGAAAGTTAAACGTTCTATATATATTTAAAAGCACAAATATACTAAGTAATAGAACATACAGTGAGTCAACAATCGAAACATAGTTTAGGATCTACGCATGCGCAGTTTGATCCAAAAATTATGCCCCGCCTCTTCCGTGACAACTCTCACACATTCAAAAAGAGTGTCGCTCTCACACATTCAAAAAGAGTCTCGCTCTCACACATTCATAAAGAGTGTCGCTCTCACACATTCATAAAAAGTCTCGCTCTCACACATACATAAAACGAGTCTTAGTACTGTGTGTGTGTTCAACTTTAGTCTTGTGTATGTGAGAGATAAACGTCTGTGTGTGTGCGAGCTGTTAGCAGTGTATGTGAGCGAGAAAGTTAATGTTTGTGAATGTGCGAGCTGTTAGTACAGTGTATGTGAGCGAGCTGTTAGTACAGTGTATGTGAGCGAGCTGATAGTAGTGTATGTGAGCGAGAAAGTTAACGTTTGTGTGTGTGTGTGTGACATTTTAGTAGTGTGTGTATACGCAATTTGAGTATTTTTTGAATGTGCGTGAGTAATTTTTGAGTGTGCGTGGCTATTTTTTTGAGTATGCGAGAGTTTTTGGTAGTGTGTGAGAGACAAAATGTAATTTTTTTGAGTATGCGAGAGTTTTTGGTAGTGTGTGAGAGACAAAACGTAATTTTTTTGAGTATGCGAGGCTATTTTTTTGGAGTATGCGTGAGTTTTTGGTAGTGTGTGAGAGACAAAACGTAATTTTTTGGAGTGTGCGAGGCTATTTTTTTGGAGTATGCGAGAGTTTTTGGTAGTGTGTGAGAGACAAAACGTAATTTTTTGGAGTGTGCGTGGCTACTTTTTTGGAGTATGCAAGAGTTTTTGGTAGTGTGTGAGAGACAAAACGTAAATTTTGTCCTAAACGGCCCCTCATACGAACGTTTGCTCATTTCAGAGCGACGTCTTTGCTCTTCATTGCAAATGTTGCAGCCGGGTAAGATTGGTGATCTTTGGACCTTGGGAGATTCGCAAAGTTTGGTGAAATCGTCCCCTCGGACAGATCTCTTTTCATGGGTCCGGTCTTCTAATGCCGCTTTCGTCAGAGCAGAAGTTGAGTTTTTAGACTCAACTGTCTTCTTTTCAGAGCAAACGTTCGCAGCTGGGGACGTTTGCTCTTTTGGAAGATTGGCGAAATCGTTCCCTAGGACAGATCTGTCTTGATGGGTCCAGTCTTCTAATGCCGCTTTTGTCAGAGGAGAAGTTGAGTTTTTAGACTCAACTGTCTCCTTTTTATCGCAAACTTCCCCAGCTGGAGAAGTTTGACTTTACTGTCAATTCTTCTTCCAAAGAAGAATTGTTCTTCTTTGGAAGAACAATTTTCCAAAGAAATTGTTCTTTGGAAAAATTTGAAAAATCGTTCCCTATGAGGGCAGTCTCTAAGTGGGTATTGTCTTCTAATGTCTTTTTCGTCAAAGCAGAAGTTGAATTTTCAGACTGAAGTGTCTGTAAACTCACACAATGGCCTGATAAGTCACAGCAAACTGCCCCAGCTGAGGAAGTTTGTTTTTTAGAAAGATTGGAGAAATCGTTCCCTCCTACAGCAGTCTCTTCAAGGGTATTGTCTTCTGAAAACTCACAGCAAACTTCCCCGGCGTTTTCCCTGGCCAGAGAAATTTGCTTCCCAGCCGGAGAAGGATTGAAAAGATAAGCATCGATAATGTCGTACTCAGAGACAGTGCACTCATCCTGAGAGCTATGTTTTTTCTCAGAGCAACTTTCCCCAGCCGGAGAAGGATTGAAAAGATATGCATCAATAACGTCGTATTCAGTGCACTCGTCCTGAGAGCTACTCATTTCAAATTTGATACCAGGAAGTAATTTGTTAAAAACTTTCCTCAATCCTGTAGTAATCAAATATCCAGCGCCAAAAGTCAGGGGGAAAAAAAAGGTGGCTATGACCTCTTCCATACTAAAAATCCCTGCAAAACACAGTGCTAAGGGTCAAAGAGCTGCTTGTATATTACCTGATGTTTTGAGATGGAAGCATTCATAACCCCAGATGTTCTTTGATCTATGACATAGATCTATGTCATAGAAGAGGTCATAGCTACAATGAGCTCACTGTAGTTCTGGGGGAATGTCTTGCTCCTGATCGTTGCTATGGAAACGGTCAGGTCAGTTCTGCATGACTCAAACTATTAACCCTTTGCAACTGTGTCACTTAATTATTCGAGGCAAATGATTAATCATGACGGACGTTGGAAGTGTATATTTCAGGAGGTTAGGAATTAAAACAGGGATTTTAATAGTTAAATATTAAGTTTAGATTGACAATGGTATATTAAAACCATTAATTTAAGTAGGGGATTTTTTCTATCAGGCTTAAAATTTTGAATCATACTTGACTTAAAAAATGTCTTAAAAGTAAAATTAAATGTAACTTACAGGCATTTGCTGCTGCTGCTGTTGTAAAATGTGACAAGAAATGTTGTCTGCTTGGAGAAGAGCTACAAAGAAATAATTTTGGTTTAATAATTTTATAACTCTGTTACTACAGAGGAAGGCTGAGCTGGCAGTTAAAAAACTACAACGATGGTGGAACTCTGACTGACTGCAGAAGGAGGCTAAGCAGAATGTTAGAACTACAGACATGGCAGAATGTTTTGGCCATTATATAACTGATTTACCCCAACCACAGTTATACATGGGATTAGTGTTGCCATTTAAAATGAAGCTTACTGAAAAATTCAAAATAAAAGCCTCAATATTCCTCTCAGGTTAGTGCACCGCCCATGGCGGTGCAATAATATTAGACTGTATTATCTTTACCTCTCAGGTTAGTAACATTAACACAAATATTAGCATTTCACTTCCTCCCACTATGAGCCTTTTCCCTAACATAAGCATTTTAGCTATTTCTTATACATTAGCTATGTTTAGTATACTCAATGGAGGAAGTGAATGTAAGACAGCATGCTAGTGATACCCACATGCTACTCACAGCATTCATGCTAACATTAGCATTTTGACTAATTTTAGCTTAATTTTAACATACCGAATGTTGCAGGTCCATGTTAGTCAACATTCTTGTGATTCTCCACATGCTACTTTGTAATTTTTTAGCTAAGCTTAGCATTGATGCTAATTTTTAGCATCAGAACGCTGTGTCCAAACCGACCGGCACACTTTGGCAGGCCCCGGTTAAATTTCTTCAGGAATTTTCTAGTTCAGTTTGTCTTTCAGTTTCTGTTTTGCATTCAGCAGTAGCTTCTATAACAATAGCCATGTTGACATTTGAAGAATAAACATAATTTAGCACTGGCTACACTCCAATCAGGCGATAGCCTCACTGTACCAGCCAGAACATTGCAACATCACTGCTTTTTTAATGGTAACTGTAATGAAGTAGTCTACAAAAACCCTTAAAAACTTCACGAGCATATTCTCCATTAGACACTGTCTTTTTAATTTTTCAAAAAGAGAGTCTGGATTAAATGTTAATTTTAAAATGCCCAGTAGAGATTTTCACCTTTCTCCCCCTTCATTGTTAATGAGACAGCTGCATCCCAGAGTTCAAGATGGATTTTATTATTTTATGCTTATATTTCAGCCAATTAATATTGGTTTTGCTTGGATGAGACATGACTAAAGTACAGTCCTTTTTCCCAAATATGCTTAAAGATTGCATACTATTCAGGAGAAAAAACTAGGTTGAATGATTCTTAGCTGTGTCAACTTTTTTGTGAAAAGTCCCCATGTCTGTACAAACTTCAGCAAGAGTATAAATTGGCAGAACAAATGACACTTGGTGAATTGAAAGTACTGCTAAAAGACCATGAAGAAAGTTTTGTTAACGTCAATTTCTTTTTAATGGTTACTGTATGTTGTATTGTTCATACAATGCATGTATGAACAATTTTGTTTTGGATCACTTAATTTTTGGCTATAACAGGGGTAATTGTCTTCATATTTTGTTTACGTTTTTGAATGTAGTGCTGCCTAAAACAAATGCGTGCAACAAGATACTCTAGTTAGCATGTCAGTTGGTAAAATTAATGGTACACTGCGGACTTTCTAGAGTCCTGACTGGAATTTGATATACTGTTGAAAAAGCTGAAAATTGGGGAACTTTCAAATTCAAAGACTTTGTAAAACTTTGTGATTTAATATTAAAATTTTAAGTAACATGTTTTCATTGACTGAAAGTAAAAAATCACCATAATTAACAGAAATAAAAGTTTTCAAACATCCATCTGTGTGTAATTCATCTACATAATGTGTTTCACTTAGTGATACAGTTTCTGAAATAAATTGACTTTTCAATAAAATTCTAAGTTTGTTGAGCTGGTTTAGATGTCTAAACAGAAGAACTCCCAAAACTAGTCTCTCACCTTTGGCATTGGTCATTTTATCATTTTGGGTAGAGGATATTGAGAACCACTAAATATGCACCTCTGACATACCATGCAGTTCACTGAAAGGGAGCCTGGATTCAGCTGTGGGCACTATTTTGTTGACGCAGAACTTGCCATGCAAGTTTGTCTTTACTTTGTGCAATCCTAAGTGGAATGGTACTCAGCATCAACTTGGGGCCATACGGTGTCAGACCCATTTAATGTAGCTACTCCATCCTATCTGACCGACTCCATTAAATATTAATATAGCACATTGCTGTCCTCATCATCATCATCCTCCATATCCCATGCTGGTCTAATCATTTGCATGCAAGCTCCTCTTTGTCCCTCTTAGTAAGTCATTTACTCCTTGTCCCATTCATCAGTCATTTCACCATATCAGCTGATGGTCCTGCCTCATCTACTGTCACCACATAAAGGCTCTACTTCTTATTGTCTTGTGACTCTTTGCTGCACCGGCGCTCAAACATGTGTAAGTAGTCCCTGATTATCCTCTACATCTTTCACCACACTTTAATATTTTTATAATCTGATTGCTGCAAACAAAAATGAAATTTGACATGAAAAACAATGTTTTTGGTGAGTGGGGTAGAAAGAGAACAAGTGAGATACTGTTGTGGTTTGGCTGATGAATTATTCAGAGATTTGCTGGCTCATGTGAGAAGCTATATTGTAGGGCCCTTTGTGTTTGCGCATGTGCTGTGTTTGTGCAACCTGAGGATCACGAAAATGTACATAGGTTTACTGTATTTGTATAATTAATGCACAGACTCATCAGTAAATCTCTAGGTATGTCGTTTGGAAGGTGGAAATACATTGGACTCCAGGTGTCTGTGGGGGTTATGGACACATTAATGCACACAGTAGAAACAGTGTTATGATAACTGCAGAAGCTAATATATACAGTCTTATTTTCTGTATTGAGAGTATAGCCAACCAGCAGCAAGGAAAATAAATATGGTTCCTGGATTGGATGTTTTACAAATTCCAGCCAATTGATGTTTGATTAGAAGAGAAGACATTGGTCTGTGTCATCTTTTTTTTTGTCCTTGATCAGTTAACATCTTCACTAGCAGGAGTTTTTTTCACTCAAAGTCTTTAATCTTCTTCATTAGAAATTCTTCATGTACTCTTAGCCCACTGATTCTCAGGATTGTATTTTAAATTAAAATGTGTGAGAAACAATGTTGAGATAAAGCCACAGTAAGAATTTTACCTGCAGTCATCACAGGAATACATATATGAATTTACTGATTTTAAATCATGTTTTTCCCAGGATTGAGTGATTATGCAACATACAACTTAAATTATTAACCACTACTAATATTTAATGAGATGTCTGTCCACCACATGCTTACTGTAGCCATTAAAAAGTTTGTGAATAAATGTAGCTAGATATTTGACCACTCTTCCAGAATTTATGGAGTCACTTTAAGTTAGTTGACTTCCACTGGCTTTTAATCAGGTTGATTGAAAGGACCATTAAATAAGATTTGAGAAATTTCTTTGGCTGATTGTCCTGTTTGAAAACCCAACAGTTTCCAAGTTTGAACAAAAGATCCAAAGATAAACAGAGATAAATAGAGATTGACTATGAGATTCAGGAACAACCCAGGACCAACCAAGGCTCAATGGCTTTTTAAATAGAGAATATTTGGTGCTGGAGCACCAGCAGTATTGTCCACAATGAGACTATTAATGTCAACATGGACTATGACAGTGGCAACAAAAAAGCAGCCCCATATAAAACTACCTGCTTCAGGATTGACTGAATTTGCAGCTGCCCACATGGACAACTGAAATTCTTACTGGAAAAGGTTTTATGGTCTAAAAGTCAAGGTTTGAACTGCTTGGTCTAGAAAAGGTCTGCAGGAAGATGATGGGGATCAAGATCCTTTGACATTGGGCTTGTGCGTTGATGTGATACAGCAATACAGTTCTTCATGATTCTGATCAAGTTGTGGTTAGGTTTACTGTCAGTTCTTTTTTAGTCGGTTGACGTTGTTGTTTAGAGTTATAGTGTTTTGCCCCTGATTTCCTTTAAAGACCACGGTTAAATCTTCAGTTGAGCTCAGTGTAGCACTGACTTCCTGTTTTGTCTTTGAGTATCTTTTTTTACAATTGTTTGATATCTTGATTATTTTTTTGTAATTTTCTTTAAGTTACTGGGTATTTATTCACTTCATTGTTAGTGTCCCTTAGCCTCACTTCAGCTGTCACGCATTTGTGTGATTAGCTCACCAGTGCAACACTCCAGTTACCACTCCTTTTCAGTATTTGAATGTTTATGTATGTCATTTATCACTGGATTGCTGTACACAACTGTTCCTGCTTTTAAGGTGAATATTATGGCGGCAGTATCATCCTAAGGGTCTGTTTGACTGCCAGCTACACTGATGCAATCCACAAATTGGATTAAATTATAAGTCTGGCGGACTTCTTCAATCTTTTGTTAATTCACCAAAAATCATCAATAGCAGGGTGAGTGAAGCTCAGGTACTGATCCCAAACACACATCAAACAGGTTGTTTGAAGGACAGAGCCGTATTAACCCGTTTTTCTGCTAAATAAGTGCATGCATTTCAATCCTTGGACCTCCCTAACGTGATATTTATGAATTATTCCATTTTGTGTTGGTTATGTTAGTGAAAATGTAGGTTTTATACTCGGCAACAATTGTTGCCGCTGGGAAACTGCATAGTCTGAATTACACAAATCTGGCCTATTCATACATATAGAAAAATCATGACATTATAACAAAGAATGGTTACAAGAGTGTTCAGAAATATTTCAGATGCATAAAGATTCAATACCACATCCAGCAGATGTCATTGTTTCAATGTGCCGATTGACCTTTGACCTCATTTAGTTATGTCATCAATGAGGCAAAGTCAGGTGACGATGTTGGTATGAGCAAATATGCTTCTGGGAGGACATTCTCCCTGTTCTACCAGACCAAGAGCTACACCTTGATTGTGTCCTAAAGTAGTTTCAGACGTGGTGTCATCTTGCAGTGGTCATTCAGTGCATAGGCCACACTTTGTGGCCTTTTGGGGGGTGAGAAGGGGGAGGGGTTCAGCTGTGGGAGCGAATGTGATGTAGAAGACATCATTTTAATGTTCCTTCAGGTCTAGAAGATCTAAAATATCTGATAGTTTTAAGCTGTGTGGGAACAACAAGGCATATGGAATACACAGCAAAATTATGGACACAGCACGGTGCTGTCTATCTATTATGCTAGCGGAAACAATTGTTGCCATGCTTACATTTGCTCTTCTTATGATCAGAAGATGAATGAAGGGATGCAATTTTCTTTATATATCAGTAGAAGACACTTGAAAGAACACATGTTCAAAATATTTTATTTATATTTGTTTATTTAAATATTTTACTAACTTCCTCTTGTACATGTACATTTACCTCCAGGGTCACAGGCAGGAAGTAAAGAGGTCAGGTCATGTGGCCTTTCAAACTAGATACATGAAATTGATACTGCTTAGAGTAGACACTCTATTATTTGATTTAAAAAGCTTCAATTGGCTGCCAAAAGTCAAAACAATTTTTTTAGAGCTTGCAGAATTAAAAAGAAATGTCTGGCAACAAATGTTGCTGGTGGGATTAAACGGGTTAAGAGTCTGGAAAGGTCCCACATTAAGCCCTCTGAAATTCCTAAAAACCTGAACAGTGCCAGGAATTCAGTTGAAATGAAGCCTTAGCGTAAATTCAAACTGGTGATTCTTCAACCACACCTGCATCATCCAGTCGCTGCATCATCTGCCATCAGCCTATCAGCATCGGCCCATGCCCCATCTTTACCTTACTCTGATCAAGCTCCCGCTTATAAGGACCTTCATCCATGGCAGCATCCACTCTCCAGCCGTGCTCAACCCACCTCCTCCACTTCTCCACCTCCATACTCTTGGTTCACCAGGCCTCCATCCTTCTCCGACCTCCACCACCAATGTACCTCCACCAGTGTACGCACATCTCTTCCCCCTTTAGTTTGGATGAGCACTCCCTGCATCAGAAATGCTCATCCAAACTCATTGCATTTCACAGCATAATGTCTTCCGCCGGGGTCCGAGCGCCAAAGAACTTTAATTCATTCATGTCAGTAAGCCCTTTTAATTGCTGTTTTTCTCCGTCGGAGTCTCTCCAGATTGAAATAACATTTCTAATAGGAGGAGTGTTGGAATATCCAGTCAGAATTATTCTAGGACGTTATCGATGGGAACAGAATGAACAAAGCTGGCAAACAATCTAGTAGACTATGAATATCCTGAAAATCAACCTTATTGAAAAAAATATGGACTATCTTTAAAATCCTGGTCAATGGCGTGAAACCAGTCCATTTAAATTACTAATTTTGATTTGAAGGGGAGTCAGATGTGCTGCCTGTGATATGGATTTGGTTTACACATTTTTTTAATCCATCTGAATCATTAAATTCTGACTATAAGATTGTTTTTCATTTTGCTGCACACAGATGGCACCTTAGTGTTTTTACAGGTCTGTGCGTTTATTTCATGGTTGTATGTTGCACCTCTGCAGTTCTGTGAGGAAAATAATTTTTATGCAGGTCCTCAAGTTAAGTTTTTTGTCACTGTATTGTTTTTGCACTTCCACCTACTGAGCATGAGCTTATTTAAATATGCATATAAAGCTGGTCTCTCACAGCTTGAAGTTGGTGGCTGGAAACCCTGTTAAGAGTTTTTGTTGTTGTTTATGTGTGAAGTTTGCAATCTCTTTAAGTAGCCATACATACATCAAATCCAAAATCAATCTTGTCCCTATCTGTTCTCTTTACCAGTTCAATCATGTTCTGGATTTTATGTTGGGCCAGACACTTCACCGGTCCATTGCAGGGCCAAATCAGGCAAGCAAGACAAACAGCCATTTCTGCACACACTTATTAGTACATTTCCTCAGTACATTTCCTCATTTCAGCAGACGGTTGTTTTGCCCACAGCTAATGTTCTCTCTATCTCTCTGATGGATTGGTTTAGCTTTTTTCAGTTCTGGATGAAAAGTTTAATTTTCTTTGTGAGCTCCTTTAGCTGCATCCTGTGGATTCACAGAAACACTTTCCAAATTACAAATGCCATACTTTGTAAATAGATTGCAGGTTTTTCCCTTGTTTAACTGATGGACAAATTATGGGCCAAATCAAGTCAATAATAAAGCTTTTAGTGTAAATGTCATTACATTTTAGGTTCTGGGAAAAAGTAGATGAAGTAAAGAAATAGCTGTTTATTCATCCAATAAGCATCATTATTTTTTACATCATTTAGACGTGTTTTGTTGGTCTGTTTTTTGTTTAAATAAATCACAATATACTGGCTATTTGTCATTTATTTCCTTATCGGTTGTTCCCTATAACCCGTCAGGTGTGTCATAGTTCTTGTTGGTTCTCCGAGGAACATTTCTATCAAAATCCACAAAAAGTATACAAGCACACAAACACCCGCAGCTACAGACTGATGGAACGGGGACGTTTTGAAATGTAATTTCCTCTTTGCCACTTTCTTTTTTTCAGCAGAGAAGTTAAATCTCTGAATGGTCAGATTTAGTTTGTGTCGGTTGGATTTGAGTAATTTTTTTGACAAAAGGACAAAACATTAAGTTCTGACAAAAAATTCACAAGTGCAGAATAACCTGTAGTCATCTAAAATGCACACATAGACCATTAAATTCAGTAGAACACAGTGGGTTCTCTAAGTAGCCTTATGCAAAACTGGCTATGACAAAAAAAATAGTGTGTCATGGTTGTTTTAAAATTCTGGCAGTATCACAGTAGATGATGGCATTTTTTCACTCATCTACTTATTTTAGTTTGATTGGCATATTTTATGTTTGAGGCTTATTTTACTATCAAGAGAAAAGAAGGACAAGGCTTCAAATCAGGGTTGTCAATTTAAGTCAGAATGAATTTGAAGAAAATGTTGCAGAACGGAAACTATTAAGTTTCTGCATCATAGGTCTCTTTTTGGTTAAAGCAAACTCTGGTGAGCTTCAAATGCCAGTAAAATCAGCCCCAAAGTGCAACGGGATCATGCTTGCTGTCACACAGAAATGATGTTTTCCAATTTAGCAAATTCCAATTTTCCAATTTAGTGGTAGATGGTATTGGTCTGATGATCTGAAATAAATTAACAGTATCAAAAATGTATGGCATTAGGAAGAAGAGAAAAAAAATCCAAAGACAAAGACTATACACACAAACTAAGAACACCACATTCATTTTGTATCGTAGAATTTTTTTTTGCTGCCCCAAACATAAAGATAAAGACTAAGATCAGCTGATTATTTTGCTGTAAATATAATTACATTCTTGCACTTCATCGTTTTAAACGTGCAACTTTTTGGATTTAGGTATTGCAGTCAAACGATATAAACCAATATCTACACATGAACTTTATGAAAAATAATAATAATAACAACAAAAAAGCCCCAAATAAAATGTACATCACACGACACTAATACTATGTATTTCCGGTGTTTCACACTGTGAGTGCCGACAGAATGCTGAGCAGTGCTGCACCGTTTCTCTCTTCCTTATTGCTGTCCGTTCTTCAGAGAGACGAGCTGATAGCAGCGCTGCTAAATCACAGCCATCCTGTTCAAAACTTAACACGTGTTCCTGGTGCTGCTCATGATTAAAACTCATAATTACACTCCTCCATAAGCAGTTCTCTGACAGCAGACGGCATGTCTGTGGTCCATGACTAAACTATAATGCTGTTAGGAGTTTTCAGTGACTGCTTCCCTAATGAGATTAACAATTGAAAATGGGTTTTTTTATATTTACTCTTAGATTGTCTTTCCCTAATTTTAAAATGGGTCTGATGATCTAAAACATTTCGTTGTAATAAAAAGAAAAAACATAAGAAATTTATAAAGCACACTGTATTTTAAGTTTGTTTGTTCTTTTCTCCAAAGGCTCCTTTTCTCCCTGCAGCATATATGTTAGCCTTAGTCTAATAGATGGAACTGTTATTTTCCTTCCCATTCTGCCCCTCCGCTCGTTCTGCTTCTCCCTCTCTCCTCACTAGTCTTTGTCTTTGTCAGACTGTGGTGCTTTTTGTTGTGTCTTGGGGAGGCTCAGATGACACTTAACACACATCCTGCAATCATTAGCAACTTATTTCACACTCACTTCAGGTTTTAGCCATTTTAATAGGTGCTTTGGTTTTGGTGGTCCTCACTGCTGCCTCTTCCTTTCACACTCGTCTTCACTTTTCTCTCATTGCTGAGACTAAATGATTTAATCGAGGAGGGCATTGTGAATTAATGCTATGAAATTTTGAACAGTTTAAAAGAGAATGTTCTGTAATTTCACAAGGGCGATATTAACTGAATCCATATTGTTCACAATTTTATGCCACAGTCATGATAATTTTAGTACTTTTTTTTCTTATTCGAGTTAACAGTATACCACCACATTAGGTGTCAGTTGGCATGACATTAGTCTTGGGATCAATTACTTTTTCAGATAATCTGTGGCTGTTTGTTAAGTCTGCTGAGTGCTGAAGTGTATTAAGCCTGTGAGTTATGAGGCCGTTATCACCGACCATTACGGTTCTTCTTGTTGCCAACAGTCACTCTCTTGCAGCGCTGTCTCATTTGTCGCCTGAATCTCTCACTCTTTCTGTATCTTTACCCTTCTTTCCCATTCCTCCCTCCTCTTATTCATTCTCCCTTCTCAGCTCTTCTCATAGTCTGCCTGATTGCAAAGAAAAATCTGATTTTTGACTTCTCCGCTGTGTCTTTTCAGGACGAGAAGTCCACTTTCTTCCAGTTTGGCGCAGCCTTGCAGCAGGAGGCTCTTCTCATGCTTGCAATCATGGAGGAGTATGACTGGCATGTTTTTTCTATAGTAACATCCAAGTTCCCCGGCTTTCAGGACTTCATCAGCACTCTGAAAGTGACTGTGGATCACAGGTACAAATACACCCTGAAGCCCTCTCTCACACTCTGAAAATCCTGTGTTGTTGGCATGATCATAAGTGCTGTTCCACATATTTGTTTTCACCCAGAAAGAAATATAAATGAGGTTTTTGACAAGCTTTTGATTGGGGTTATCTTTATATTTCATCACAGAAGATGTCATAAAATCCAACCCTACACAATATATCACAATATAACTTATTGTAGTAAGTTAGAATATCATCAAAAATGGATTTCTTTTATTTTTTCAACTGGAAAAATAAAAGACAGTCACTGACACCCACCACAAGGAAGGTAAGCCACAAGAAGTTCTTATTAAAGAAGTTGGCTGCTTTCAGAGTGTTGCATCTTCATTTTATTTGAAAGACAAAGCTGCTGTATATAACTTTTGCAAAAAAATGTTTTTTACATGTTTGTTAAAACTGCCTCTATGTTGTAAAAAGATCAATGTTCTCCTCCTCCTCCCTGATCTACTATTGCTGAAATACATCAAATACACCAAAAATCAACCAAAAACAACCAATCAAAGCCAGGAGGAGGGTCTTAGTGCTGTCAATCATCCTCATATACTCACTGTTCAGTGTAGTAATGGTGAAGAAACAATTTACTGTAACAAGAAAATCCACCGTCATCAGTGGCCATGCTAACAACTGGCTCTGTAACGAGGAAGAAGCTGCAGCGTAGCAGAGAGCAAGAGGGATGGGAGGATGAGCAGCACCACATGAGGTTGTGATTGATGGAGCTAAAACCTGCTCATGGCTCTAATTGGTTGTTTGTAGTTAGCTCTTGGAGAAGGCAGAAGAGCTCAATTTTTTTCATACCGTACTGTCACGACAGAGTGACAGTTTCAGCAAATATTTAAAAATATATATCTATATTTTTCTTTTCTAAAAGTTACATACACTAGTTTTAAGTGAAAGGGAAAAGTGTGGTTGAAATTAAACCAAATAATTACAGACTTGATAGGACTGTAAAGTAAAACCTTGGGGTAGCAGTCTGGGGGAGAATCAAAAGATGAGCCTCCAGATGTCCAGGTCATGAACTAGAACTGCTGCCTGTCTTGTGTTTAGACTGCAGAGGCATAGGGCCAAAAAGGCCAAAAAGACTGGACACAATGGTCCAATGTCCTCTATTTAGCTGAAACTAAATTTTGCCATTATTTTTAATTTAATGTCCTACATTTTGGAGGCACAGTAGAGGGGCTCAGAATCCAAGCTGTAAATATGTTTCAGTGCGTTGTATTTTCTGTATTAAACATCCTTATTTTTATTCATTTCTATGCAATATTTTTATTTTCTGATTAATCTAATTTTGATTATATTAGTTATAAATTACAATCATCAAAAATTTAATGAAATACTTTTTAAGTGAATGTGTTTAATTAATCCATGTGACGTTGAGATTTTGAAAGACATTGAAAGACTTCATGTTCCACTCAATCCCTTCATAACTTTAAGTATTTAGTTTAGTTTACATAACTCATGTTTTTCATGTGCTAGCTTAAATAGAAAAGTAGGAAACGGTTTGAAAGTAGTTTTGTGATCATTTTCATTTATCTCTCTATCATATTTATTTACTAACTGTTCAACACAAGTTGAAGACTTAATTGGATTCTGCAGCCAGAAATACCATCACATTTTTCAGGAATGCGCTGTGTGATATCTGATCGTTAATATTTCTTCATGGTTGCTAACCAGATTAAGCATCTGTATTATTTCATTGTTACAGCTTTGTGCGCTGGGACCTGCAGAGTGTTGTGACACTAGATGCTGTAGATGGTGACCCCAACTCAAAATCACACATTGCCCTCAAGAGGATACAGAGTCCTGTTATACTGCTGTACTGCTCCAAGGATGAGGCAGTGTGAGTGTCTTTCATTTTCTGCTGTGGTGTTTGTATTTCTTTGTCACATGCTGCCAGATTTCAGCTGTAAATCTGTCTGCTCTCCCTGACAGATATATCCTGGAGGAAGCTCGGTCGTTGGGTCTAATAGGAGCCGGTTACATCTGGATTGTGTCAAGTCTCACCACTGGAAATCCAGACTTTACCCCTGAGGTAGTGGAGCCCACGATGTTGTAAACAGGTGGCCACTTTCAGGCGCTTTGACAGGACAAGATTTATTTCGATACCAAGCTGTTTATGCCGTCCTCTACCTCCCCCAAATTTCTTCTCTTTAGTTTACCCTGCCCAACACTAATAAGTGATACTTTACATGAACATAGATGATTATTTTTTCATTGCTGGAGTCAATCATGATTATTTTTCCCATTCATTGAGCTCTTTCTTTGTGTCTAAAATCATTTACTTAGCCCTAAAGCAGGATGTTAAGTATGTCTGTTCAAATATTATCTAAATATAATCTAAATTAATTCTTCTCTTCAAATAATATGGAAATTTGTGAAAATAGATAAAGCACTTATTGGTTAAAGGACTAAAGGATATATATATATGTATATATCTTTGTGTACGTTGAGTGTCTAGGAGTACAATATTGTACAAAAAAAACACAAAAAAATTATTTAAAGGCTCAAAAAGTGGATTTTGCTTTATATGTCCCCTTTAAAAAGTTGAATTGCATTCTGAAAAAAAGTCTTGCATTAAGTGTCTTCATCTATGATTCATTATTTTTACCAATTCAGCTACATGTAGACTACCAGATCTATTTTTAGACCAGCACCTGAAATGTACTTTTTGATTAAATTTGTCTAAGTCACAACATCTATGCTTGTTTAGATGCCCTGACACCCAGAAATCGTCATTGACATGGTTATCTCATGGGCAATACAAAAAAATACTGTACAGTACAAGGTTTATAAGTTAAAGAGGTAAAATCATCAGAAACCACACTTTTCATCAAGCTGCAGTACTTGTAGTCACTAAAACTCCATAATAAGAAGACATACAGTGGCCTTTCAATGCAGCTATAAACTGGAAGTTGAGAAGATGCAGGAATGTGAGCTACTAAAAGCAGTAAACAGAAGGTAAAAATTATATTAAATTGTTTGCGATGGGAGCCACTGCCACTGTACTTCTAAAATAAGCATTCATGAGGTGAGCAGAAAGTATGTCAGACTTGGCACAGATGATGTCAATGAAATATTTGAAATTTTAAGACTCTGAGTTGCTCTGACACCTTAGCCAAAAGAGACAGCATGAAACCAGCCTGCATAAAAATAAATACTATTCCTGACAGTGAAACCATAGAGGTGAGAGAATGATGATACAGGGCTGCACAAATGTTAAATATGTTTAGAAAAGAATCAGAGTCTGTACATTGGCAGGAAAAGTCAAGCATGTCACTTATTTTACCATTCAGAATAAATATGGAAAAAAGAGTATTTGCTACCAATCTATGAATTTCCAAACTTTTTTATCCAGTCCAGTCCCGTCCGTGCGTCCGTCCGTCCGTCCATCCATCCTGTCTGTGTCCAAATTTAAAGTGAAGAAATGTAAAAAAGAAAATGAACCACTGAGAAAACTGGGAATTTAGAAGTATGGAATTTTGAGGTAAAAAATAGGCTGCAACCCTGAAAAACATATGTAAAATTGAGATGATAATTCTGAGTGGTCACTTCCTGACAAGGTGACTTTCACTCTCCAGAAACCTAACTTATTCCAGCATGATAAAGAAAAAGACTTAAAGAAAATCATAACCTACCCAAGAATGTCACCATGTCAGAAACTGGGAAAATTTTGTGCGTTTTAGGTAAGTCACAACATGCTTATCTAAAGCATAGATGCTGATATGTAATAAGTGTATATCAGCAACCGGCAACTTAAAAAAGTTTTTATTGTGCTAATTCAGTAAAATGCACAAATGTATTCTTATCTTAATGACATGAAGGATTGAGTTTGTTAGAAAAAATAAAGGTGGGGAATGGGAAAACTATAAAACGTTCTATTCACTCTACTGTTCAGAGGTCAAATTAATCACAAATACAACAGTTTTAAAAGCAGGACATTTCTTAACATATGATATTACAGATACATGTGATCTTTCTTCCCATGGTAGATGTTGGAATATATTCATGTGTTTGTTTAGCCTTTTCAATCAATCAATCAATCAATCAATCAATTAATCAGTGAAATACTGTTTAGATAGAACCAAAGTGCTTTCCATTAGTGGTGTAATAAAAATAAAGAATAGAATAAAAAACATGAAAACCAAACAATGTTCCAACATGGGTAGAAATATTAAAGTGTCACTGTCACAGTTCTAAACAAAGTTTAGTTCAAGTTTTGTCTCGTTCTAAACAAATGTGCTTTAGCTTATATTTAAACAAAATCAGGTCATTGATGATCTGCAATTCAAAAGGTAATAAATTCCATAGTTTTGAAACAGTGACAGCACATGAAGTGTCACATCACTGTTGGACTTTGGCTTGGAGATGATTGATTATACTTGATCTGAGTACAGAGTCAACACCAAACTGAGATGAATAAAGAAGGCGGGGGATAGGATGAAAGATTTAAAGAGATGAACTGATGGAGATGCTCAGTGTAAGAAATATTCATACTTGTGGAACTTCCAGCTATGAATTATTTTAGTATAGCAGAGGAAACTTTGACACCTCAGAGGAATACATAGCAAAGTTACAAATTGGGGTTACGATGCTGAATTGAAGTAAAACTGAATCCATTTTTGCCACTGTTTTCCTTTTAGATGTATCCCCTGGGTATGATCTCCGTATCCTATGACGATTGGGAGTACCCTCTGGAGACGCGGGTGCGGGACGGGGTGGGCATTATTTCCACTGCGGCCTCCTCCATGCTACGGGAGAAGGGGGATCTGCCGGAGGCCCAGGCCGGCTGCATCAGCACGCCCTCAGATAGGAGCCCGGGAAAGCTCCCACCTAGTGCCCTGCGCGGGTGTGTATGTATGACATGCATGTGGCTGTGTGTGAGTGGGTTTATGTGTGAGCATAACCCACAGTGTAAGAAAATCGGGGTCTACAGACTTGCATAACTCAGCTTGTCTTTGTAGCTCAGTGTTCAGCAGTCTTGCATAACCCTTTTAATGTTCTAATGAGAGGGATGGTGTTGGAAAGGAAGCTGAGATGACAGCAGTGTTAAACTCTGTGATTTCTAATGACATTTAACACTGTCAGCTTTTGTGTGCAGCTTTTTGAAGCCAATTGTGTCTCCTTAGCTAAAAGACAAAACAGTGAAAAGCAGACCTTTATGTTGCTGCTGCTCAGCAGCTTCTGATGTGGATGTGTTCCTGCTTCATGACAGGATGCACTTCCAATAACTCAGTCTAATAGCAGGTTTTATCAGCTTTCTTCTTTTTGCTACTTTTGTCATACAACTCTGTGGACAGAACACATCTCCTAGCAGCTATGTTCACGTTTGCTGTACTGTGCAAAAGTCTTGAGTCAACTGTCCTTTTCTTTGTGTTCTCTGTTAAAACACTTCATACTTACATCTCCCAAAGGTGGAATTTTTTTCTTCCACCTCAATGAGGCATTTGGAAAAGTGAAACTTATCTCTGTCCAGTCATTGCTTAAACCCACTATTCAGAGTTTAGGGGCTGGAGAGGTGGGGTACACCCTGAGGTACACGGGTCACCAGGGCAGCACAGAGACAGACAAGACCAAAAACCATGCAAGGACACACACACACACGCACACGCCAGCACTCCCACAACTAAGAACAATTCAGAGCAAACAATTACCCTACGTCATGTTTCTGGACTCTGAGAGGAACCCGACATTAGGAAAGAGAATAAGTTAAAACAGGCAAAGAGTTAAAGAACTTTCAAAAAGTAAGGAGAACTTTTGATGATGACTGCTTGAAAAGAAAATCTGACTACATGCATGTAAAGTTGTGGTCTATGACTTTTGCACACTTCTGTATTTGCATAGGTCACTAACAGGTGTCTGCAGCCGTCTGTGGGTCCTTGTCAGGTTCTTTAGACAGTAAGAGAAGAGAAAGATCTAGAAATATGAACGCATAATCACAGGACTGTTCTATGCTGCTCGTCTTTGTGTTTCTGCTCTGTGATATTGTAACTGCCTCATGAATATGAAATATGCTATGGCCAAAATATGACATAATACATTGCAAAGCCTATATTAAACTAACAAACACATAAGGGTCATGTTGCTCAGCTCTGTTTATCTGGAATGAACTATAAGCTTCCTCATTAGAATAGGAGTCATAATTTTGTCATCTTCCTTATTAGTTCATTGAAATATATATTAAGCCTCGAACAATAATGCTGTTGTTATCATGCTGATGTAAAAGAACTCTTAATAGCAGCTTTCTTAAACTTTATTATGTGTCATAAAACAATGTCATTTGTCTCAGTGAGTTATTAGATTTTGTAAAAACAACAAGAATAAAAAACAGTGAAGCTGGTTTTTGAGGTTGGACTCCTTTCCCCGAGTTGGAGGAGGTGAGACTGATTGTGCATTAGTCTAGATTCCATCTTTGTCGGAGTGTGAACATCAGCAGCGTGAGACGGAGACGAAGAAACAAGACAACATAATCTGGCATTTAAAAGACACTATCAAATCTGCTGGATCCGACATCACTCAGGCTGCACAGGATTTAAAATCTTAGACTTTAGTATGTGTGAGCTGTGTAATAGTTCAGGTTGGAGACGAGATTTATTCTCTGAGTTTAGAAAAAAATTGTCTTTGTGATGTAACTGGTGTTAATGCTAAAACTATAAGCTGTCACTTTTCTTGATTCTTTAAAGTAATTTTGTTGGAGAATTTTTTTCTTCCACCTCAATGAGGCATTTGGAAAAGTTTTCAAAGAGAACAAAACGTGGAACCTTTACAATAAAAGCAGGGAGAATCAATGTCTTGTTGATTGAAATGCTATTTAAACAATGGCTAATTTTTTGCACTTTCTCAAGTGTACAGGTTACATCTAAAAATATATATATCATGAGTAAGTTAGTATTTTTGTCACTCATTTCAGAAGGTGAAATTAATTATGTAAACTCATTACACACTGAGTAAAATATATATCATGTAAGTTTTTTTATGTGTTACAATGTTGATAATTGTGGCTTACAAATTCCCAAAATTCAACATTCAGTGTCTCTGAAAAATTTATTACAAAGACATTTTATGAGAAAATGGCTTCTGAAAAAAATGCTCACTAATGCACTCAATTCTTGGTTGAGACTCCTTTTGCTTTAAACAAGTTCTGTTGTCTCCATACTGAGGTAATAGGGACAGACTACACACTACCATCAGGAGTCTGTCGCCTCCTGATGGTACTTTACAAAAGCATTATTAAATCTATTCTAATCTAAATCTATTCTAATCTACTGCTTCCCCTGTTTCTTCACTATGCTGTCAGCATCATAAAAAACTAAGACTCAACATAGCATCTAAAATAGTGCACATTTCGACTGACAGCCTGACTAATACAGCTACCATACGCGTTGCATGCACTATAGACTGGAAAAAAGGCACTTTAAGAATAGCTTTGTTCCCTCAGCTAACATTGCATTGAACAAACTCCTTTGACAATAGTCCATTCCCCTGTGTTTCATGTGATGCATTGTCTCTTGTGATGTGTGTAAGGGGGTGCTTAAGTGGAGGGAGGGAAGTATGTTATAAATGTTATATGTCTGTGAGTCTTTATTTGTGGGGAATGTTAGAAAAATATAGGAAATGTTGAAGTTCCTGTTTATGCTTTTGATGCTTTACTTTTTGTGAGATGACAAAGTTATTTATATCTACAGCTTGGAATACATAATGACAGGCGAAAAAGATCATTCTTGTAGCAGGGCTACGCTAACCAAATGAAACAGCAGCTTTGTTGGTTCTTTGAACCTATCAGCTTTCAGATTTGATTCTCACAACCTTCTTGAAGGACCAGTGACCTAGCAAGATGTTTGCCTTCTGATCACACTTGTCATCCTGTTATCAAAAATTCAGTCATGCACACATCCTCAACATCCTCAACCAACAGTACAGACAGATGCATGATCTTCCGCTTCCCCCAGGAATCTATCGTGTGTCCAGCTCCATGTGTCCCATGGGGGCAAGAGGGTTCTCTTTTGTCCGGTTTTCTTGTTGAGAAAATTTGATCAACTGTGTTGAGAGACGAGCTGATCGGATCCATAATTTGCAATTCGGAAGATATGAATCTCCCAAAAAGACAGCACAGGACATAGAGCAAAGCAGAGAACATGGGGGAAGGGACAGGAGAGGGAACAAAAAGCCTCCACCTTTAAACAGAGGAGAAATAACTCTTGTTGTGCTTTGAAACAGTCATATTGTTTCATTAATTAGTTTTCTATTATTCATTTTCTTATTGTTATATTTTGTATTCAGCTAAAAACAAATTACAGTTAGTTTTTTTCTTTCATATTCATTTATTTTATTTACTCACTTTTTTTAATCAATCATGTCCTCTTTGCGTTTTCTCCTACCCCTTTTTCTCTCTTGTCTGTTTATTTACAGATTTTTTTTCTTTTCTTGTGTTCTATTTTATTTTCCCCTTCTGACTCTTTCTGGGAGGTGAAGTGCCAAACAGGAAAAGGTGGCGTCAGCGAGCCTGCTCGATTTATTGGTCTGCATGGTTGACTATGCAGAGAAGAAACATGTTTATTCTCTCTGTAAAATTTCAACTTTAAAACTAAATAGGCCAGGTGTATTAATCATTTTGGGTTTATTATTGGTTCGCAAGGCTCTGTCTGAGTGGACAATGGAGCGATGCTCTTTGAGCAAATGAAACATAGCACTTAACAGTTAGAGCACATGACAGCAAACACCTCGTGCCAGCTGAAGGACTGATGGTGTGGGTCATTTGGTTGACCACATTCTGCCCTCTGCTTCAGGCCATCTGAACAGCTGAAGCTTAGCATAATCAGGATCATTAAACAAGATAACAATTCCAAACATTGCAGCAGAGCAGAAACATGATGATGGAAGAGAAAATAATAACGTTATACAGGCCCTGTCAACCCTTAGGAGTAAACCTGGTTAAACGAGTCTACTTGACTAGATTTTACTTTGTGGTCTGCTTGTATAGTTCTGAGAATTGAACCGGTTTTTCTTGTCAAACACTTTGAGATGTCATTTGGTGTGAATTGGTGTTATATAAATATGATGTATTAAACTGAATTACTGTGATCTTAAAAGAACTGTGTAGATAATTACTGTATATCTGCACTGTAGAACCCAATGAACTGAAACACTGGACTAGAAAACATCACTTTAGGTTATTGATTTTACAATCTGATACTGTCTAGATAATTTTTTATATATTCTAATATAACACTCTAGGAGTAGAAAAGAGTGTAGCTCTTTTTACAGTTACTACAGTTGTATTTTTTCCTGAGAACAAAGCTCTGGATCAAGTCCTTCTACATGCATACCGAGACATAAAAATATAAATATATCAAGCAATATTTTTCAGGCATACATTAGAACCACACCAGTTTCAGCTATTCAGATGTAACAGATTTTATCCAAACTGGAGGAGACAGTTTATTCCCAGAGTAAACTGTAATGGTGTTTTACCAATACATACTCAGCCACGGCAATTTATTGCAACAAGGGCATCACCTGCTGCACTATGAGGAATTTTCAAACATTAAAACATATATTTACCTCAACATGCTACTAATAAATGAATCCATCATAATATATAATAGGGACAGCTTCAATTGTAGAGAGCAAAAGTGTCTATTATGTGTACTTGCGTAGGTTTATCTGGAGCTAATTATTTGTGCTTGAAAGAGGGTGCTAACCCTGTAAAATGTATAGCATTGCAGTACAGCAGTATGCAACAATGTAGTAAACTGTGGATTCAAAATGTATTAAAACATTACTAAATATATATTATATATGTACTGTATATAATAATATATAAATATATAAGATATAATAAAATCTTAGAATGCATTTTGCTTTGCAAAAATTATAATGTAATAATGTGACTAATTATGCAACAATTATATGCATCTAATCACAATCATGTTATAGATCCTACATGTTATTTTTATTTATTTGATCAATAAATGCCAACTTTTTGTAATTTACTTCCCTGTTTATCTTTACTGACCTGACACCTGTTACATACATTATTTCACTTATATCTAGGCTGCTGTATTGAAACAGGTGAGGCTGCATTTTATACCTATGAAACATCTAACTATTGCAATGAACAATTCGGGTTCCAGAGACACTTTTACTTATTAAAGAAACAGTCCCTGTTTCAGCATTCATGCTAACTATGCTCAGCATCCTGAATGTCGGGAGATAAGTTGGAATGTTATTCATGGTGTTGTTGATCACAAAATGTTAATACTATATATATATAGTACAGACCAAAAGTTTGGACACAACTGTGTGTCCAAACCTTTGGTCTGTACTGTATATATATATATATATATAAGAAAAATATTTGAAAAAAGCACACTATCATTCCATGAATGTAGTTTCGGTAAAATTTAAATAATGATCTTGTTTTATGATCACAGAAATGATTCTTTCCCACATAAATTTTGAGGACATGTGACGTGAATTAAAGAGACGTCTCCCCAAAAATCAATCAAAATCAATCAAGTTTATTTGTACAGCACATTTCATCAACAAGGCAGTTCAAAGTGCTTCACATCATAAAAAAACAAGACTTACAACCTACATTATGATATTTTTCACTGGCAGGGTTAATGCAAATCTGCAGTCAAATTATTCTTATGCATCATGACTTTCAGTCACAATATTTCAACTCATGCATTAACCTTTCAAGGGTCAACAGCTCTTGAAGGGTCATAGTGAAAATCAGAAGGGAGAGCTACTCTCTTTATTTAATACCATTAATTTGAAATTGTTCGTGGGGCTAATTTTTGTCCTTTTTGCTTTGGTCAGACGAGGTTTCTGTTGTCAAGCATCATCCATCAACTCATGCTTGACAGTGTCAAAATGAATTATTTAAGAGGAAGTGCTTGTCTGTTTTGTAATTTAGTCTTCTCCTTAAACTTTCTCAGATGGCCTATCTTTCGCCCTTTGGGAATTCAAGCTATTATATCATGTTTTAACCATCAGATCAAGCTTGCTGTCTGAAAGTGGTTTAACCAAAGTGAGTGTGTTCTTAGTCTCACATCACTGCTGACTCTTTTGCTGCCTTCCATTGGTTCGCTTTAGCAAGCATAAAGGTTTCGCCAAAAGCCCGTTTGCACATGTATTGAGTAAGAGAGTGGGGCCACCCTCGTTGCACCAGTGACTTGTCTTTCAGGCGTACATCTGTGAAGGAATCAATGCAGAATGTTGGTGGAAGAGATATATGCCCTCTGACTCTGCCTCCCACCCACTCACACACACATTCACACTCTGAGGCATGCACACATGCACACAGTGGGTGAAGACAGCATTGATTTGTAGAGGATCCTCTTGCAGCGATTACAGAGTGTTTAGTGTTTTATTTGAAATGTATCTGCTCCTGTGCACAAACTGTGACTGATGTGTAACAACAGCTCCCTCTGCTCTCTAACTCTCCATGGGCTGCAGACACATGATGCATGTGTGGAACGAAGGACGAGATCTATCCTTTACTCCAGATGGTTACCAGGCCAACCCCAGATTGGTTGTCATTGTGTTGAACAGTGAAAGAAAGTGGGAGAAGGTAACAATAAAAGTGTTTTTTTATTATTATTATTATTATTAAATGTGATGAGAACCTCCGTAAAAAAAAAAGAGTAAAAGACCGATAAGGATTCTTGTGTCTGATTTTGTTTGTGTGCACACAGATGGGCCGCTGGGAGAACGGGACGCTGTCCCTCATGTTCCCAGTGTGGCCGCGGTATAATGCCCATGGGGATGAAGATGCTGATGAGAACCACCTCTCCATCGTTACTCTGGAGGAGAAGCCTTTTGTCGTTGTGGATAATGTAGACATCCTCACCGGCACCTGCAACAGGAACTCTGTGCCCTGTCGTAAACATGTCAAGCTGTAAGTACCCAAACACTCCAGATGTCAGTGAACTACAGCTAACCACAACTCAAGTTAAAAATCACATTTATAAAGTATTCAGGCAAAGATTTACAGACTGTGCTTTGCAAAAAGTATTCATGACTACAGCTTTTAAATAATGTCATGTGACCAGTGGAAAGCAATTCATTTCAAAATGTTTTTTCTTTTGACCAGCCAAAACAGTAGAATATACTATAAAAATGTGAAAATATGTATTGAGGCCCCATTACCACAAAGGATATCTGGACGAGTCAATTACCTTCAGAAGTTGCCTAATTAGTAAACCACCTATATTTATGCTGTACATCAGATGTTGTTTAGAGACCTTTGAACTTTTTATTCAGTGAACAAACCACATCATGAGGACCAAGGACTACAGCAGACAGACCAGGGATGAAGCTGTGGAGAATATAAGTTAGATGAGGAAACATTATCAATGTGCCACAGTGGCCTGTTCAACGTCCAGATCTGGTTATGCATTTCTGCTAAGACTTAAATTGTTCTCTATTCAATCTGTATAAGCTTAACTTGTTTTTGAAGAAAAATATACAAAAATGTCTGTCTAGAGGTCCAATGCTGTTAGCGATATACGCTCCCCTCCCCACACTCTCCCAAACAATGTTGTCCCACAAAGTTTTTATTCTTGGGGGCTGAGTCCTTACTTCACTTTACAGATTTTTGTTTATTAAAGGTTTATGACTGTAATATAGTAAAATTTGGAAAAAAGTTCAAGTTTTATGAATCAATTTGCAAGGAACCTCACCTTCAGAGGGTGATAAGAGAATGCTCCTAAAGTAAATCCAATAAAACTAAAGCTGGTCCTTCTTCTTCTATATTTGTATTAAACATCCTTGAAATGGAATCACACCTTTCTAACCGATCTCAGTCTGTCTGACAACACAATTGTCAATCACCTGCTCTTTGCTCATCATCTTGTATTCTATCCTGGGCCCACTCATTTTTATTTTATATAATAATGACTCACCATCTGTTTATGCAGGGGACTGATTTCCAGATGTATGTAGCTTTCACTGGAATAAATACCCATGGTTGGACACATTTACAAGACAGACAGGTTCACATTTAGTTTGATCTGGGTTTTTTTTCCCCTCTTGAACCGATAATGAATTTCTCCCTATTGCTCTTTGCTCAGATGTAATTCACAGTGTAGCCATTTTTTTTCTTTCACTTAATCTTTATTAGTGCTTTGTTTTGTAATTTAGTTATATAGATTTTGTTTTAAGTAGTGTAGCTATTGATTTTACACTCAAGTTTACGGATATTACAATTCATCTCAAGAATAAGCTACCCCTTTCAGCCCATTGCAGTGTTCTTCATGTTTTACACAGCAATCAATTACTTTTTCTTTTAAAGCTTTAGAAACATCCTCTAAATCTGCAACCTACATTTTAATTCAAAAATACAGGAATGCGGGGCGTGCTGTGGTGGCGCAGGGGGTTAGCACGCCCCACGTTTGGAGGCCTTAGTCGAGGACTAAGGCCACGTTCTCTTCCACGTTCTCTCTCTTCCGTTTTTCTTGTTTCCTCAACACAGATTCTTTCTTCTTCACCACCAACTCACTGAGTTCACCCTTATACACCACATCAAGTTTTTCCCTCATTATATCCCAGGCACGCTTTCGGTTTATATCCACAGATCTGGTCTGATGACACTTCACTACAATCCCGGTGGGGATGTGTTTGAGCACATCCCCGGTCCCGGGTTCGACTCCCGGTCCCGACGACCTTTGCCGCATGTCTTCTCCTCACCCTCCTTCCTGTCTGCCTACTGTCGAAAAAAATAAAATAAAAAATAAAAATAAAATAAAAAAATACAGGAATGCAAGAATGTATCAACCTTATACAAAGCAACATTTAAAGACATCAGAAAAGAAAAATACAACATTGGATATAAATTGGTCTTCCACATAGACAATAACCCAAAGCATCCAGCCAAAGTGGTTGTTACAAAGTGGGCTAAGGACAAAAAAGACAATGTTTTGGTGTGGCCATCACAAAGTCCTGATCTCAGTCCTATGGAGAAGTTGTGGGAAGATCTAAACAGGCGTGTGTGAGTGTGGCGGCCAACAAAATGGGCTGCCTCACTTGTTCCCCTTTTAGATGAGTTGGAGTTCTGGCTCATTCCCTCTGCAGAATGAGTCAGAACTCCAGCAAACTGTGGTGACAAACTTGTGGAAGGGAAGAAACTAAAAAAATTGGAGGGGTGTTACAAATGAGCTAATGGTTAATAATAATAATAATAATAATAATAATAATAATAATAATAAACTGAATTATGGGTGTGTTCTTGCAAAGGGAGGCAGTTGGACTTGTCAAATGAACTGAAATTACATAGCACTTTTCCATCCATTTTGACCAGTCAAAGCGTTTTACGCTAGAGTCACAGTTTGAACTCACAAATGCACACATTTATCCACCAATACACAGGCAACTTAGGTAGGCAACTTAGGGTTGAGTGCCTTGCCCAGGGGCACATGGACACATGACAGGAGGAAGCTGAAATCGAACCTACAACCTGCTGAGTTTTATTTCAAAGATCAATGTGCGATTATGCCCTGATTCCCATACATCGTTCTAGAGGGTTTTCCTACGAAGGTTTAGACATGACCTATGGAATTCTTTGTCTCTTCCTTGGCCAAAGGTTTTTACCCCTAAAAGTGTTAATTTCTAATATAATCTTTCTGCTCTACTGCACAGTATATGCTGGAAATTTGTTTGAGGTTGTCACTTTTAAAGATTCTTGCTTGTATAAGTTTGGTTGTGCAAGGTCACCAGACGTTTTGATTGGTTCTTGATTGGTTGTTCTGGAGTAGAGTTGAAAACTCATCCAGCTCATCTAAATGAGTTATTTTATAGACTGTTATTTTTTGTTTGTTTGTTTCAGAAGTGTTACTGGTGGGAATTTCCTAAACATTTTTGATATTTTGCTGTTTAAACAGACTTTTAAAGATTTTCTTCACAGAATAACCTTCTGAATAAATTTCAGTGTTAAATGTAATTCTGATCTGTTCTTCTATGACTTGTGCAATTTGTGACTTGCGCTATTTTTGGCTCCTTTAAAGCTAAACTTTAGTTGACTCAGCAGTATTAATCCTGCTCCACTAAAGCTGCTGTTGCACATCTGAGGCCAGAAAGTGAAAAGATGTTTAAAGTATCTTTTCCCACCTGTACTCCTGAACCTTTCCGTATTCTGGGTGCGTGAACTATTCTGTTCAGAAGCTATATGTGGTCTGCCCCATCGTCAACCTCTCCAAGTTCTCCTTTTTTGTCTGCCCATGTTCTCCCCTCTGCCTGCCAGTGGCCGTTCACATCAAATTCCATATTCTGGCATCCAGCACACCTCCGGGAGTTGTGCGCCATGTCTGCAGGCTACGATCTATTCTCTCTCACCACAAGCAGCAACTTAACTTGTAGCTCCCAGCAGCAGCGTTGTCATTATTTCACCTGGCCTTGACTCCTCTCTCAGATACTCCTCTACAGCGAAATGTGAGGAGTAGAATTATTCTGGAATATTCTGTTGTAAAAAGCATATATTTTCTCTGAATGTTTCTGTTTCTAGTAACCTCAGGGGTCCAGCTGTTTTAAAAACCAGTCACTCACATGTAATACTTTGTATGCTTCTCTTTGCACTTTGATCTTATCTATCTTAAAAGTTTTTGGAATTCATAACTGACTTAACTTGCAGTGTAAAATTAGTGTGTTTAAAGTTCATTGCAAAATATTAACTGTGATCAGCCACTTCTTTTTGTATTTTTTAAGACCCCTGACTTTCTTTGAATCTTAGAAAGTTGGTTGTTTTTACTCAAGTCAAGTCAAGTCAAAGTTTATATATATATATATACTGTATATATCAGTGCTAAACACCAATCACATCATCACAGACAGATTAAATTTATTAATCCATCTAACTAATTAAATTCATTCTGAGCCTCAGAATAAAGTGTTTTTTAGTAAACTCTAATCAACTCTGATCTTCTACCCCAAGTTTACCCATAGAGGTGGTTTGTTCAGGGTTATGTGTGAGCGTTCTCCATGTTGGCTGAAAGGTTTTGTTTTCTTCTCATTGTACCAGCACATCTTCTACCACATAGTTGTCCTGGTGACAGATTATCCCACCTGTGCATTGGGTCTCTGCAGTCTTATTGGTCTCTTGGCTGCTTCCTAGATTAATGCTCACTTTCCCTGCCTGACAGCCTAGGGGGATGGCTAAATTGTGGTAAATTTGCAGAAGTCCCATTTTCATGATGGACTGAATACTGCAACATGCAATGTTCTAAGTGTGGCATATTTCTTACTATCCTCAATTAGAGAGTTGTTAACTGCTCATTTAAATGGTTTGCAGAAAAAAAGAAGCTTGCAAAGATTTGACTTGTACAGAAGTGTAATTGCTCCCTAGGAAAACGTTGTGGGTCTGATTGCACAATAAACCCCCCATGTGAGCTGACTCAGTCTTCTAATTGTTCATGCCTACAGTCTTGCTAAACTAAGTGGTTGCTATGATGCATGTCTTTCTAGTTGTGTCCCTGTCTCTCAGTATGGCAACCACACACACACACACACACACCCCTTTTTAAAAAGTGAACTCCAGCGTAGAAATCTTCAAAGACAGCCGTCATCACTGTGTCCTCTCCTGACAGTCCTGAGGACAGCCATTGTTCAGGACATCAAAAAAAGGATCCAAAACTGTCTGGGAGTGTGTTTTTGGAAGCAAAGTAAAAACAAAACAAGAGTGACTAAAGATTTTTGTATTATACTACATCAGTATAGTACACAGCCTGCTTGACACCGGCTAGCCTACAAACAACATTGGTTCCTCCTTTAATGTGCAGTGTAAAAGTCCAGTGAAAATTAATCTTGTCTGAAAAAAGCTTTGAAATGAAATGCAACGGTACTTATAGCTGTCATTACTAATGATTTACACACTTACCTTTATTGTATTGAAAGAAATCTTAATGAAATATAAACTTTCAGCAACCGTTCAACCGTTCCTGGAGATATCAGGATGCAGTGCACAGAGTACACTGATTGTCAAAAGCCCAGATGTAAACCCTGCAGATTAAAGGGCAATCAGCTGTGCATAACAGCCTGCCAGAAACACTAGCTCAAAGCCTTTCCCCCAGAAACAGGTCAGGTTGAGCTGCTGCTCTGCCACTCACAGACAGTACATTATGGTATTCAGAGTACAGATGCAGGGGACAACATCATTAAGAACATTCAGATCTGGCCTAAGGTTACAATGGGCCTTACACTGCTGCTGCTGCATTGACTTTTTATCTCCATACGCCTCTGAGAATAGATGACTGTTGTTCATGTTTATCTTATTGAGCAAATATTGTCCGATTTCACTTTTTTTTTTTGCAGTCCTGGTGTGGTTGGCTGTGAACATGTACAAAAGCTTCTACTTGGAACATATGGTGTTGTAATATCCTTGAACATTGATTGTGTTTTTATGAAAATGTTGTTTTATTGCATCTGTCAATAAGATAATCAAATCCGCAAAAATCAAATCAGCACATCTCCTTTGCTGATTTGAGGCATTTTGGACCTATTTAAATCCAGATCAGTGTCTAAAGCCTAAAAGGTCCTTTGAAATTCCACCATCCTCTACACACTCAGCTTCAGGTAGCAGATTGTTTTCTATTTAAGTGTTGAACAATAGACTGAAGAATTTGTGTTATCCCTACACACATTCATTTTTTAAACAATTAATTAATGGCCTGAGTTAAGATTACTATTGACTTACTTGAGTTTAATATTAGTTTTAGCTCGAGTTTATATTTATATGTTTATTTTGATGTATGCTATTAAATGATCTCCTTTACCTTGAGATTTTTTTCTAATTTTCTTATCTCACTAATTGTGTCAGTTCTTGTGTGAAAGTGTGATGGGCTCCACCACTAGTTGCATATGGCTTGCCCTTCAGGGACTTAAAAAAGTGAAGCAAACTGAAATTTCACTTGTCATACACAGGCTGGATTACTGCCAGACATTTAGAAAAAAGAAATGACTTAAGCAGAACGTGTCTGACAACCCAAGGGGCTAAAAAAAAGCAAAGCATACTGGCCTGATATAAAGAAATCCAAACCATAGTCAGAGCCTTTATGCAAATCCAGATAATAACAAAAGTACTGCCTACCAGAATTTCTATAAGAGTGAATCAGTGATTCAACCAGGAGTTTACAAAGTAAACCAAAGCAACATCTAGAAATTCAGGCTTCAATGGCAAACTGAGTGGTTGTAGATTTAGTAATAATAAATAGAACAGGCAGGAAGAATTGGTGAAGAAAGGTGAAAACCACACCTGAGCAAAGAGAGAACTATCCATGTTTTTCTAAATCATGGATTTGAACCATGAAACAGAAAACCCTTAAGAACAATGTCTGGTTTACGCAGCAGGACAGTAATCCAGCACACGCCTAAAACTTCACCTTGAGATTGCTTGAAAAACAAAAATGAAAGGTGTAACGAGGAGATATAGAAGGAATCTCTCTGGGCTGACACTTTTCACAGCACAGTTTAAAAAGTTACTGTCCAGCCCATAAGCACACACTCACTTCTCCCGTTTTATTGCTACATTTTTGTTGTTTCATAGCAAAAGTTAAACAAATGTGATGACAATTCGCTGTTGTTGCTGCATGTTCACTTATGTGTAAATGTGTGTTTACAGTGACATAAGGATTCTGATGGGCCCCAGCTGGGAAGAGATCATGTATACAGTGCGTGTGTATTTGAACCCCAGGGACACAAATCGTCCATACTCACAGATGTTGAACACATAGTATTATCTTCTTATAAAAGATTTTTTTTTAATCTTTTGATCTTTCACATCTTTTACCGTCATTCTCCATTTTCTGTGCTCTGTGAATCTCTCAGTTCTTCATGAACTTTTCTCTCAGATTGGATTCAGCAAAAATGCCACGTGAAAAGGTCATGGAGTTACGATCTATATAAGTTACATCAAAGATGGCCAGCATGGGAATGAAATTAAGTTTTAATGGAAATGCTTTTGAAAAAGGCTGGTACGGTTTAATAGATTATGAGAATCACTTGATCCAACAATTCAGTTTCTTTCGTTGCTCCCAGGTCCTCCAGGGACGACTGTCAGAAAAGTTCACTTAAATATTTGTTTTATTTCTGTGCATGCACAGTGTGTGTGTGGGGGGGGGGGTCGTGCGCGTGTGTGTGTGTGACTGCAAATACACACAGGTAAACCTTTTATTATGAAGGAGATAAAAGGAACAGAAGTAGTGAAGAAAAGGACAGCTGATTATTTAATCATGTAGGTTGGTTGCTCTGTAACTATTTAAAGCCAGCAGCATCTGCTCAGTACCCCTGTGTTTTCATCTGGTTTGGTTAGCTGGCACTGAGGGAGCACACTGTCTCTCTCTGCCTTTCAGCAGTATTCACGTTCACTCTGCCTGTTGTAATTCCACATTTACAGTTTGACTGAAGCGACAGATGTGCACCAGCAGCTTAGACGGTTACAAGCAGACATCTTTACTTCTGGCATGCGTCCATGTTGTCTTGTAAATAAAGTCTGGTTAAAAGTGTGCTTTTTGTCCTGTGTTTGTTACAGAAACAGCACATCAGGAGGAGGTGCCTATATCAAACAGTGCTGCAAAGGTTTCTGCATCGACATTCTGAAGAAGATTGCCAGGAACGTCAAGTTTACCTACGATCTTTATCTGGTTACCAACGGAAAACATGGAAAGAAGATCAACAATGTGTGGAATGGCATGGTTGGAGAGGTAGTGTCGCCTTTGTTTCTCAAAAATATAATGACATTTACTTCTGACTTAAAGTGCCAAGGACACAGTAAAACTACTTACATGATTTAAACAGATGTACTACCATCTCGTGATGGCGCTGGCCATCTTGTGATCAGGATAAGTCAAACTGTAAACCCTGTGTATTCAGTGTATCTAAGTCAAACTTATTTACAGTTTGACTTAGATCTGTTTATTACCATTCAGTGACTTGGAGGGAACAGATGTCCAGCTCCAAATCTTCACTGTCAGACCTTTCCTCCCCAGAAATGTTGGAGTCATTGTTGCTGAAATCTCTCACAACTTCCTCTGCTTCTGTGTATTCAACCTTAATTGTTTACAGTTTGACTTACCCTGATTACGTCACAAGATAGCGCAGACATTTGACCCAGTTACAGCAATACTCTGCATTTATAGTAGTCTGTGAGAAGTATTTATTATTAAAAGCTTTTGAGTACACAGAAAGAAAGCACAGGAGCTCATCTTTTAAAATCATGTCAGTGGTTTTATCTTGTCAGTAACAGGATAAAACATTGAATACTATGCACAGAATAGTTGTGCGTCGTTTTCTATACAAACTATTCTGCTTCCCAAGACTTGAACATGACTATGAAATTTTAAGTTTGGGTGAGAAGGTTTCTGTTTGACATTTTAACATTTTGTAAAGTCACAAAATTAGCCCTTTATGCATCAGTACTCAAGCTCCCCTCTCCTCTTGGCTTCCCAAATGATGAGGTAGGTCTTTGGTCGGGTACCGATGCAGGTGAACCAGGCGAGGTGGACGCCTTGCAAGACTTTTAGCTGTGAGGGAGCAGTGCACTCTTTCAAGCTGTGGTGGGTTCAAGAGCACTTCTTTCACAAACAGGGAGGTTGGAGAAGAAATGAGTGGGGGGCCCACTGTGGATGTTATGTTGCCTGCTGCAGCTTGGTGACTTTGTCCTTTAGCTTGACATTGTCTTTACGGAGAGTGGCACAGTCTTTGAGGCTAGCTGCTCACTGGCTCAGATCGTCTGTTGCCTTCTCTAACGAAGAAACTATGTCTGCCTGTTTCTCTACCTGCTCTAGCTTCGAGCTAAGTATGTTAGTTCAAGATTTGAACTCAGACATCAGATCCTTCTGGTGCTGCTGAAGCAATGCAGTGATAGCCTCTGGCATTAAGCTAAAGTCCTCCTTTTTACTTCCTTTTGTGCTCTTAGTAGCTGTCACTAGTGGGTAAAAAATGTTCATAACATTAACAATGATGTTATTGTAACAGCGGGTGGATTAAAAATAGCCATCTGTTGAGTGAAATGAGTTAAGAAGTTGAACTTCTCCGGAGCAATTTTCCTGCTATGTCTGTCCTTTTCACATTTTAATCCAGAAGTCCTTCATTTATTTATTGTTTTATATTTATTAAAAAAATATATTTCTCCCATGTAAAGAAATGTATAGTATATTAAGGATTAAAGTTTTTGTTTCAAAGATTAGAAATTACTAGTGTGTGTATCCTTAAAGTGTTTGGGGGGCTGGTACCTATCTCTAGCTCTTATTGGGTGAGAGGAGGTGTACACCCTGACATCTTGATTTTACTAGTTAAATAAAAATAATTCCCTTTCATGCATGAATTATGATCCTATAAGTTAGGAATTTTTTCCAAAGTGTTTTTGATTTTCCTGTTATTTATAAAAGGTGGGGGGAAATAATTGTAATTTTTTTTTTCTAGGATTTGTCCAAATTACTAATGAAATGCCATATATTATAAAGTGAACATATTTTGACATAAGTTTACAGAATGCATAAATATTGAATATTGCACTCAACTGTCATCTTAGTCGCTACTATCTCATCCCTTTATTCAGTCCCTCTCATTCAACAGCTTCGGTTAAAGACAGTCTAGTTCCAGGTGTTATCAAGGGTTGTTATTTATTTTATTTATTTAATTATTTCAAACATGATAGTAGTATAAAATCATGAACAACAAGACATGCAAAAGACACACATTTTTGTACCACAGTAATCTTAACATGCTAGAAAAGGAATAGGAAGAAGTAAGAAACTTACTCTTACCCATAAAATCATACAATATTTTCAGATGGGCCCTCATTAATAAATCAAATCAAAAATAAAAATAAACAGGTTCATTAATTTTCCACTTTATCTATACTTTTCTACACTTCAGGTGGTGTATAAGAAGGCCATCATGGCAGTGGGATCACTGACCATCAACGAGGAAAGGTCAGAGGTCATCGACTTCTCCGTGCCCTTCGTAGAGACTGGCATCAGCGTCATGGTGTCACGCAGCAATGGGACCGTCTCACCCTCTGCCTTTCTTGGTATCTTTTTGACTTTCTTTAATAAAAAATGTTTTCCCACTTCTGCTTTTTTTTTTCTCAGTCCTGCTGAGAGGAATGCTGGGGCCACAATAATGGGGCGGTGCTTACATGGTGGCAAAATCCTCAACATGAAATGGAATATTTTATTCACTCGCTATATGCTGGCCAAACTCCACTTGTACTCTGACTTCATCTGGGCTTCAAAACCCTAAGCACATTAATATTTCTACCAGAGCAGAGCAAGTGGAGCATGCCAGCTGTTTCTATTTTTTTTTCTCTTTTTTGAAAAGTCAGCTTAGACAAAGCAGTCATGATGTTTGCTTCGTCTTCCTCCTCGTCTTCCCCTTCTCCAGTTGTTGAGATGACGAGAAACCAAAAGCGTTCTGCTTGCCTAATGTCTTGTGTTGTCATTGGAGCGAGACAGAGAGTGAGGGGGCTGCGGTGGGGTGTATTGGACCGTGCATGTGTTGGTCCCTGTGTATCAAGCCATGTGTCAGAATTACATTAAAAAACGTGTTTCTGATGTTGCACTAATATATTGGGATGTTTTTGTGTAAAGTAAAGGACGTGTAGAAAATGAATGTGCTGTGTTTATGGTTGATGTTAAGAGCTGAATGCTTTGTGTGAGGGGGTGTGTTTGTGCGTGGGGGCGTGCGTGGGTGTGTGTGTGTGTGTGTGTGTGTGTGTGGAGTCAGGCTCAGGGTATCAGTGACGGTTCAGTATCTCTCGCACTCATATTAGAAGCACCTCAGCACACAATCTCTCAGGGTTGGCTAACCCTGGCAGTTACATACTTACACATGCAGTGACGCAAACACACACACACAGAGGCACACACACATTGTGTGGGTTCAGCAGCTCTGGCACTCATCCCGCTGTCTGAACTCCTGGCCTGCTGCACAGCAAGCACAGACTCATACGCACACAAATAAATCACACATTCATGTTGATAGTGGCGGCACATCAGATCACTTAGTTTGAATCTCGTCTCTTCCACCTTCCTCTGTCTCTCCTCCTTCTTCTCCTCCGTCCCCCTCTGCCCTGAGCCTCTCCGTCTCTCAGCTCTCAACCGAGGGAATAATGAAAAATATGGAAATGTGTTCCTTCAAACTCTCTGTGACTAACTCTCTCCCTCTCCTTCCTTCCCTAGAATCTCACTGGTGTCTCCCCCGTCATCTTTTTGTATCTCCCTCCCCCTCAACCGTGTTGCTTTTTTTGTGCATCTCCTTCTCCTCTTTGACATCTCTTCAGCTCATGGACTCAGTTTCACAAACATTGAGTGTCTCCTTCTCCTTCTCTCCCCAGAGCCCTTCAGTGCATCAGTTTGGGTGATGATGTTTGTGATGTTGCTGATTGTCACAGCCATTGCCGTCTTCCTCTTTGAATTTGTCAGTCCACTGGGCTTCAACCGCAACCTGGCCCAAGGCAAAGGTAGACCTACACACACATGTAATATGAAATATCACACCAATAATTTTTTCAGCAGCAGGAAGTGGTAAATCAAAGTTTTCCCCTAAGCAAGAAAAAAGTGACCTATTACTGCTCTGACTTGAATCAATTCATGCAAAAGCAAGAGATATTCCCATCCTGAAGCTGCTCTCAGGAACTTTTGTTTGAATCCTACATCAAAACATAGAACCTGAAGCTAGCATGTTGCCTCTGAACTCAGCATTTTATTGTTATTTATAACTTTACTACTAAGTCAGTCATGAATATTTACTTTATTTACTGAAACACTATGTAGCACCTTTGTCTTTGGCTTAATGTTAATCTTATATAGACTGATAAAGTATCTACACATCTAAAACAATTATATTATCAATGCTGTAGCATGAATTTTCAGTATGATGATTCTATACTACATTATTTTAATTTAAAATGATAAAAGCAAACATGCAGATATTGCAAAGTCTTCATACCAGTTGTCATATCAAAAACACCAACTTCAGTCTATTTTGTTGGGATTATTTGTAATATTAAAAGACAAAGTGGTGCTTTACTTTAAGAAAAGTGTGGTGTGCATTTGTATGCAGCCACATTATCTCTAAAGAAAATTCAGAACAAGAAGTGGAAATAACTTATATATGAAGTGGACTTTAATCCCGGTTTAAATTCAGCTGTTCTTCGAGGGCATCAGTACTGTGGGCGACATGTGCAAATGACGAAATGAGCTGCCATCCATCCATCTATCCATTTTCTAACACCCTTGTCCCTTGGGGTGCTGGTGTCTATCTCCAGCTAACATTCTGGGCGAGAGGCGGGGTACACCCTGACCGTTAGCAGCCAGTCTGTCACAGGAAATGAGCTGCCAACCGATGTAAAAATCGAAAAAACAAATGAAACAGAAAAATCCTGCAAACAAAAATGCTTCAATAACAGAAAATAAAAGCAAAAATCTTTAAACAAAATAAATGCAAACAAAAAAAGGTTGCAATCACAAATAAAACGCTGCAGTCACAGGAACAAGCAGCAAGAGGGAGAAATGCTTCAAATAACAAAAGCAACAGAAAATTCGCTCCACTAAAATGGAAGTGCTCCAGACCACTAGGGGGAGTCAAACAAGAAATTAATCATATCACACTGTGATATGAAGTACACTCTTCCAAAGAGTGTACCCTTCCAAGTGGCATGCAATTATTTAGATCATATTTATTTTGATAATAATACCTTAGTATTCTTACTCTTTGATTTGGTTTTGTAAATGAAGCTAAAGTTGACTTCTGATTGTAGCTTCTGATAAATGGCTAAAGGGATAGTCCACCCAATTTTTTGCAACCTTGAATGTCTGCTCTGGTTTAAACATTACAATTACAGTCAGACCTGTGAAATGGGGGTTAGACATTCAGACATCTCAAAAGACACCTGTCTTCTTCCAGAATGTGTCTGTCCCCCCAGTACTACAAAATAAGACAGTACCTATACAGATCACTAAAAGAAAATGTACAAAAAACAGAAATACAAAATACAAACAGACTCATCCCATAACTATCTGGCACCAAATCACATAAACTGGCTCTGATATAAGATCATTATCAGCAAAAGGACTAAAGGTCTTAATCACTTGATCACTCAGAATAATATTGGTGTTATGTTTCTGATAGAAACATGGTTGGATATCCTGAAATGTGCTGTACAAATAAACTTGATTGATTGATTGATTGATTGATTGATTGATTGATTGATTGATTGATTGATTGATTGATTGATTGATTGATTGATTACACTTCCTGTCTTTACTGAGGATCTGGTCTGATATGATTTGTACTTTGCTCGAGCACTTCCATTTTGTGGAAAAATTTTGCAGTTGATTTTGCTTTTTGCAGCGGTTCTTTTTTAGTATAAGTGTAACAATTTATAACCTTTTATATACCTTGATACTAATAATTGTCCCATGCCTCTGGAACACAAGAGGCATCTGATGGTATTTTGACACCATCAGATAAAACTGTGAGTTCAGTGTTTCATTATGCTTTATCTTTGACTCATCATGTAATCCTTTTCCATTTTTTTGTATTGTTCCGGCTGATCTCTCAGACCCACATGGTCCATCATTCACCATTGGAAAGGCCATATGGCTGCTGTGGGGTCTGGTTTTCAACAACTCTGTGCCTGTGCAGAACCCCAAAGGCACCACCAGTAAATTCATTGTGTCAGTGTGGGCCTTCTTTGCTGTCATCTTCCTGGCCTCGTACACTGCCAACCTGGCCGCCTTTATGATCCAGGAAGAATTTGTGGACCAAGTCACTGGACTGTCTGACAAAAAGGTGGGTTTACACAAACATAGGTACACACACACATACACCCCTGCATAGAGGAAACTAAACACATTCGCAGTCAGGGTTGCTCTTGTAATGGATGCCAGGCCTGCGGCCAGACAAGACTCTCTGGGGAGTGCCCAAAGGCTTCACAGCCCAAACCCACTGGCCGTCCCTGTCACCTCACTATCACTGCCAGCACAGCAGTCACAGACACAGACACACACACGCACGCCCGCACACACACGCAGGCTACACAGATCAAAGGCAAGAGTGTGTGTAGTTTGCAGAGCTTGGCAGTGTCAGCAGAACTCCAGCCAGTCTTACACTACACTGGATACACAATGATGATGACTGATGAGTCCTCTCTGCTATCTTTCCTTCCTTATCTATCTCTTCTTGCCACTCTCCTCCATTCCTGTCCTCCCTCCTTCACATTTTCTTCATGTTTGCCCCCACTATTACTTGAACTTTCCTTTTCTTCTTTTCCTTTCCCTTGTTTCTCTCTTCCTGGTGTCACTCACGCCTTTTATCTTTGCCTGTCCCCTCTGCGCTCCTCCCACACATTGGTGTAGGTCTCTTTTAACAAATGCCATATCTTACTTGCTTTCATTCTTCATCTCCCCTCAGTTCCAGAAGCCGCACTCCTACTCCCCGCCATTTCGCTTCGGCACGGTTCCCAACGGAAGCACCGAGCGCAACATTCGGAAGAACTACCCAGATATGCACCAGTACATGACTAAGTACCACCAGACTGGTGTTGTGGATGCATTGGTCAGCCTCAAGACAGGGTAATGTAAATTTATCAAGTCAGCTCCTCTCACATTACAATGCCCTGCAGTTGAGGTTATGATTCTCAACCAGCACATGTATTTAAGAATAACCCAAACCCTTGGTGCCCAGCTTTAACTTGTGCCAAAATACAGAGGTAGCTTTGCTCTGTGTTTCTGTTACTGACAGTAACATGTTTGCAACTGCTCATTATAAACTCCTGCTGCTGTACAAAAAAGGGAAGCAGCCAAAACAGAAAAACTGTAATTTGCTCTGAAGTTGGCTACCTTTTATTCTCCCTCTGTAACTCCCTCTAATAGCAGAGCTGGTTTTCAGTGTAGGCTTTGATCTTCAGGGTATTAAGCATAATTTTACTTTTAGATTTTCTATTAATTATTGTATTGATATAGCACAGCATATGCAAAATGTTTGTTTCTAACATCTCACATTAAACTTAGTTATACAAGATCAAAACTATGTAATGAAGGTTTTCAGCTGAGTCATATGTGAACAACTTCAGAAGTGAAAATTGTCATGAAAGGAAATCTGGGGACTTGTGTTCAGGTACACAAGAAACATAAGAGCACTATCTTCCCAAAATATACTATGTTGTTTTTTTAAGCTAAATTTAACAAATTAATGTATTGTATTATATTTTATTTTCCTACGAACTATAAGCCCAGAGAACAACTATAAATGTGAAGCACCCAAGTATCTGGCTGGCGCTTTTACTGAGACAATTTTCAAACTACAGTTAGATCTGAAGGGAGTGATTTTTACCTAATCAATGAAAAACTTTTATTATTCAATTTTACAACCAACTACAGAAGTACAGGTATATTCCATAAAAGTTTATAATAATCAGTTATATTAATGTTGACATATAAGAAAACTAAATGGCATTTTGAAACTGTAAGTAAAACAAGTGAAGCAGAAGTAGCAGAGTAGCTGAAGTAAGAAATACTTTGACCCATAGGTGGGAATTAACAGTCACATAACCCAGTGTTTTTGAGAAAATCCTGTGGAGAATTTGCAATAAACTTACAACATTGCAGTCACTCAAAAATTGGAGGGATCTGTTGGCTTCGCGTACATTTCTGTGATTGAGGAATCACGAAAAACTGAAGGGAAAGGTCTGATATTCATGTTCCAAAAAATTAGCAGCAGTTCAAGCAAAGTGGGATTCTGCAAACTATTAAATCAAAGACCTGAATACATATGTTTTTATTTTGACCGAAAGATTTTAAAAAGTTTTAGATCTAAAATATGTAGCAAATAAAAAAACGATTGTTTTACCTGATTTGTTTTTTAGAATATTAGTAATGTTTTTCTTTCAAAATAATTACCTAATATTTATCTCTTTATTATTTTCTTACATGATTATTGTGGTTTTTTTACCCTTCGATTTCATACTGAATTTGGGCTGGTTTTCGTCACAGAAAGCTGGACGCCTTCATTTACGATGCTGCAGTCTTGAACTACATGGCAGGCAGAGATGACGGCTGTAAGCTGGTCACCATTGGCAGCGGATACATCTTTGCCACCACAGGTTATGGGATCGCCCTTCAGAAGGGATCGTATTGGAAACGTTTAGTCGATCTGGCTATACTTAGCATCATAGGAGATGGTAAGATGCTTAGTCAGGTTTTTGTGGTCCTGTTGGTCTTTAAAGTGAACAGTCTTTGTCTTTATCCTTATACCAAAAACAATCTTGTACTCCTCCTTTCCACTTTAACCCTCTGATGCATAAGTGGGTCCTTTTGGACCCGGTGAGGTCATGTTTTTTTCATCACTTTATATTCCAGGTATTCCTCAACAAACATGTTATCGATATCATGCAATTCAAATGTTTAATTTACCTTTTACACATATCATGTTTCTAAGGGTATGTCTACCCCATTCTTTCATAAGTGGGTCCAAAATGACCCACATTCATTTCCTATGGAATTTAATGGGAATCTTTGTTTCTTACCAGCTGTGACTGTCAGGAACACATTTTTTGTGAACCATACATATTGAGTCCTAAGTCTCACCCCTGAATAATAATATTTTACACAGAAAGAACTTTTACATTTAATTATTATGTTTATTTTTACTTCACAAATGTGTGTGTATGTGTGTGTCAATAATCAGTGCTGTGACAGTGTTATTGTCACAAATCAACCTATTAGCCTTCTTTGAAGTTAACTAATACTAGTTATCTGACCAAGCTAGCTAACATTACTGCCTATACTTTATTGTGCATGTGTATTATTTGTGTGTGTGTATGTCTGTGTGTGTCTCAATAAATAAAATAAAAATTCATAGCTATATAAATAAATGCATAAATCATGATCACAAGCTTTGGGTCATGTCCGAAAGAATGAGGTCACTAATACAAGCGGCCGAAATTAGTGTTAGTTTTTCAGGGTGTCGGGGCTGTCCCTTAGAGAGAGAAGCTCAGTCATCTGGGAGGGAATCAGAGTAGAGCCGCTGCTCCTTCATGTCGAGAGGAGCCAGTTGAGGTGACCCGGGCATTTGATTAGGATGCCTCCTAGTCGCCTCTCTGGTGAGATGTTCCAGGCACAACCCACCGGGAGGAGATCCAGAGGAAGAACCAGGACACACTGGAGGAACCATGTTTCTTAGCTGGCCTAGGAATGTGTTGGGATTCCCTCGGAGGAGCTGGAACAAATGGCTGGGGAGAGCAAACTGTGGGGGTCCCTTCTTAGGTTGCTACCCCACAACCTGACCCCGGATAAATGGAAGAAGATGGATGGATGGATGGATGGATGGATGGATGGATGGATGGATGGATGGATGGATGGATAAATAAATGAACATACATACACGCACACCCCCACATGCATGATACACACAGCACAATAGAATACAGACGGCAATGCTAGCTAGCTTTGTTAGCTTGGTTAGCTAGCTTGGTTTTGAGAAACGTGCTCTTTCTATCTATTTCTATCAGCTAAACCTGAAGCTGCATTTATATTTGTTGACTCTTATTGGCTGTACCCCAAGAGCAGAAATAAGGAAGACTGCAGATATTAGCTCCTGTGGTGGTACTAAAATATCTTCCACTATGTGTGCTAATGCAAATTAAAGGTTTATTTGGTATTTGAACTATTACAATAGGCAAGTTAGAAGTGTTGGAATAACTCTGATCATCTGTCCTACTAACTTATATGATTTCACCAAACATGTACATGTAGTAGCTTGTTTTTGGAGGGCAGATTTTAACATGAATAGTTAATAATTAATTATAAGTAAATTAATTATAATTTACTTATAAACTATATAAGTAAATTATATAAGTAAAGTTTTTTGTATTTTTTACAAAAAACTTGTAAAAAATACAAGTTTTTTATTTTCTTGCATAGTTGGTTTCTTTACATTGCTAAGAGACATGAAATGAGACGTTTGCTCCATTTATAGGCGACTAAAGTGTATTAATAGTTGGTGGCAAACAAACAATGTAAAAACAGTGCTTCTCTAAAATGATAAAATGAAGAAAACATTCTGTTAGACATTATGGTGTTTTTGGAAATAAAAACTTGACAAAACAAAGCTAAGCCTTGGCAAACTGCAATAGTTGAATCTGAGACAAAGCAATTTTTTCCAAAAGTTTAAAAGTCATATATACAGTAGCTGATAATATGAACAAACAAACCTTATTATCTTGACAACAAGATTAGCTTCTAAAGTGAGCATGCTGTGTAAAAATGTGTTGTTAAACTGGCATATTAAATATTTTTGTGATTAACTGTCATCAAAATTATGCTATGATAAAAATTAGTATGCTGTTTAAGAGGTCTTACCTTTCTTAGAATAATTAAAACTTAAAAATGAATGTAAAAACAATCCTAAAAGACTTTGAGGTCCCTTTATCTCCCATGGTGTTTTCTGTTTTTATCCTCTTTGCTTTCATTTGATGTTGCATCCTCTTCATTCCTGAATTACTCTTTCTACTTGTCCCCAAATCTTTTATCTTTCATCGTTGCCATTCATTCATTTTAAGACACTTTGCTTTTCTACTTTTCCAACAGGTGAGATGGAGGAGCTGGAGGCGCAGTGGCTGACCGGGATCTGCCATAATGAAAAGAATGAGGTGATGTCCAGTCAGCTGGATGTGGACAACATGGCAGGAGTATTCTACATGCTGGCTACAGCCATGGGCCTGTCCATCCTCACCTTCATCTCAGAGCACCTTTTCTACTGGAGGCTGAGATACTGCTTCACCGGTGTCTGCTCTGGCAGGCCGGGTATGCTCTTCACCATCAGCAGGGTGAGAGGAAATCAAACACACACACACAGTTAACACTTTTCCCACTGCTGGAGCCGGTTCCTCAGAATTTACCTTCAAATGTAACAGCATCAGATTTTGTTTTGATTTGCAGTGAACTGGTGGTCGCCACCTCTGGTGCTGTTTGAATTTGCGGCTGTGAAATCCATTTATTTGCCAGACTCTCTCCTTCTGTGTGTGTGTGCGTGTGCGTGTGTGTGTGTGTGGTAAAGAGGAGAATTATTTGATTAGAGTCCAGCTGAGACCAAAATGAATTTGCTAATCCACGGAAATAATTGCACAGAAGGGAAACAAAACTACTAAAATCCTAATATTAATATCATTAGGTACACTACAGGCAACGGTGGCAACGGTAGGAGTTCAACTTGGTGTACTGCTGGAGTCTGCCCGCCCTCCTCATTTGCATCTCTGGGCAAGACACTTCTGGTGTTGGTGCAAAATATACAGCCTTGCTTCTGTCAGCCTTCAGCCATCATCAGCGTATGAATGAGCCCTTTGAGATTTCAATTGAAGATATAAAGGGCTCAAAAACTAAAATTAATCAGACACCCTCAGACAGAGGGTGCTGTCTCAACTCGTAATGTGAAACGTCTTTGAATCCCTGCTGGTAGAAGTAAAAGATTCAAAACTTAATTTGTCCCAGTCAGATTGTTAAATAAAGTAGTCACATACAGACCAGGCTTCTGATGCTCCGGTTGTCTTGTTTTTGATTCGTTCTTTTGCAGTAGATTCTTTTTTGCTTTAATCTGGTACTAGTAAGGGCTTCGATGGCCCTGTATAGGGTTGGCCCTCTGCTATACCTTTTTGTTCTTTTTGATCGGCTCACCAAGTGCACCTTTCTGTTAATACTTTTGGGGTTTTGCTTTTTCCTGTTTTTGGGACATGGGAATTTTGAGTATTTAACTCTCTCTTTTTTCTTCTTCACAGAAAATCAAAGCAACTAAAGCAAAAGAAAATTCCAAGAGTGTTTTAAAATAAAAAAAACTCTTGAACCCTCATTCTTACATCCGTGTCCTCAAATATGTTGTGCCCTTTTTGAACGTAACAGGGTACACATGTCTTTCATTGTTTGTAGTGTATTTAATTGTGGTAGAAGCTTTGTTCAGCATACAATGTTAGAGACAAATTTCCCCTTGAGGACATTAAAGTACCTCAATAACTGCTTCCCTCCCTCTGGGTTGGAACCCCTTTCGCCTCCATAACTGTCTCCAGCATTTGGGGAATAGGTTCCAAAAGTAGCCACACATTCTTCAACAATTTTCAGCCACCATAAAATGATAGCATCATGCAGTTGCTTGAAATTTGTCAGCTGGACATCCATGATGCGAATCTACCTTTTCATTACATCCCAAAGGTGCTCTATAGAGCTGAGATGTGGTGGCTTTAGAGGCTATCTGACTCATTGTCATGTTCAAAAAAGCAGCTCCTGTAGATATGCATCTTTCAGTCATAAACTAACGGACATAGCCAGCCACTGCATTCAGGTAGACTGCAGTGCTCAGCTATGAGGCCTAAACGGTGCCCAGAAAATACCCACCATTACACTGCCAACACCTGACTGAGTCACATGAATCCATGCCTTCTTGTTTACACCAAATTCTGACACTACCATTCGAATGCTGCTGAAATTGAGACTCACCAGGCCAGGCAACAATTTTCCAATAGCATTGTACAAAATTATTCCATTTAGGGGAGCCTGTTTAAATTGTAGCCTCAGTTTGTGCCACCCAGTGTGGTTTTCTGGTGGCTGCTGTGGCCCATATGCTTTAAACTTCAACCTGTTGATCGTTCAAAGCTGTTATATTAGTTGCGGTTCTGCCTGGCTCTTCTCACAGTTTCGTACCTACTTCAGGGGTAGTACCAGCCGGACTGAGCTAGGCAGATTCGAATGGATTGACAGCTGGCCGTCTTTGCTGATTTACTCGTGATTAAAGTACTGAAAACTCCAAACAACATCATAGTTTAGCTGTGGACCGCAAACATGCCCCCTGCTGGGACGAAGAGACTAGTATGAATATAATCAGGAGCAGCACCAGGAACATGTTAAGTTTAGCAGCAGAATCAGAATGGCTGTGATTTAGCAGCGCTGCTAGCAGCTGGTTGCTCTGAAGAGAAACAGTGATCACTGTGCTCAAGTTTCTGTTTGAGCTGTGGTTTTGCGCTGACAAACACCAGGACTACATAATATTAGCTTGTGAGTTTTATTTTTACTTTAATTAAGAAAAAACAATAATAAGGATCATGCGTAGCTATTGGTTTACATCTTTTGACTGCATCACCTAAGTCTAAAATGTTGCACATTTAATAACAAGTGCCAGAATGCATTTATATTTATATATATAATAGCTGAAATAATCAGCTGATCTGAGTCTTTATCATTATGTTTGGACCAGCAAAGAATTTCTATAAAACTTTTTATTGTAGTTCATCAGAACCAGAACCTGAAGGTTCTCCATTAATGAATGTTCCTGCAAATATCAGTGGAGAGTTGACCACAGCTGCTGCTGCTGCTCATGTCCCTCATGTCCCACAACAGAGCTTAAATGGAAAAGCTGACTACCTGGTATAGAACCAAACCACACCTGATCGGTTAGAGCGCGACTTGCCAATGGAAAAGCGCCTTTAGTTTTTTTCCCTGGTTTAACACCCTGATAGTGACTGTGATAGGCAGAGGCCTGCTAATGAGCCACCATTTAATTCAGGTGTGTTGAACCAAACATGCAGGATCCTGGCCTTGAGGACTCACTTTGGACACTGGTGGCCTAAAATAAAGGCTTTCAGTTGCTGCCATGTGATTGGATGAAATATTTGAGTAAAAAGTAACAAGTCTATATTTAAGAAGAAAGCGAATAGATGTATTGATGGAACATTTATACCATGGAGAAAGCAATAAAGTCGAAAAGAAATTACTTTCTTTCTTTTATTTTCTTTCATATTAAATTTTTTTACATAGTTTTTACTGACCTGAAAAATTACTTTTTCTTTCTCAAATTCCAGACTTTTACAGGCTGCAGAAACTTTGTAGAAGGCTTGTTTTCTCCATGTGCTCTCTCTCACACACACACACACACATTCACAAGTAGGTCTACCAAGTTAAAAATGGTTAAATGTATGCAAGTCCCATAAGCTGATGAAACCACAGATGGACTGGTTGAGGCACAGGCATACAAACCTTAATGTTCGCACAAAACACAAATGGGCACAGTAAGAACGACCACTTTTACATTATTCATATTTGATGCCTCTGTCTCAGGCAGAGCTTTTATTCCAGACGAGCAGCATTTCACACATTAAGAGTCTTACAAAAAACGTGTGCAATGTGTCTCCAAGTGTGTCTATCTCAGCGTGCACATGCTGCTTGAGCAGAGGTGCTGGAGGTTAAGTGACTGTAGGAAGAACATTTCCTTGCACTCAGAGACCCCCCTCCAGTGACATCATCCCCTAGATTTAGTTATCAAGCACCGCTGAAAGTAATTCATCTAAAAAAGTGGTGATTATCTCCCTTTGCCATGCTACACAATATAATGAGGTTAAAGTTTCCAGTAAACCCACTTAAAAACAAAGTAGGGGTCTATTACTTCTCTTTGCAAGAAAATGAATCCTGTGCTCATTTGAACTTTCTTTGGATAAAGTCACTGATTTATGAATCACCTTTACTTTTCAGATGTCTCTATCTCAGTCGGCCTTTGTCTCTAATTTCCTCACCTGCCATTTTCTCTTTAATTTCCTGTCCTGTGCTCATCTCAGGGTATATGGAGCTGTATCCACGGCGTTCACATTGACATGAAGAAGAAGGCGCCTGAGCTGGACTTCAGTCCTCAAGCCAACATGCTGCACTTGCTCAAATCTGCCAAGTCCATCGCAATGTCATCACCCAAACGCAACACTGTCCTCCTACAACCCAGCATCCTAGACATGATGTCAGGCAAAGGTACAGTACCAGTCTTACATGCAGTGTCTCGCAAACAGATGTTTTTTTTTTTTACATTTTGTCACATTAAAACCTCAACTTCAGTGCCTTTTTTTAATTTAAATGTGATAGAACACAAAGTAGCACATAATAAAAAAAATAATTCACTGCATTCAAAATGTTAAATATATAATAAAGTGTAGTATGTATTTGAATTTGCCCCCTCCCACCTCGTACTCCCTGTTTCAATAGAGAATTATTCTATATGCAACAGTTGCTCATTCTTTTCTTAAAAGCTCCAACTCAGAAAGACTGACTGGAACGCATCTTAAACATCAGTTTTCAAGTTTTGCCAAAGATTCTTCTCTTGGACAGATTTTTGGGTGATGAATGATGAACATGAATTTCCATCAGTCTAAACTTTGCATCTGCAGCCCTGCGGTCATGGTGGTTGTCCTACTCAGCTGCACAGTTCTTTGAATCAAAACTATGCTATCTTTTAAAAACGGCTCTGTCATGATTTGTAGGTGAAAGTCAGATCAAAAAGCAGAAGAGGCTGCTGCAGTGAGTTGATGAGTTGTTTAATGAAAAATAATAAAGCAAGAACTTGGAAACAAAACAGGCACTGGGTTACATGCAGGTGACAGGCTGCATCACCTGCACTGGTGAAGGAGGAGGAGAGGCTGTTAAACACTGGGAGGTTGATTGCAGGAACAATGGACTGGGACTAATTACTAACAAGGTGCAGCAGTGAGAAAAGCAAAGAAGACAGAGAGAGGGAGCAGAGGAGCTGCTGAGAAAGACTGATCACTTAGAAAAAACTGATCAAAAGAAAAAGACAAAAACTTTACTTTTGATAAAGTAAAGTTTCAGTTTCATGATAATGAATAAACAATAAGGTACAAAAGCAGGCACCAAATAACCTGGGATCCTGGCATGTACAGTATTTTTATGCTGTAAATTTGACCTGTCTTGTATCTCACACTTTTCATTGCTATATTTTACATTGTGTGAATTTGCCTGCTTCTGTTTCTCTGTCACTTTGCTGGCAGTACACCTGATTTTCCCCACCGACGGACAATAAACATTATTTGTGTTCTGTTGTAATGTCTTGCTAACAGGTGAATCCCTGCCCTGTTTATGAGTTAGAACTCTGAACAGTTTCTCTATCCCTGCTGAAAGAAAGCATCTCCACAGTATGATGCTGCCGCCTCCTTGTTCCCCTGATATATATATATTTTTTTAATCTTTATTTAACCAAACAGATCCCATTCAGATCAACAACTTCCTTTTCAAGGGAGACATGGCCAAGATAAACAGCAGCAAATGTTGAATACTGTTACAAAAATTTAAATTCCAATCCAAATAAACTAAACCAATTTTATTTGGTTTTATTTGACCAAATAAAACCATTTTGTGTCATTTAATTGGCCTGAAGGCCTTATATTTTTGATTAAACAATTGTTTTCAGTTTAGTGCTGTAGTGTGGCAGAATAATGGCAAAACTGTAATGTGCAGCTCTAAGAGTTACCATGCAAAGAAATTTCTCCCACCTGACCCTGTTTTATCAACCTCACAACTTTATTATGACAGTTTGATTGTTCATGCTTTGAACAGATCTCTGATCTCTGAGGCCTTCACAGAACATTTGGATTTCACAAAAATAATAAATTGCTCAATTGCTCTTGTAATTTTAAAAAATTGGCAGCAATTTTTCTTTTTTTTGAAAAACGCACACAATTTTCCAATCACTTCCCAAATGTGGAATACTCTGTTAATAATAATATACTGATAAATTAGTGGCAGCAAAGAGACAAAATGTGAAAAAGCTTACTAATTGGTTTAACAAGTCACCATTTGATGCAAAATAATCTCTATATGTTTTGTCCTATTGTTTATATTTGATATGTTTATTTGAGTGCTTACCTCATCTAACTTGATATATATCAAGCTTCTCCTTGTGTTGATTACAGTCTATAGTTGTAATGTCTAAATATGTCTCATGATTACAAAATCAATAGATGGTGTATTCTGTGTGCCGAGGTAAGAGATAATGTATCAGCTAACTGGTGAAGCATTCATGCAATCATCCAACTGTTGTATCTGCTGTCTGAGGAGCATGTCTTTTTGTCTCCTAGGTAACTCACTCCACAGTCTGCCTCAGAAGGGTCCTGGTCTCTATAGCAACGCTGCGGGTCCACAGGCTTTCCTGTCATTGTCCGGGCGACATAAAAACCATCTTAACAATGCTGCACCATTTCCCGGGCAACAAAAAGCCCCGACTCTCCAGACCAGCCCCAACAAGCCCCAGCTGTCAATCACCAATGATAACGACAAGAACCGCCTGGCCGGGCCTGCTATCACTGCATCAAAGCCACGGGCCTTATGGAAGAAAAGTGTGGAGACGCTGAAGACTCAGCCAAGTGTGGTGTCTCCTGGAGGCCCGAGCCCCACCTCAGCTTCAGGGACTGGGCCTCCACAGATGAAGAGTCAGCGCTACCTGCCGGAAGAGCCACAACACTCAGACATGTCAGAGTGTTCTAGTCGACCTCCATCGCACAAAGATTCTGACTCTATGGCTGCAAGGGGCGGATTTAAACCAATCAATCAGCTGAGGAAGCGGGGCGGAGGCGGAGGTGGAGGTGAAGGAGGAGGAGGCGGTCGAGGATCTAAGATCTACTCCATTGACTCTGACCAGGCCAGCCTCCAATCTGTTCCTCCCTACCAGAGAGACAGCCAGGGGGGAGGTGATGACCACAGTTACCCCCCTGACCTCTTTCCACCTGAGAGCACTTACTCACACTCACACCAGTCAGAAGCACCAATTATGCAGCTGAGCGCCAGCCTCCTGCACCACAGTCACAGCGCCGAGGCTGACCTGCACTCCCTAAAGGACAAGAAATACAGCACCTACACACACAGCAAGTAGGGGTACCTGCCAAAAGTAAACTAATAATTATTCAACAATGGTTGAATTGTCTCCATTTTAATAGTTTTTTTTCTTCTTCTATCTAGTGTAAAGGACAAATCTGCAGGATCATTTGAAGCTCCTGGTTCAGTCTCGGCGATCCAAGGCGCCAGGCCTGGTCACTGTCGCACCTGCCTGACCAAGCTCAGCGGTTACTCTGGCCTCTACACTGTTCGATCCCCTCAAGCACGCTGTGATGCCTGTGCCCACCTGGGGAACTTGTATGACATCAGTGAAGACCACCTGCACTCACACTACGCCCACACTCACCCACACAGTGGTGACATGTTTACTCACTACCTTCCACAGAGCGAGCTTGGCCTGGTGGGCGAGGGCGACGGGCTTGTCAGCCACTTTGAGCCCACCCCATCCTCGCCGTCTCCTCTGCCCGCTTCCCCATCAGCCCAACACCTCCAGCTGAGTCGGCAGCACTCCTACGAGAATGTGCTTCCAGACGGCATTCCGGAGCGTCAGTCACAGCCTCACCCCCACATGCGAGGACTCAGCCTTCCTGACAGGGACCGGGACAGAGAGCTGACCCTGGATGACGGGGCTTATGCCAACGTCCTCACAATGCGCTCTGACCGCCCATACAGCAGCCGCAGCCCGCCCTCTCCGTCCCCATCCCACCATCACAGCCTGGACATCCCAATGCCTATGCCGCGGCGCTCAAAGAGCCTTCTGCCGGATCGTCCATCACACAACCCCTTCCTGCATTCAGCCCCCGGCACAGCACAACGAGACAACACCTCCCAGGCTGCCGTCCGCATGCCGCAGAAAACTTCCTCCCACGAGCTCTACAAGCAGAGGATGCAGCTGTCCCTCACTCTCGGCAACCACGGCAGCCATCATGTCAACCAGCATGGTGGTCATGTTGACCAACAGGTGTTTTACCCTCTGCAGGACCCTCCTGTGGTGGCCTACATGGTTCCACCCGCTGCCTCACAGCCAATGAGCTATGTGACAGCACCGCGAGCCTCGAGTGCAGGCGGCAATCGGCCTCGGCTGTACCGCCGCATGCCCAGCATCGAGTCTGATGTCTGAGAGTCACAAATAACACAGCTTTACTCTCACCAAACACACAAGCATGCAAGGAGAAGGTGTGTGTGGCTGGACCTGGCAGCTCTGGTTCTAAGCACATATGAAGATACACACACACGCAGACACACTCATGGGGGAAAGACTGAGCTCAGCAGTGGACCAAAGGGATTAACAGTGAAACAGAGTAAATACATTTCTTTATGAAAAGCCTCTGTAGGGCAGTAAAGGGGCCACAGGGACACCTGGAGGCAAAGTTGTAAAATGAGTAGTGTGTGTGTGTCTGTGTGTGTACTAGCCGGAAGCTGTGGGCAGCGGGGTACAAACTGACAATACTTCTAACTAGACAGATGGAACTCCTTGTGGAATAAGTGGGACACTGTTTGCAGAATCTAACACCAACAGTGGGATCTAACAAAAAAACAAGAAAATATTAGGAAGACGAGCAAACCCATCCCATCCTCTCTGAGTTAAAGGGTCATAGATGATCCCCTTTTACCTGAGATTGCACACAGACATACACATCCATACACATTTCACCCCAACAGTACCCACCCACCCTTCCTCTCCAGGACTCTCCTGTTGCACTATAATTTCTCCTCCTGTTAACACGTTTGTTGTCTGAGCCTCCAAACTGCACTGCCAGCATGGCTTACAGAGTAGTTCACTACCAAGTAATCCTTGACTTGAATCAAAATTACTATCTATGTAAAAGACTGGAAGGCAGGCGGGAAGGTGTTCGGGAAACCAATCTTAGAATGAAGCTCCTGCCTGCAGATGTACAAACACTTGAACACACACACACAAACTAAAAACAGATTCTGCATTTGTTTTTTATGGGAAAGCTGAAACTTACCGACTGTTTGTTATTGTTGATGTCAGTTAATTGAACATTCCAAAAGGTGGACCAAACTTGGCCACCAGAAGAAAAAAAAGAACCTCTCAGGATGATGGTGTGTGTTCCTGAGTTTCTAAATCTAACAGACAAAGTGCAGCATCCTTGCTTCCTCTCTTAGCTAGCCTTCAGGTCTTACTGCATGCTTCCTACTGCCCTGTGTTACACTTAAACTCCTTATACAGGGTCATATATGCACAGGCACTCACACCCGCACAAACACAAGGTACATGCACATTATGACATATACGCACATGTGCAGATTCGCAGTAGTCTAGTAGAATAAGGTGGTTGTGTGCGTGCGTGTGCGTGTGTGGGCGTGCGTGTGTGTGTGTGAAGCTATGAGATAGCTTCTCTTTGTGCACTTTGTAGATTTTATATCTCTGCCACCCACACAGACATTTGACCAAAAAACACTTTTATACGGAAAAATATGAATATTCTCAGTCACTTGCTGGATAGAGGTTTTCTTTTTCCTCTTATTTCTTTTTAACGGATTTTAGGGTACGGTGTAGGGCAGAGCTCTTCCAGAATCAAACGTTTTTAGCATTCGACAAAGGGTTACAATATCATGCATACAATAAACACAACACAAACACTTTTCTCTTCCTTTGTCTACTTTAATGGAGCTCATCCCTCCTTTGAGCCTTTTTCCGCTTTCCTAATCGGATGGTTTCTGTTTATTCTCTATTGCTTATTGCTCTTCCCCTGCTCCCTGCCGTAGAGTAGATAAAGTATCAAAAGAGTAAAGTTCAGTCTTGGTGTTAAAAAAAAAATCAATTTTTGATGGAGATCACTTAATATCAGTAGTTGTGAGAGATCATCAGAGTCCGCACTATTTCTCATAGGATGCAGTGTCCTGTTCTGATACCTTTCTATGTAAAAGATAAGGACTTGCAGACTTTTTTAATGTATTCGTAGTGAACGTTTAGGCAGAGTGCATCTTCAGGTGCAGGTTTTCGTCATCAAAATTATCGTTAGAGTAGCTGGTATGGTACTGGAGTACCCCTAACCTGGAGAGAGCGCTGTGCTGCCTTTCATCCCAGAGAGGAAAACGAAAGAGACTTGTTTCAGAAACAGCACACATACACACAAGCACACACTCGACAGGCCGGCAATGTGCATATGAGTGTTTTAGAAATCCATAACCTACCAAGCAAGGGCATTGATTTTTCAGCACAAGGATTTTGATAGAAACAAGAATTGATGTCCCATTAGCTGAGTGTCTGTCTCTATTCTCTTTTTTGCTCTTCTACTCTCTCTCTCTCTCACGAACAACCACACTCACTTCTAAACAAAACATAAGTGACAAATGTGACAAACAGAGAACGCAGGACATTTTAATAAAAAAAGAGAAAGGAAAATGCACCTTTGAAAGGTGAGTGCTGCCCCTATTTTGGTAATCTTAATAGGTTTGTTTTGTGAGTTATATACACAATATCAGGTTGCAATATTATACTTCTGTACAGAGATTTATTTTGGTTTGTTTTAACTGTTTGGAAATTCTTTCATTTGTTTGATTTAAATGGTATTAAATATTGAACGCATTTGAAATACAATGAAATACAATACATGACTTTTTAAATTCTGCTTTAAAAAATGAAAGGCATGTTTTACATTCTTCTGTCATTTCATTCCCCTACTCCGTCCTCTACAGTGCCACAAGTTGGGTTCTCACTGTACAGTCATCACAGATGGTTTAGCACAGTAGTTAACTATGTGGGTCAGCTAACCAGTTTTCCAACTTACCCAGCTGAACCGTATTTGATGACTGCCCAGCTTGCGTGGTTTATTAAACATCCCCATTCCACCCACTGTGTTCTCTTCCACCACGTGTCTGTTCTTTTCCACCTCTGAGTGTGAGAGTATGCGTGCGTGTGGGTGTGAGTGTGTGCTTCACTTTGTGAAGCCATTTGTATAAAAGAGAGAATGTGTGTATTAGAGGTTACTCGGGTGTATATGTCTGTGTTTTTGACTTATTCTTTCTTTCATCCTACACACAACATTTGACCTGGCTTCTATTATTCATGCAACACAAATACATAAACATGCACATGCACACACACCCCTACAGACATGTCTCTATTGTCATGTTAAGAAAGCATGTAGAATAAGTTTTGTACATCCAACACCAGACTTTTCTTTTTTTTCAACCTTTTAATTTCGATTATTTGGGGTTTTTGTTTTTGTTGCTGCATGACGTGCTTGTGTTTTCAGTGGTACCTATTTTGCTGCAACATCTGATTTCTAGCTGGGTTTGGACCCTCGGGGCTACATGCACCAACACACACACCTTCCACCCTGACTGACATACCTTTCAGGATCAGAGTTCCACACCTTGTATTTTCTGCTTGGATTGTGAGCAGCACAGCACCTGGCGGAGGAATCCTTTGTATGGTTTTCAGAACCAACTGAGATCTTAGTTTCAAACTCATTCTTCCAGCTCTGGGTGAAAGGAGTGTGTTGGTGTGTAGTCCTGTGAGTCTCTGCTGTGTATCAAACCTGTGTATAAGTTCAGGGGTTTCAAAGCTACTAGTTGTGTTGTAAATACTACCTTATCACTCAGTACCTCTGTACAATCTGTAAATAAGTAAAGGTTACATTTTTCTACTTGTGTGAGTCTTATTTATCCATCTAAACTGTCTATCCATCTATTTATCCAGTTATGTATTTAGCTAAATTGCCTTTTTCTTACCAACCACCTTCTAATTTGCTTGTTAAATTAAGTTCATTTCAACTTGAAGAAACTTATTTCTTCTTTGTCCTATTTTTTTTAATGTATAATCTTTCCAGCCAGATAGCTTAAAAATTAGTTTTTGGCTATCATACCTGCTAGTTATTGTGCTAAAAAGGCTTTTTTTTCAGTAATAACGCAATATCTTTTAGCAATTTTGCTTACTAATATGTTTGGTTGATTTAATAGATTTTAATCTATATTTTCAGCTTGATACAATATTTTGACTCTTTCTTGCTCAATTGCTTGCTAAACATTTAAGTTATTTTGTTAGCTAGCATGTCTGTTTGTTTTTACTACTTAAATGTTATGTTAGGTCCAAAACTCTGAATCCCAGAATTAACACGGTCACAATTTCCAGGAAGGAGGACCTTCTCAGCATGATCACATGACATCATGGTTTAACCAACGTCTGCTGCTCAGAGCAGCTTCTCTCCCACAGGCCCCTGCACTGGTGGAGGACATTTGCCTGAATCCTTTTCCTTGCTGGTTGAGAATTTGTGTCTTCAAAATTGATTGGTCTAGCATTTGCCAAACTGGTAACTGTATCCGAGCAGAAATTAACCCTCAGCCTAGCTTATTGAAGCACCTGCAGAAAGAATGTTAATATTATTCATTCACCGAAAAGAAAAGCTGTCTGACAACCTGGACGAAGCAGTTCTTCTGCTCCTGTGTCCAGAGAGAACACAAACCAGAGCTCAACACACATGCCATGTGTGTTAGTCAGACCAGGACTCTGCCCTTCAACACAAATTTCCCCAGCCTCTAGCTTGAGTGGTCTGCCACTGTACAATGGCTTTTCCCTTGTTTATTCAACTGGCCAAGGCCACCAGGTTTGCTGTTGTTGTTCATTGGACGCCTTTTCCATAGGATCGATCGAATAAAGGCATATGTCTGGGTAAATTTGGGAAATTTAGGTTAGAATAACACAATTTATTGTGGTTTAAATTGCCTTTTTGAATTATTGATGCTTGAACTGTGTCAGACCACAGCAGTCCTAGAGCAAGAACTGAGGATTCTAACTTTTTCTCCATATTTTCCTTTCTCCACTAACCAACAGTACCTGGGTTAAAGACTGTTGGTCTTTAACCCAGGTACTGTTGGTTAGTGGTTTCATTCATATTTGTTCATTATCCCATTTTTTTAGTAGTTCACAACATATTTGCAAACTAATTCTAGTGGAAAACTAATTTGGCCTCATTCAAAATTCCTCCAAATAATTCTGGTTCATACTGAACTGTGATATTATTGTGTCATTTTAGTGCTTTTTGATTTATTCTTTTTTGTTCCATTCCTATTTCACCTTAGGTTTAATTATTATAGTCTGAGTATTTTTGTTACCGTAATAAATTATAAAATTTTTGGAGAGAAGTTGTCTGTGTTTATTCCATATATGTGTGCAGAACATCAGTGATCAACATTATCCTTTATCTATTGTTATTCAATACCAAACATCACCAGGCAGTTATTCATAAATAATAACAGACTGAAAATTATCTGATAATCATGTTGTATCCACACTTGGATACAACATGATTAACAGCAGGACATCCACAAAGCCAGTCTTTTCTTTCCGTTTGAAAACAGCCCTTCTGTCTCGTAGTTTGAAGCAAACCTTTCAGCTCCAGTGTTGGTCTTTCTTTAATTCCTGCTTTGATTGAAAATCTACTTTAGAAAACTGTTTAAGTGTAGAAATGTAGTCATCCACGTTGACATCAGAAGAGAGGAGAAAACAATAAATATATTGATGCACTTGACTTATTTACTGTATGGCTAGCTCGCTGTCTCCTTTTCTGCAGAAAAGAAGTCACAATACTATTGTCAGGGATCATGAGCGCCCCCTGCCATGAGGAAACAAAACTGACTGCCTCACCTCAAATCTGTTCTCTGCCATTTATGATCGCTCTTCAGCACACACATTATATACATAAGCTAAATAATTGAAAATCAGTTCATATCTTAAATGTTTTTTAACCATTTTTTGGCGACATACAGACAGGAGGAACATGCTCTGATCCTCTCGCTAACTGGCAACCAGCGCAGTTAGCAAGAGGTTGCGCAGTCTCTGTCTTCATAATGTGTGTGTGCAAACAATGTGTGTATATATATATATATATATATATATATATATGTGTGTGTGTGGGGGGTGTGTGTGTGTGTGTGTATATATATGTGTGTGCACCCCGGGGGCCTTTTGTGGCTGGATTTTACAGTGACAATGAAAAGTTGAGGCAGAGTCAGGTAGAACAGCAGTTGTTTATTCTTCTCACAGCATCAATAATCTTTTCACAGGTGAAACCGCAGCCTTAAATAGTCCCAGCTATGATGGACCAAACCACCTTTAATTCACAGGGGAATCTCAATTCGCCAATCTCCACCTATTTAAATAAAATACCTTTTACTAAGTACAAACATTTCCACTTTTTATAAATATTTTATGTTTTATCATTACACCATAATGAAACACCACAAAACCCATAAACAATTCCCCCCCCACACACTTTTCAATGGCCTCTCCCAGAACCTATAAATGGTGTCTGGACCCTGGGGCAGTATTTGTCCAAACACTCTGGAGAGGACACAGAAAAGACAGGTGAGTCACTTCATATTAGCACTCCACATTTAACATATTATGCACAAACATTTGCTCAGTTTCACCCACCAGTAGCTCATTGCTCTGAGTAACATTTATCCTCTCTTCACAGGGAACCAGCTGACGTCTCAATGAGGAGCAGCTGTGCAGAGCCCAGAACAAAAGGCTAAATGCTAACCACTAAAATACTCAATAAATACAATTAAAACTTCTTGTGTGCAAATTGTTATTTATGTGCAAATCTATGCTTAAAGTGCAGCGCTTAATAAAGTGCAAAAAGTGCTATACAGTGACTTAAGTAAAAATAGTCCCAGTAATGAAGATCTCTTCATTACAGTGTGTGATTCTAATATAACCCCCAAGAGATGGACGCTCTTATCTGAGTGGAAGTGGGACAGGAGAGGGGAGCAGAGAGTCTCATGTAGACACACGTTTTTATGTTAAAAAATAATAAAAAAATAATAATTTGCACACTGGGAGGCATGAGGTTGTGTCACAAGCCATAGACCAGCTGCAGCCAGAAGAGAGAGGGGAACAAAGATATGAGGACGACTACACTTTTGTTTCCGTTGAAATGAAAACCTACCTAGAATTTACTACAGAGTGTCACTGGGCTGTATCCTTATGTGGTTACGTTTATAAGTGTGTAAGTGTGCATGTTGCTTCCTCAGAGACAGAGTGTGAGGACCACTGCGGCCTAATTCATCCTGACGTGATCCATCTGTTCGTATCTAATGGCCAGTGTAACAACACACTCTTTGACACAAGCCGTTACCTCCTATTTAATTTATAGAATTTGGAGACCCCCACATGCCCAGTTGTAATGCAATTACTGTTACACACTGGAGCAGAATACATTTTACCCCGCAGGAACATACAAGACTTAACATTCATAAACACAAGCCTGTATTCCAACAGATAGGTCAACTTAATCTCCTGGCTGCACACACATAAACATGCGATCGGCTGCTCTACCACATATAGCCATACTCTAGGGGTGTGAGATGAAGCAGATAAATGAAGATAATTAATTTCCTGGATTAAGAGCGTCTCCATCTGAGCAACCCTGCGGCTCAAGAGGAGTCAGAAGGAAAACAAGACGAGTAAGTTGGAGAAAAGTGGATGATGGAGGACTTGGAGGGTGATAGCACTGGCTCTGACAGGCCTGCTGTAGGCTGTTGGCGCTTCCCAAGACTCCAAACATCCTCATTAACCAGAAGCCAGCCTACACACTTAACGCGTGTGTTTCTGCATGTGTGTGCAGTCTTGTATTATTGCTAAACCGTTGTGATTGCGTGTGTGTGTTTTTGCATTTCTTACCTTGTAAGGCCCATTTTTCCAACAAAGACTATGTTGTGAGGATCCACTGCTCCTCATGGTGCTCAAAGTCTATTTTTGGATTGGTGTAAGGGTTAGGATGGAAGTGCTAGGTTAGATTTAGGGTTAGGCTATAGAACTGAATGAAAAATGAATGGATGTCAGTGGAAAGTCCTTGTGAAGATAGAAAAACATGCTATGTGTGTGTGTGCCTGTGCTGGAGATAGCTTGAAGAAGAGGGAGAGATACAGAGCAGCGTGGCAGCCTACACACCAAACAAACCTATGAAAATTCATAAGGACCTGGCGACGCCTACTCACCAGTACTAAAAATACTGGAGTGAGTTGAGCCTAGTCATAAGAGAGGAAAGGGGAGGAAGAAGAGAGAGGAGATGAATAAAAAGAAGTGAGAGAGCAGCAGCAGAGGAGGAGGGAGAAAAGACCAGATTGGTGTAACATGAACCAGGACAGAAACGAGTCGAAAAAGAAGAGAAATAATAGTTACATCAACTGTTTCCAAGTTGGAACATCTATTCTTGGGCTCCAGTGGCCAGTAACGACTTTATGTGAGAGTGAGTGTGTTTCAGCGTGAAAATCCCCATGTCTTCCTTTATGTTTCGGAGCTTGAGAATAAGGAGAGAAAATGTTGCTTTTTTTCTCAGCTTGGTGTGTGTCTGTGGTGCACAATCCCTCTGATTTGATGGATATTGACAGCAATTTACTGTCAAAACCATCTATGGAACAGAGGAGAGAGTCTAGGACAGACACCCCCTTTTGATTCTGATTCAGCCTTTAGAGCTGATACACAGTCAAATAGACTTTTGTCGAGGATGTCAGAACGGCTCCTTTCACAGCTGAGATGGTGGACTTTTTGCAGGCTTTGGTAGATGTTGACATCTGATGTTTGATTGACAGTTCAGCTGTGTATGCAGAGTATCTCTGTGGTGTAGCTTTTAAAATCGGAGTTTCTCACCTGTCTGTTTACAGTGCCACTGCACTTCAGACTGTCAGGTGTGTGATAGTCAACTTATGATTTTTTTTTTAAAACAAAATGTCATATCATCAACAGTGTTTCTCAACAGCTATTGTACAGTGTCCCCATCCTGTTTTAATTTAAAACTTTGCAAATTTTTCTCAGGCTTAGTGGAGAGGTTCATATGGATTTATGCCAGATGATTCTACAACAATAATGGTTGAAGAACTTTCAAAAACAGCCAAAAATGATGAAAATATTTTCCTTGGTTTTGGCCCCATTTTTCCTCAAACTATGTCCAAGATCTGATCATTTTTATAGAAATGTATGTTTCTGTTAAGCAACTTGTCTATAGAGATGAACTTTGCTGACATAGATACTCCAAAACTAAACAAGTACAACACTGGTCTAAACATGAAGAAACTGTGATTCATAAACTTGGCACAGTACCCACATGATCACATGGAACTGGTGTGGTCAGACACTAAACCTGATGACAGGACATAAAGTTATCAAAGCACTTTAGAAATCAGAGAAACCAACAAACAACTGCAAGTGTTGCCAAGATAGTTTGGTTACACTATGCTATCATGTTCATCAGGACTAGTTTAAAAATTTTCAAAAAGGAGCTTAAATATAAAAGTAAAATTGAAATATTTTTAATAGAGCTAAATACAAATTGAGGAAGACCAATTTCAAGATATCAGATGTTAGCCGAAACAGTAGCAATGTATTTTTTAGGCCTTTTATAACTTTCTAAAGACTGAATTTGCTCTACCTAGATACACTCAAATTTCACCTCTTAAGAGTGAAACTGCTTAGCAATTTGTGAAATTGTGAAATTGCTTAGCAATTTCTGAGCTTTTATGCAACATTCACTGTAGTGTGGCAGAAGGAGCTCCTACTGCACCTGCTGACTTTGTTCCCTTTTGTTTTGAAGTTTAAATTAGAGGTTTTCTTCCAAATGATTTCTTAAAAAAACACCCAGAAGACAGAAAACATTAGCTCACGAAGTTTAAAGCCAGGGAGCAATTTGTCATTTCACCACTTTCAATACCTGTGTTTGGGATTCATGATCTTAGAGTAGTATTAAACATAATAAATTTACATTGTAAATTAAATCAGAACTAACAACCCCGTAACACTTTTAACTGCTGTTTTCTTCACTCAGATCAGCCTGCTCATTTCCTTCCTATTCAATTCCACTTGATTTTATACCGATGCTAAGCCATTCAGTGATCCATAAATTAACAAAAGTATTTTAAAGGGTATCCTCTGAGCATGATTGTTTCTGTATCTGTGATGAACTGCAACATTGTCTGGGATGTATCAGACCTCTCGCCTGACCGATGACAGTGTCTGTGACCCCACCAATGAACCTCCACCCGAAACTCTACTATTCAGAACACAACAAAGTGCAAAGTGAATTTGGAAAATAAATTGTCTGAACAAATTATATAAATCCAGTGATGCCCACTGTTGGCTTTTAGCGTAACGTCTCCTTAAGGTGCATTTCAACAGTTTCTGCCCTGAATCTTTGTCCTATGTCGACTTAATGTCAGGAGCTTTCAACATTTATTTCATTTATTTAGCTCTGGTCTGTGGCATCACCAGTGAGGTTAAAGTACACAGTAGATTCGGCAAATAAACTCTGCTGACCTTTATTGCACCTCCTAAACACTAGATGTGTCACTGAGACCTTGTCAACTGATGTTTGTCTATTCTGTAGGACACAATGTCCCTGAAAGAAAAAAAAGTTTTGTTTCTTTTACATTGCTGTTTAATCTGCTGTCATGTTCTGGGAAAAAAATCAACAGACATGTTTGCAAAAAGAAGTCGCATCATACTGTATTTTCATTGAAGACTTATAAAATAGTTTCATGATTTTGGTTATGCCTGTAGAATTTAAACTATTCTTACCCTAACCCTAACCCTAACCCCTAACAATAAATCGTTGGATAATTAGTTTAAAAAGAGAAGATATTAAACACATGCTTTTAAACTATATTAAACACATGCTAACACATGTATTAAACACATGCTAACCTTCAGCAATGGTTGCACATGCAAAATGAATCAAACTCATGTAACATATTGTTTTGTTTCAGCTCTCTGCAACACTTTGTCACCAAGCTCTATCCTTTTTTAAAACCCTTGCTATTTGATCAGTTTGACTTCAGAAGCCGACAATGACATTTTTATTACAGAAAGATAAAATTGACCTTTTACATCTTTAAGATGACCAGAAGAAGACTTACTCTGTACACTGAGGGTGATGAGTTCAGCCAAAAGTAAAACATTCAGGATTCCCAAAAATACAGCCACACCGAGGCAGAGCCTCTGTTTGGAGCTGCTCCAACCTTAACAAAAACCTTAACCTTAGCTAAATTAATTAAACACATACTAGATTTCACTGTGATTTCATTCTTACCTGTGTGTTTAGAAGCAGTTTGTCCAACAGGTTCCATATTGTTGCAAATTTCTCCATCCCTTCAGACTCTGTGCTGGCTTGTAACACTGATTATAAAATCCATTCCAGTAGTTGAACTAAGTGAAAAACTGTGGGGAAGAAATGAGATGTCTGGTGTTCAAAATGAAAAGTAACATATTTTAGAGATAACAGCCAAATAAAGTGCGGTTTCAGTATTATTTTCTTAAATATCTTACACAACATAAGATTCTTGAAGGTTTCAATATTTTCATAAGTTCATATCTGCTTCTTCCTTCTGCTTGGTTATCCTATTCATAATAAACACATTACACCTTTCTATTGGTGAAAAAATAATTGACATTTACATTCAAGCACAACTTTGTGGTATACCACCTAATTAAAAATAGCTTTAAATCACTGATATAAGGATGAAAAATACATCTGATGTTGTGATGTTCCTGATGTGTCCAAAGTTCCAAAAATATTTCCTAAGAGTAATAAATTATTGGAGCAGGTGACTGGTTCTCTCCTTGGTCATATGGACCTATTAGTTTTACAGGTCTCATTCTGTCCTGATAACTAGTCATAGTCTTTCTCCCAGTAAATGCAACTATCATTTTTGCATTTTCTGTATTGTCCTTTTTCTGTTTCACTCTATTAACATAAATACTGACATTAAAAAACCCTGAATTAGGAGGGAATGTGGGGCAAATGTGGTCAAAGACCTGCATTATCACCAAACTTCTATCACCACTGGAATGAAGAATTATGGAATTGTATGTATTTATTTATATTTTAAAGTTATGTGCATTTAGGACTGCCATCTAGTAAAAGCTGCATGAGCTGGTTTCTAGTGTCTAAAACTCAGTCACCATGTCTTCTCATCTTCCGAAACAGCCATGAGGGAGATCGACAGTTTGACAAATATATCTGGGTGCCCCAAGTAAAACCGATCAGTTTGCCGTCTCTAGTCCTTTTTATCTTTTCCGTCTTAATTCCTTCCTTGGCCCATATGAGACCATCTTTAACTATATCCAGTTCAGATTTTTCTGGTCACTTCCGTCAAGTCCTGTTGAAGTCAGGCATCTCTAACGATCATTACTCGATGTTTTGCATCGGAGCAGCCTCCTCTGCAACCAGTCAGGGTATCTCAGATCAGATGATCCACGTTTTAGGTCGCTGGTCATCCCCAGCGTACCGTTCATACATCCGCAATAATCTCAGTGATTTATTTCAAGCTCACTCTCTCCTCTGTTCAATTTAAATCAGACTCTTTTGGAGATCCTACACAGGCTAAGGAAAACAGGAGGAACCATTTCCCGAAGATAAAAACTCCACGTAGAGTCTTCACCTCCCAAGTCGTTCAACATTCTCCTCGGTTAACCTCATTCATTCCCCTCATCCTTTCATCCCCTCTTCCCTCTATTCCTTCTTCCCTCCACCCCTCCATCCCTCCTTCTCAATCCCTCCATCCATTCAACCTCTCACCCCACCCTCCCCTCATCCTTTCAATCAAAAAATCTTTAATCTGTGGATTATTTTGTGTCTAGATGCAATCTAATAATTCATTTCACAATTTAAGTGAATTGTGAACTGAATGATTATATACTGCAAATTCTGGGATTCTGCAAATTAAACACTTTTATAGTATATTTCAATTATTCCTTTCATACAGTCTAGGCTCTCTGAAAATAAGAAATTACCTTTCAGAGAAAATATAAATATTTTTGATTGGCTTTAGTATGATGAGATTTTACTTAATCTGACTGATTTGACTTTTAATGTGTATTGATGCTTCACATTGATCATTTATAAGCTTATCAATTACAAGAGGTATACTGTCTTTGTTAGTGAACATTAGTGAACAGACATCATCATTAGAACCAAGGAACCAAAGCTGTAGATAATTTTAAAGGTAACAGATCAGACATACAGACAAATAAAGCAATAATCTGTTATTTGTTGTATAGAACATATTCTGAAACAGCTATAGTCATTCCAGACTGCATGGACTTTTTTGAATTTGACAAATTTTCAATAAGTTTCACCCACACATTTTTTTATATTAATTGACTTCTTAGACAGCAGTGAAAAAGAAAATTAGAGTTGTACAGCAATATTGCAGCAATCTCTCATTTCAGTGATTCTGTATTCTGTCTGAGTATACACTGTCATTTTCTCACATTACAAGCACAAAAATCAGGGAATTTTATTTGACTTCATTTGATAGGCCAACACAAAATAATTGCATAATTGTGAAGTAGAAAGACAAGTTTAAAAAAAATAAGTGAATAGTGTGGCATCTTCCTGACCCTGATATCCAGACTCAGAGATCGGGTTGTAGAAGAGTCTACTGAAGTGTTAAGATATAAAATAACATCTCAAACTTTGAATATCTCGCAGAGTATCCACTTGCAAATCTAACAAAGACACAAATTTACCAAAATAACAAATTTTGCTGGGAAATACATTGTCTCAGGAATTATTACGATAAATGATAACATTGTTGTTTTGGCAAAATTTTCTATTAATATAATATATTAATTTAATGCAAGTACGCCCTCCCAAAGATTAAAAAATGCCTTTCCAAACAACGTCTTACACAGGAACTGAAAGACATTTTAACTATCCAATAAATAAACCAAAAAATAGATAAAATGGATTATGAAGTCTCTGTAAACACAATTGCCCTTCAAAATATATTAATGAGGCTCACACAAGGAAAAACAGTTAATACTGCGTACTGTGTGTCAAATTTTTGCAGCATTTTTTAAAATGGCGTCTTTTCAATTAGATTAAAGGGCAGCATCTCTTTAGCGATCAAGCAAACTGTCTTAGTGCTCATTATTTTGCTCTGGCAGTTTTGTGTCTGTCAATAAAACATTTCAGTGACTGTGACAGAAACAGCTCATTGGTTGTAGTTTTTTTTTTTTTCCAAGCTGGGAAAACTGCATCAGATGATTATGTTTTATGTGTATCCAATCTGACTGAGCTATTTTGAATAGACAAAAATATCAGTTTTATTATGTATGAAACTGGTAGTGCACACCAATGCCATTACAGATAAAATGTTTCAGGAAACCTTTAACTCACAGCGGCTAAATACATATGAATAACACACCCTGTTGATTTTTATTTAAGAAAATGGAAAACATTTTATCCTTTACTTGACCTTTACAGCTATGCAGTGCTTTCTGTTGGCTTCTCCTGCAACATCCCAACAAAATACAATGAAACCTATTCATAAGGTGATACAATGACATTCTTTAGTTCACATACCCTAATTTTAATAATATCAACCATCATATTTTAGCCAACGTTTTTTACTGTCATGCAAGGCTTTGAGTCTTGCTGTAGAACCACCCAGGATATCCACCTTTTCCCTCCTTTGAGGATGGCCTTTCTATTGGCTTTAGTAAAGGCTGACAGATGATGTGTGACACTGCAGTCTGTCACTCAGCTCAGCTTGAGCAACAAAAGCATCATGGCCTCTCTGATAGTCAACCATAAATCATATATGAGCATCGAGTGGAACGCTTTCACTTGATTAATGACAACTAGTCTCTGTCTCTCACTTGCACACATAAACAGCTCCACAGTTATGCTGGTGGCTGTATGACAATCAAGGCACTTCTGGTTGTGAGAATAGATGTCAAACATTTAGAGTAAATTTAGGTTTAATAACCATGATAATCACGAACCCAATGCCCCACCCACCCGTTTACAAATAGTGACACAGCGTTGGTGTTCTAACAGAGGCTTTCCACCTGACTGCTGCCTGCTGAGGAATACTGGGAGGCAGAAACAAGGACTTACACAAACTCTGCTCTGTCTGCATCTCGGTTGGCCTCTCTATGTTGAGCGCCCATATATGTGAGAACCGCAGCTCTCAGACTTCAAGTCGTTTTGTTGTGTTTGTTTTATTTTGTCTCGTCTATAAATGATGAAGCTCCAGGCAGGAGAGAAGGAAGCACTCAGCCCTTACCAGGAGGGAAGAGCTCGCCGGCGGGCAACGTCCCCTCGCCACTCGCCACCTCCCCCTCAACCATAGAGGTCCCATGACAGACAAACTAGGCCAGCTCCTGCATGTGTGTGTGCCTGAAATGAGAGATGACATGTCCTGGCATTCTAAAGGATCCACTGTGTTCTGTGTTGCTGATGTGTTATTTATGGTCAGAGGTGTAAAAAGGTATTTTGTTAGTTCTTTATTTATTGTGGACAGTAATGTCATTGTTTATTGCTTTGCTTATTGCTTTGAATTGACATAAATTTCACAGAACATCCCAGGAACCTATAAAAGAACATTTTAATCACTTCTGAACGCGATTCAATTTTCCAATACTCAAAAATGTTCAAAAGAAAAACAAAACAAACAAAAAAAGAAATGTTATTGTAATTTTCTTCATTGATGTTGAATTTATTTTTGTTTTCAACCAAAAACCAAAAACCTTCTAATACAAATATATTTTGGATGTGGTGTACAGTTGAAATCCAAATCATTTCTTAATATCTTTCTTCCAAGAAGGTATGACACAAAACCTCAGAACAATGCCAAATGCTTTTGAACATCTCTCTATTTTGGTGCATTTTTTTGTGACAGACAAAAACAAAAAAGTGTGAATAATTGGAAGAGGAAGAAAATGGTCAACTATTTTTAATATATATATTTTAGTTAGAAATATAAATCTGAGAAATGTGGTGTACATCTTTTGGGTAGTAACTGTGCAGCCTTCCAACACCTGGAATGGAAAAATTTGCCCAATCTTCTTTGCAAACTAGCTGAAATTCAGTCAAGTTGGATTGGAAATGTTCAACTTTCGCCATGAATTCAAAGTTGCATTTGGGTCTGAACTTTAATTTTGCCATTCTAACACATAAAAAACCTTTGATCTCATCCATTCAGCAGTTCTAGCTGTATGTTTAGAATGATGATCCCTCAAAAGTCTTATTCACCTGCATCCCCATCTCTTCTAAACAAAAGGATCCTCATAGCACGACGGTACCACCAGCCTTCACAGACTTCAAGGCAGAAGCACATTTGCACCATCATGCAAACAATAACTTTACTGTTTACACTCATTTCTCATGTTGTAACTATGTTGAGATGTTGACCGAGGATCACTGTGTAATAAGGCTAAGATGAAATGGTTACCATGAATCTTCCAGTGGCTTAACTATCTACCTTCTTTTAAAGCAAGTCCCAAGAAACTGATTAAAGGGTTCAGATTTGCCTGTTCAAAGCTTACTTCATTTATTCATCCTGTAATCATGTGTGGATTTTTAAACAGCAGGAATTCAGGCACATTCATGCCCACATACAAACAAAACACCCAGAACAGTTGTGACACAAAATAGCCACAAACTGCACTTCTAATCACCCAAGTCTGCTCTTTTCATTCTGTGTGTCACTTTTTGACTGTTTTACATTCATCTGTGTCGTTTCACTAAATTCGAATGTCTTTTTGTGTACTATTATAGTTCTTCTGTCTCATTTAGGTCATTTTATGCCTCATTATACATTTTGGGTGTAATTAATGCTGTTTGTGTCTCATTTGAGCCAATTTGCATCTCTTTATAGTCGCTTCAAGTCTCATTTTTGTATTTGGGTCTTGTTTTAGTGTATTTGTGCCAGATACATAACTGTTTAGAGGGTTCTTATTATGTGTTTAAATTTAGCTTTTTTGTGGTGTTGGTGCCTACTTTCTAATATTTATTGATAAATTGGACTAAAACATAGAATATAAATTCTTTGAAGTAAAGTTATTGGTCATTAATGCTGTGAGCTATCAGTTTGATTTCTCATTTTCCTCATGTGCATTGCTTCCTCAACAAAACACAACAAGACATATTTCATCTACTGTACATGTGAAAAGATTCCTGTGGCATGAGCACCTCAATACCATATATTCTGTGTGGCGATGCCACTCTTAATTTTTTTTGCAAGTGTTACATTTTTCTAGTCTCATGCTACTCTATGACATGAACTCTTTCAGAGTTGACATGCTCTGACACTGATAATTTGACACTAGGGATTTAATGGTGTAAGTTATACTTACAGGTTCATCTAAGAATAGATCAAAAAATAAATTCGAAACAGTTTTCAATATAATTCATTCATTCCAAATATAAATGACACCAATAATCTCTACTTTGCACTTTCATAATAAAACTATTTCTTCCATCAAAAAGGAGTCAAAAGAATGAGGATAGCAATGCTATATTTTTATGGTGTTTTGTATTTAGAACCCAACATATACTAGTTATAGAAAAAAAATGATTGTATTTTGAGTAAGATAGCCCTGCGACAGACTGGCGACCTGCCCAGGGTGACCCTGCCTCTCACCCGGAACGTTAGCTAGAGATAGGCACCAGCACCCCTCCGGACCCCACTAGGGTCAAGGATGTTAGAAAATGGATGGATGGATGGATGGATTGAGTAAGATAGTGATAAAAAAGTAATAAAAAAAACCCAGCTTGATTTACTTTAGGAAACTAATTTTATTTATTTAGTATTCATGGAACTGCATCCAAAATTCCCCTTTTAACTCATTTTCCCAAGTGTGAAAATAAAATTGAAATAGCACTTTATTTAAACCCTTGTCACAGTTAAACAGGATTTTCAGTTAAATAAACCAGCTTCAAACTTTCAGCCACGTTAACCCAAGCCATGAATTATTGAGCTATGACCACAAAGATTTTCCAACGTTGGGGCGTGCTGTGGTGGCACAGGGGGTTAGCACGCCCCACGTTTGGAGGCCTTAGTCCTCGACGCGGACGTCGCGGGTTCGACTCCCGGTCCCGATGACCTTTGCCGCATGTCTTCCCCCCCTTCCTGTCTGCCTACTGTAGAAAAAATACGAGCCACTAGCGCCGCAAAAACTCTTCGGAGAAAAAAAAAAAGATGTTCCAACGTCATCTTTTTTTGTTGGGGTGAGCTTCGCTGCTCTTTAACCATCACTGCCTCGCTTTTTAGAGCGTGACATGGCCAGGAAAAAAGCCTGGAAGTTCAGTGTACAAGAAAAGTCTTTGTACAAAATTGTATTGAATTAGTCTCACCCTAGGAGAAAATGGCAAACTGGGCAGCACAACAGGAGGCAGGGAGCACAAAGCATTTCTTTTTTGTAAAAAAAAATTTAAAAAAAACACACATAGATGTTTCCTGTTGGCTTCTCAAGCTGGGTATGGATTACCAATTGAAGTCTTCCAACTACCCAGCACCCATTATCTCATTTAAAGAAACTAATTTCTGACTTTTATGTTACTAGAGAAGCTTAAAGTCTGCATATCTTTTTGATTTTTGTTCATTTGTAGCTCCATGTCTCTGTCCACAGTGCTGACTGTGGGGCGGCCAGCCGAGCTGGAACTGTCCAAGGCGTTTGAGACACTTCATGCTGACGGTAGGTCTGGTGATGCTGAATAGCTCTCAGCCTGAGTGATAGCTTTCTGACTTTATCATAGACACAACATCATTTTTTTACCAGAATATACAGAATTTGTGTTCTGGTTCTTATTAATACTAATTTTGGACTTCTGATGACTCATCTGAACTACTCTTTTACAGTTTTTGTTTTTGTTTTTTTTTGGGGGGGGGGGGTGGTGGCATTATGAGTAAATGTAAATTTTCATCACAGCTACACTATGGTTCTGTTGTTGGTCTCATTGCTGCTGTTGGTATCCTGAATCATCAAATTGTCCCATGAGCAGGTTAAAGTTTATGAAGTGATTTGAGCATAAATGAAGCTAATATCTAATCAGGATGGATACAGATTTTAGCAGTGACTCCACATCAAAAAAATCTAATCTAACCCTTTATGGTATCATCCTTTTCTGTTGGTGTCGCCTTTGATTTTCATTTTAATTGATCTGCCAAACGTTCTCTCACCAAATATGATTGGTATAAAAAAAGCTTAGCTTTGCAGCATGCACAGCTTTTATGATTAGAAGCAACTAGTGTCTTTGTTGCTTTATCTGCAGTTACTGGGTGGCTGCTACCACCCCCAATATCCAGTAAAGAGGATGACAGGATTTCAGTTGTCTGAGTCTTTTAGCTAATCCTTCATACAAACAGTTTTTAAGCCTTTGTCTTTGCTTGATTTGCATAAAGAACAAGGGTCGACTTGCTGAGAGACGTCAGCCTCCCACACTGACATCTGTCGGAGAGGTACAGAGTTTTTCAGTAACAGAGGAAACAATAAGGGAGTTGAGCAACATGGTTCAGCAGCTGTTCGCCAGATTCAATAGACCCATTCACAGCAGATATCTTGGCTTGTCACCACATAAAAAGCGCCGGTGTAACTGATAATGATAAATGAACAGATTCCTGGTCCTCTTACCCGGCTGTCTGCTTCCATGACACTATTGAACAATGTTGGGTCACCGATCTAAAAAAACAAGTCAATATGTCAACACCGTTTTCCTAAATACGCTTCACACTGTTGTCAGTTGCCATTGTAATCACAGCTGAGTTTGTTCCAGATCTGACAGCCAGAAAGTTAAGGTTGGCAAAGTTCCAGTAAGTTGGAAAAAAAAAGATTTAAAAAACACAACTACCTTACTTAAATAATTTGTTTACAAACCTTATCGCAGCGCGGAGGAATCAAAAAACATTATTGAAGGCTGAATAAAAACTAAAGGAAGTGTCTAACATGTGAGTCATAAGACCACCTGGAGGGATTGATTATGTTTGCCATTTAGGCTGACATCCAGCTCAGCTGGAAACATTCAGACCACAAAAAATCTTACACTTCAGCCAAGAGAATGGTTCTCCATTTAAGCAATCCTTGTAATTGCCATTGTGGAAGGATTCATTCGGTGACCTACATGATTACACTGAAAGCCACAATGTTAGTTTAAGGCAGGGGTGCCCAAAGTCAGTTTTCGAGGGCCGGCATCCTGTAAGTTTTAGTTCTCTCCCTGGAGGTAGTAACAACCTTTTCAGCATGTCAGTGTTCTTTTTAGGCCTTCTAACGAGCCATCATTTGATCTAGGTGCATTAAACCAGAGAGAGAACTAAAACATGCAGGATGCTGGCCCTCGAAGACCCACTTTGGGCACTCCTGGTTTAAGGGTTTTTGTTTGCATGAATTTCTATAGAAACTAGTGTTCTTCAGCGGCAGAGGAGGATGAACTTAGGGCAATTTTATGGAGTGGTATGTTGATAACAAGAATATCTGATTTTAATGTACTTGTGCTGTGATTCAATTCAATTAAAATCCAAATTTTTTATTTTTTTTATCCCAAAGGGATATTAAATATTGTAACTCATATTATTAAAGATTCTTCAAAGGGTTATTGTAGATAGTGATGACTGTTGGCAGGAAAGATCTCCTGTAGAGGTCTGTATTACTGTGAATTTGAACAAGCCTCTGACTGAAGACACTCTGTTCTTCTGAGACATTCTCATGAAGAGGATGATCAGGGTTTGTCCATAAGTTTCTCGATTTTATGTAAAATCCTTCTGTAGGAGCCATTTATCTTTTCCTGTGTTTATCGCCACCAAGGGGCGTATTTCATTTTCAGTTCTGAGTATGTCTCAAGGGGGATGGGGTTATTAAAGGTCAAGTGGGATTCTGTTCAGGTGTTGCTAATGGGAAGAGGCAAATGCTTTTCTACTGTGCTTGGTTTTGAGTTACAGCTGATTTATGTGGTTCTAAATTGAAATGGCAAGACAATTGAAATTCTACAGAAAATAAATGACTTTATGATTATAAGTCAAACTGAAGATCAACAAATCTTGATTGAGCACACAGAAAACCAACGCTTACCAGGAACAGCAGCAACCAGTAGCCTAAAATAAAGAATTTTAGCCGCTACACCTTCTTTGCATCGTCATCTTAAGAGGTTCCACAGTCGTACCCAGAACAGAACCACAAGAGAACCAGCCTTCTTCGTCAGGTTGTTCTGTTGTGATGATTACTAATGCAGGGGAAGGGTTGTGAGGCCGGCAATAGACAGAGAAATTGTTGAGCACTAGGTTGTTCAGTGAACACCACTGGGACAGGTGTTGGATCTCCTCTCTGGACAGGGTCTTATAATTATCTGCAGATTATACCACTGTAGTGGGTCTGATAGCAAACTTTAGAACCCTGTTAGAAAAGTGGATAGCTTTGCAGTCATGGGTGGACAGAGTAAAAATACCAGACTAAGCACACAGCCCTGTGGTGTGCCTGTATTGAGGACCAATGTGAATGACGTTCGGCCCCCTGTTCCATCCAAGGTTGCTGAGTAACATGAGCAGTCCAGCTCAAGTCCAGCACTTTTCAGTTTCCTGAGGAAGAAGAGTCTTTGTTTGGCCTTCCTCATCAGAAAAGCGGTGTTCAGTGACCAGATCAGGTCTAAGGTGACGTGGATGTCCACGATTTGAACATCCACATCCCTCCACCACCTCCTCTTGAATTGTAAGAGGTGGGTGCATTGTCCTCCTGGACCTCCTGTAGTCTGCTATGACCTCGTTGGTGTGAATCTCACTTGTTAGGATGAGCAAATAAAAAAAGAGGAAAACAAGCGGGGACAGATGGGAAAAGGTGGAGGAACAAAAGGATCAGAGAAACTGACAAGAAGGCTCCCCAGAGCCCAGATCCTAACATATTCTTAGGATATATACATGTATTTTACTTTACATAATATACTCCACTGAGTCTCAATGTTTTTAAAGGAATAACAGGAAACTAATGTTAATCCCACAAGAACAGCAGCATAAGGAACACAGCCAAAACTGGAAACAAAACGTAAATAAAGGAACCTAAAAATGCTCCTTTGCCTGAAAAATATGTTTCTTTTTGCATCAAAGAGCTCTGCTTTTTACCTATAACTTCCACAGGACTGCAGTTGTTAGCACTACTGCCTTGTAGCAAGAAGGTCTTGGGTTCAAGTCCCTGCCTGGGGTCTTTCTGGATGAAGTTTGCATGTTTTCTTTGTGCATGCGTGGGTTCCCTCTGTACTCTGGCTTCCTCCCACAGTCCTAAAACATGACTGTAAATTCTCCCGAGGAGTGAATGTTTGTGTCCATGATTGATTGTCCTGTCTGTCTCTGTGTTGCCCTGCAATGGCCTGGTGATCTGTCCAGGGTGACCCCACCTCTCACCTATTGACCACAGAAGATAGGCACCAGCCATATTTTGGGTGTAGACACACACACACACACCCACACACACCCACACGCACACGCCCCCCCTACCCACTCCTACATACAGGTATGACACTGTCTTCCAATCACCACCCAAATTCGAGGGGTGGTGATTGGTTCTTTTTCTTCTACTTTGTGTTTTATGGTGGTTGACAAACAACTTAATGGAGAATTATCGCCATCAGCTGGTGAGGAGCGTGGACCAAATTATGCCAAATAAAAACCCTGTAATAAAAATCAGAATAAGGTGTTCTGTCAGATCAGCATATGTTGTCAGAGTAGCATGCATGCAGTGAGTATACATGCACATTCAGTGGTTTGTGACATTTAGAGGAGCTGTCAGTTCAGCAGACATAACAAGATACAACAAAAAATAAGTCAATAAATTGTTTTTAATGATAACTAGATTAATATACATCTAGTGGCTACAGCATCCAGACCCTGCTTCTGTAGTTGCAGCAGGGTTTAGTTGCAACTATAGTCAACCTGTTCTTTGATGATGGTCTGATTGGTTAACTGTTAAGTCAGGATGTCATACTGCTGTTAATAATGAAGTTTATGATGATCTAACTTCTACGTCATGGTGTTTTGTTGCTGATTAAATAAAAGCATGTGGTAATCACAGTATATACTTGTCTGACAGATATAGCTGTCAGTTTGTGCTACTAGTTTGCTGATCTGATAGAACTGCGGCCTGGTAGCTTTTACTTCTTGTTTCTTTCTGAACTAGATCCAAAGGGCTAGTTTCAATTGTGACGGGTTGATATGCAATACAAAATAACACACACACCCCCACACACACACAAACAAATATGGCCCAAGTAAGTCAGATGTCCTCTGATGAAACCCCTTGTTCAAATTTTATTCATCCATATTAAGCAATTTTAGCTACAACAATATTGATTCTTTAGACTAAATTCATCTGCTAAGAAATTACAGCACATTTATTCTTCTCCACAAATGTTTTTATGCAATTTCTTCCTCTTATCCATTTACTCAGTGTTCTGTGCTCTTCATGGTCTTACGCATTCCCACAATGGACTGCCCCACAAAGGCTCAGTGCCCTCGGCAACAGAGCAAACTGAACTCCAGAGGCCTCATCTGTGTGTATGAGTGAGAGGAGACTTAGAGGATGCACTGCTGTTTTCTGTCATTTCGGTGGTTTTATCAAGAGCTGTTCCTTTGCACTAACACCCAGGCACAGACTTTCAGATCCACATCGCACACAGACAGCCATGCATAAAACGGAGTATGCATTAAATACTTGATGAAGTGTGTGAAGCTGTCAGGCATCATTCTGCAGCTCGATGAGAATACTTGTCAGATTTAATGAGCAATTTTGTCTTGTGTAATGTGTTCTGAGCCTCAGCATACGGAAACGACGCTCAGTCCTAATAACATGGTTAAATATGTTACTTTGCAGACCACAGTGACATGTAACAACGACATATCACTAGAAATATTTCAGTGTCTAGAAGAAAAATAGCTGATGTGGAACACAATAAGTTTAGCTAATCATACAGAAAAACACATTTAATAAGTTTTAGAAACATTTGAACATGTACTTTAAATGGTATGAGATATAAACAGAACAGAGTAAACAGGCCTGCGGCTGAAGTTTGGCCTTTGTTTACACCCACACGCTCCAACTTCTTCAACAAAATGCTCCAACCGTCCATGCGCTCAGGAACCAGCAAAATTCGTACCTTGTTTACCCTTATTCGCATATTTATCTACACTGTTTACAGCACTGGGTTGAAACTTTTTAAAATATATCCACAAAATGGGTTTGCTGGTACAGTGAGTAAAATGTTACCTAATTAAACTTTGATATTTTCTATCATTGTACCAATACAAAAGTGGTTCAAGTTAGAAAACTTGGCTATGCAAAGAAATTAAATGACAGTATTCCAAACGGTAAAAGGATGGTACTTTGTCTTTTAGATTGTTATGAACACTTTTATCATCTCTAAGATCTCTTTCAAAACAGATTTACATTGTCCAATGATGTCTACAATAGAATGTTGCTGAAAGGTGTAAAATTTGATTTTAGGTATAGTAACCTACACTTCAGACTTCCAGCACAAGTCCAACTTCTGTCATCTCCAGAAATACTCAGATGACTCTGCAGCTGTCGGTTGAATCAGATATGGACAAGAGGCTGAGTACAGAGCTGGTGGACTCCTTTGTGTCATGGAGGGAACAATCATCTCATCTTAAATGTAAACAAAACAAAGGAGATTATTGTCGATTTCAGTAGGAACAGGATTAGATCAAATCCTATTTCCATCATGGGAGAAAAAGTGAAGGTAGTTGAAGAATATAAATACCTCGATGTTCATCTGGACAACAGACTGGACTGGAGACGCAACAGTGAACCATCTATAATAAGGGACAGAGCAGACTGGACTTCCTGAGGAAGCCAAAATCCTTCAAGGTTTGCAGCAAGATGCTGCAGATCTTCTATCAGTCTGTTGTTGAGAGAGTCATCTCTGCTGTTATCTGTTGGACCAGCAGCATCAGAGCCAGAGACCTAAAAAGGCTCAACACCCTGATAAAGAAGGCTGGTTCTGTTCTGGTTCTGTTCTGGGACGACTGTAGAACTTCTGGAGATGATAATGCAAAGAAGGATTCTTCATAAAATCAAGAAAATAATGGACAACCCTGACCGTCCTCTACATGAGACTGTCTTGGGCAAACAGAGTGTTTTCAGTCAGAGGCTTGTTCAAATTCACAGTAATACAGACTGCCTCAAGAGATCTTTCCTGCCAACAACCATCACTGTCTACCGTAGCTCTTTAATTAAATGAGTTACAACATTAATTTCCCTTTGTGATCAATAAAGTATTTTTGAATTTGAATTGAATTTGAATGATGTTTTCTTTCAAAAGAAGAATCAAAACTATGTGCTTTTGTCTGAAATTCCACCAATGAATTGTTTTTCTGGATTCTTAACTGCTTGACAATCATTCAGAGCAAGGCATGTTTATCAAGCTTGTCATTTTCTCAAACATAGCTTTCTTTAAAAACTAATAATCGCAACAAATCTCACAAACCACCAGAAAAAGCAAAGATTCTAATGCAGGTACAAATATTTAGGGAGAAATGTTACAGTAAGCTTGTTATAACATTTAAATGTATTAAATGTGTTGACTGTTTGTTATGAGTGATAGTAAAAATAGATATTTTTAGTGCTACATGGCACTAAAAATAGTGCCATGTAGCACTAGCCATGCTACATGGCTAGTGACGTTCAATGACTTACATACAAGGAGAATAATGAGAGCAGGTGACGTTGCAACAAAGAAAATGATCAGTTAAGGCCACCAATTTTGTAGAAATAGCAGGTAAGCAATATAACCTGTAAAGTGCATGAACTCGTCTTGAACTGCTAATTTTGATCTTTCTCAGTCAGTCTCAGTTTTACCTTATTGTTTGGGAAAATCTCAATTTGTCAGAGGAAAACATTTAAACTGCATAGACACAGTTTGGTCCTCTCATGAGTTGAATTTTAGCCGTATCGATATTTGCACTGAAGATAAACTGAAGTGGACTGAATAGTCTTTCAACAAAACTCTTTCAAACATGGTGAACTGTCCCTTTAAATATGAGGCTGCTTAATGCATTGGATCTCAAATAACTAGACTATAGATAATAATTACTTTCTTTTTTTTTTCTCTGAAGAGTTTTTGCGGCTCGTATTTTTTGTGACAGTAGGCAGACAGGAAAGAGGGCGGAAGACATGCAGCAAAGGTTGTCGGGACCGGGAGTCGAACCAGCAAAGTCCGCGTCGAGGACTAAGACCTCCAAACATGGGGCGTGCTAACCCCCTGCGCCACCACAGCACGCCCTGATAATAATTACTTTCTGCATTTACTTTCCTTTGCAGACTCAGATTTCTCTGAGAAAACGCACCAGAATTACTCACAGACGTGGTTGGTCTCTGGAGCTGTACCTTCAGGCCAGATTAGTCTGAGTGATTCAGAAGCAACTCTCTGGGTGTGTAAGTGAACAGTACTACTGTACGCTCTTGCTTCAAACACTTTAAGTTCCCCTCACAGACCTGCATACATGCGTGGTTACTGAGGAAAATCTCTACACTGTGAGGAATTTTGCATGAAAAACGCATGAAACTGTTAGAACGAGAAGCAAAGGAGAAATTTTAAGGTGAGAATAAAATAAGAGGAAGAAGAGGAAATGCGAGCACAGAGAAATGTGAGAAAGTGGGAAAAGAAAGGGAAAATAAAAGAGGGGGTCTTCTCTTTCCTTAAATACTCCTGCTGAGATTTTGCTCCCACTGATCAAACCACAGGAGGAAAGAGGTGAGGGGGCGCGCGCAGGAAGAGGAGGACAGAGACAGAGACAGAGATACAGAGAGCAGAAAAAACGCAGAGAGAGGCTGCCAAACATCGGAAAAGGAGAATCAGGAAAGGAACAAGAGGGAGACCGAATGGTGACAGTCATCAAATTAGAATAATAAGATCATAGTTGGGGAAAAGTGTGACAGAAGGACCAAACAAACTTGACTTCTATGGCCTCTCAGCTCCATGGCTGCCCACCTCCTTTTTCAGACCTGTCAAGTCTTGTTTCATCACAGTCGAGTCATAACATCATACCTGTAAGAGCTGCAGAAACACTGACATCAGCCCACATGCACTCAGCTCATGTTGCTGACACTGACAACCGCCATCTTAGTGATCTACAGCATGGAGACAGAGAGGGAAGCACTGCTTAAAAGGGTTCTCTACCCACTGAAGTGTAATCACGTTGTGTGTATCTCTTGTGTGTGCGCGCGTGTGTGCATTCAAGAGAGAGAGCTGTTATGGCTGTTCCTAAAAAAAGCCAAAATAAGAGGTAAGCACCCTAGTGAACTCTGCATCATAATCCTTGTGCACCTACACATGCACAGCTTCATACACACAGAGTCACAGGAAGTAAGATAATATGATATCACAGTGAGAACACACATATTTTTAGCCTTTAGCAAAAGGGGAGAAAAAATGAACTTAATGTTAGGTTATGTTAGCTTTGCATGAGTAAGTACATACAAAATGCAAATGCAGATGCCTTTGCAAACTCACTACTACTTCAGTGTTTATGAGTAAGCTGTGAATACTTTCACCAAATAAGGAAGTTTATTAATGTCCCCAAAATGTACCACAGCATGCCTGTGTATATCCTCAGTCATCCAGGTCATGTCTGCTACAATCAACTAAATTGAAAGAAACTGGACCTTTGCTCAGGTTTTTCTGAAGTCTTTGTCGATTCTGAAGGTTCGAAGTTGAGCAACTTGGAGCATTCCCAGTCAGATATAAAACAACGAAACTGTTGTCCCTCAGCTGGCTCATCTTTGGCATGTCTTTTGTTTTGATAGGTTTTGATGGGTTGTGTGGTCAGTCACTTCTTGAACAGTTAACCTAACAGATATGTGTTTGGACTGATGTAGGAATCTGGAGAATTTTGAGAAAAAATCCAGACATGAACAGGGAACACATGCAACTTCCATACACAAAGAGCCCAGGTTGGTAATCAAGATGGTCTGGCAATCTTTATAGTGTATCTCATCAGGTGTTATCCTTATATTATAGCATCTGAATGAAAAACAGTTAACACCAACCAATTATTTAAAAAGGTACTTCTTAGTTAGTAGTTGAGTATAATTACATCCTGTGCAGCACAAGAGTAATATTGGTTTTTATTTGAATGATTGCTTGATGATTCTGAGTTTCTGGATATGGAAGGGATGTAGAAGCAGGCGATAATGTTTGAAGGTGGTAGGGATAAGAGATGATGGAGTTAGATATGATGGGTAGAGATGAGAAATGAGGTCAGTTTTCAGGTGTTAAGAAGGTTGTCATTGGTTACTAGCTGGCAAAGATTTGTCCAGCTAGTCACCAATTCCAAAACCAAAGCCTGTCAAGACAATTCCAAAGTTAAAGCATCACCAATGCCATTGTTTCATCTGGTATTCTTTGATAAATTATAGTTAAAGAAATTATTGGCAACAAAATGCTTTGTGGCTTGTGGTCTGTCACTGACAGATAACTGCTTGATTAATTTGTGTTCACAGAGGAAAGCTTTTCTTCAAAATACACGTGTAGTTTTCTGAGCAAGCATTGACCAGAGACATTACCAATGTGACATTGTGATGATTTTGTTAAATTACGTGTTGGCATTTTGGGTCACTCAGGAATGAATTTAGACTATCATTCCATCTGTAGAAATACACTGATGTTGGATAAATTGTATTTTTAGTAATTATCAAATATTCGTTGTATCATGTAGTCTTGAAGTTACATTTAAATAATGTTTAATTATATGCTTTTCTCTTTTTCTACTATTTTAAGTAATGTTTTTGTGTGTTAAATAACTTTGATTCCTTCCTGTGACTTCCTTGAGATGCCATCAGCAAAGCCTGGGAGATAGCGGAGGCAACTCTTCTAGCAGAGTTTATTGCTGGGCAATAAACTCTGCTCTCCTGTGTGATATACAACTTGTTTTACTGGCCGTGTCTGGTATTCAACTGGAGCAAAAAGGATTTAGATTGTAGATAACATGTGTCTAAATAGTAAATGTCATTTAGCGCTGCAACCATGTGATAAATTGTTTTGCCCCTCCCTTTTAGAAGTTGCAAGCGCTCAATGTATGAGGGTCCCCTAAAAAAGCAATAAAATAGAGGGAGCGGGAGATGTGTTTTCAGAGCGGTTGGAGATTTGTAACTGAAAGCATCTCTCTGTCTGCTCTCCTCGCGAGTATAAAAGAATCTAACTCTCTTGTCTTTTCTGTGTCTGATTAAATTGTCTTTAATAGGTATTTAGACCTGACAACTGACAATCAGTTTACATCATCACTGACAAAATACAAACATCACTTTACCCATGAGTTAATCTTGACTCCCATAGTTTAGGCGTTTTGGAGGAAAACATTCTGAAAGACCAACCTATAAATGTTAGCAGATGTTTGAGTGGGTGTTGGCTGCATCCACAAAACTGGCTTCAAATGATGAAGAACATATTGACAGATCACAATTTAAAACTATCAACTTTCATCTGGCAATATTATAGTTTTGTAGAAGCCCTTATGGATATAGCTACCTCAAAAGAAGTATTGGAAGATGTTTCATGACCTGCTCTTTCAACATTTTCCCAGTAAGTTCTCTCATTTCATTAAAGTACTCCAATTTCAGCTACAATTTGGTCTGCATTTGGGTCCTTTTGTACCACAAAACATAACAGAAATGGAACTACCCTAGTAATATCTTTTATCCTTATTTTCTTTTACAGGGGCAGTATTATGGGGCGTGCTGTGGTGGCGCAGGGGGTTAGCACACCCCACGTTTGGAGGCCTTAGTCCTCGATGTGGACGTTGCGGGTTCGACTCCCGGTCCCGACGACCTTTGCCGCGTATCTTCCTCACCCTCCCTACTGTCGAAAAAATACGAGCCACTAGCACCGCAAAAACTCTTCGGAGGAAAAAAAAAAAAAAAGGGGCAGTATTATTGATAGGTATTTTCTCAATCTATATAAAAAGAACCACAGACAACGATACTTAGTTTTCACCAAATTATTGCAAGAATTGAGAAGGCACAGAAGATCAGCTCCTACAAGTCGATCTCCTTGCATTCTGCCATTCTGCTGCTGAACTTGTCTTTTTATTATCGGGGAAAGGAAGTGAATGGAATGTGGGAGAGTGATCTTAACAAAAGGGGGGGCTACCCTAATAACAAGGAAGGGAAACAGAAACTAAATTCTACACACAGACAATTAGAGGCAACTAAGGAGTATCTCAGGAAGTTCTCCTAAAGAAGCACCTGCAAAAACATGCTTGAGGTCAAGGAAAGGGTAGTTATGTCTTACACACAGTTTAACAAGTCCCTCCTCTCTGGGGTGGGAACACTAAACCTTTAAATACAAAGCAACTAGTAATATAAAACTACTAATGTAAGAAGGATAACAAAACATAATAATTCTAACAATTATCTAAAATTTACTTGGAGCTTTACATCATGTTGTGATACTATTCTCTCAACAAAAACATACCTTAAGTGTGGCTTTGATTATTTTATGCGAGTTTGACAAATCCTTTAATCTCCATGGCAACCATTCAGCTGTAGTTCCTTTTCTGTTAAATTTTTGTGGTAGTAAAGAACTCAAATGCGGACCAAACCTGCAGTTTCCAAACTTCCACCTCACAGAGCAGACCTCCCCTGAAGCTACCCTTCAGCTCCTTCAGACTAGCCAGCAGCAATTAGCAAACATGTGGTTACAAACAAACTCTCACACAAATATCTGCTAAACTGAGTGTATAGAATAGACCCACCAAGGCAGCTGACAGGACGTGTGTTCCAGCGCTGATGAAGCAGCAGCAAGTACTGAGCACATGTAGTCAATTATAATTAGTAGAGCAGACATCACAGTGCTAGCTAACAGGACACATCAAAAAGACAAATCATGGACGAATAGTAATTCAGAATATCTCAGTCGCTTAGCTTTAAGATCCCATCCAAGAGGCAGAGTGGTGAAGAGAATTCAGTGCCACTGGGGGAAGCAGCCGTCCCACATCGTACAACACCGGAAACAAACAGTTTGGCCAAGTAGAGGAAGAGAGATAACCTCTAATTAACTTGTAGAGGGCATAACCTTAAATACAACAATTATAACTTGTACTGCCACATTAATATATACTGCTTTCTGTTAACATGTTAGATAAAAATTCACTTAAAATACATTAAAGTTTGTGGAAAAATGTGGAAAAGTTCTATGTGTCTGAATTCACTGCATGCAAAGCCATACTGTGAATAAAACAGCTTGAGCAGCATAGATTACATTTTAACAGTAGTTCATTAAAAAAAATCAAAACATTCAAGCAGCAGCTTTGAGGCGGCACATAGTTGAAAATGAACCCTTGGCATTATATTCCCTGAGGCAATTGTTTTATAATCCCTTGAGCTTTACATTTTATACAATGGAATCTTTAGGGCTCAATAAGTGAACAGGTGTCTGATAGTAAAGGAATTCCCCGGTGCTGAAGAGAGAAACATCTAAGATAGATTTAACCTGCAGAGAAATATCCACTTCAAAAGTCAAATCAGATGTACAGTAGTTCTGACCAAAATCACAGAAACGATGACTTAACAGAACAAAATTCCTCACTTGTTATTTTCTCTTATCTGTGTCTTGATGAAACAAGGCTGGGGACTCACTTGACCTCACAAGCTAATTAATGTATCACCCTTGTGTTTAATGATATTAACTAAGACTTTTTTATGTGCCAAGTATAGAGTTAACACATCAAGCTCCTTTCATTAGCATGGACCCTCATGATTTCGTATGTCATGCATTAATTCATGCATTTATTCATACCAAGTCTTGCACTTATTAATGCATGAATTACAGATAAGTCACGAACACTTATATTAAAGTGTTGCACTACGTTCCGGATCATTTTCATCAGAACACGATAGCCACAGAGAAACTGGTCTCTTTCAGTTAGCCTTCCTTCAGACGACAGGCGAGTTTTGAGGTCAGAAGATATTTGAGTTAAGAATGTCACAATAATTTACTCTTGCTTATGTATTGTGGATTCATGCAGCACAAAAAATGCTTTGTTTTACCACTGGGGACTAACCCCACCAAGTCATTAAAGATACCAACAACAAAATGAACTCAGGGCTAAACCAAAAGCTTTGATATATCCACCTTAGTAGTTTACATGCATACAGGGTTCAGTGACTTCTTCCATTGTTGTTGTTGCTGGTCAACAACATATTCATATGACTTTCACCAAGGATGCTACAAGGATGCTTATCATGATTTAAAGGATGTGTTAAATCATGATATATGCAGGACCTGTTGTATTTTAGATATTTCGAAGAAGTACTGCTGCTTTAATGGTGTCATAATGGGTTTTAAATTCTTAGCCCACATGCAGAACAAGCACAGGAGAATAGTAATCAGTTAAATGATTTTATTTGCACAAAATGATAAGATAGTTGAGAGAGAATAAATCCGGGAACAGGCTCACGGAGTCGTCGACTCACTAAGGAACAACAGAGGGAGAAGATGAGTTTGTGGTAATGGGAAACATGAGTTGCGAACAGAATTGGACTGGTCTTACTTTGTGAGATGGTAGGTTCAGTCTGGGAGAGAGTAACTGCCGGTTCGGGTCTTGGTCCACTTGGTTGTGGTGGAGGGCGGACAGGTAAGTTCTGAGCGTGGAGGAAGGAAAAAGGAGCGGTCAGACTGCCAGCTGGGGAAATCTCCGATAACTGTTGGTGATCCGGTTGAGGAGATGACTGTTGGGCTCGGGCAACCAGTGGGTAATTTCCACGGTGTCACGAGGAGTGGAAATCCAGAAGGCCAGAGCTGGGTCTTCACAACGAGATTACTCGGTGTCTCAAGGAAAACACCTGAGAGAGGAAAAGGACAAGGAGAATTTACTCTAGGTATCTCTCGGAGAACCAAATCACAGAGAGTCAACTCAGAGAGGCTCGAGGTACCATCACTGGCAAACACTCAGGTGCTGAAGTGCAGGCAGTCCACTCCTCTTAAGCTTCAGGATGATTAGAAGATGAACAACAGGTGTGCTGAATCATGGGCACACCCATCCTTAGTGCTGCCTCTGGTGCCCTCAGGTGGATGAAATGAGGAACCGCCGATAAACAGGGAGAACAGAAGAAAAACCACAAACAGGGACCAAAAACGCCGGTTCCCAACAAATGGTCCAATAGCATCAAGGTAGATGACCTACTGTTGTGAGATTGTAAATACATGTTATGAATTTTACTACAGTTGTAGCCTGGTAAAATCCAGCTGAGGGTCCAGAGGGTCTGAGACTCTCAGCTTTTGAGCTTTTGAGAAATCATTGCTTCCTGTAGGTGTGGACTGTGTTGAAGTTTTAAATTTTACCTAGTTGTTAATGTTTGTCCATGATGTAAGTAATAATGAGCCAGTTCAATGCTATGAAGCTTACTGGATATTGCCTGTGCTGTAAACAACCAACCTCCACTGCAAAGAGAGAAGTAGCAAGCTGAGCTAGGCAGCTGTTAATGTTAATTCAATGTTTGGAATTGTGACCAACACAGACTGAATGGCTTCCTTCACTTCCTCCGCCGCCATTGCTAGAACTACAAGCAGACAATTCTAAAGCAGCGCAGAAGATCAACGTCATCGTTCTTCTCTCTGCTATTGGTCCAGTAGAAAATCTACCGTAGAAATCCACTTAATTGGGAGAAAGTCCAGGTGGAGGAGTGAAAAGCAATTAGAATGGAATGAAATTGCATAGGAAGGGAATGTGTAGGCTACTGCAGATGTGGTTAAAAGTAAGGTATACTGTCTTTCTATGTTTTAATAAATATTATGTAATTCTCACCAATTAAAATGATTTAAGTGTGACCGCTTGGGCATAAAACCACAGAACATATTCCACACAACTGATGTTTATCAAACAAAAACAAAGCAGGTATTTACTACTTTTCTGTTGTGCAGATGTAGAAAAGCTTAAGGGGTGTGAATACTTTTGGGAAAGAATTACAAATCATGTTGACCTTTTGGATATTAGATCTGAAGTGGGTATGAATTTGAGCAAACTGCTGCACAATTTACAGCATGAAAAAGATCTTCCATCATCAGAGTTGTAACTTTGAGTAAAACATTGAAATGTAAAAAAAATAAAATAACAGTGTTTAAAGGATAAGAGCTAAAGAATGCAGAATTAATCCAGGAAGAACCCTGACTCATTTGAAGTGATAACTGCCTGAAAATATGTATAAAGTAATTTTTCATGCGTCTACCCATCCACTTTAGTGATATTTATCAAAGCCAAGACCGGATGACTTTTCCCAGTTACGTTCTTTGGAAGCATTTCTGTAACTTCCTCCAGTTCTTCCCATGGGATTTGGGTTGATTTGATTCCGGGTGAAGGAACACAGTTTTACTGAGGGTAAACAGCTCAAAGCTGTGACCCTGGCACCTCTGACAGGGCACCTCAGGGAAAACAGGGATAAGCTGTACAAATCCACAAAATACATTTACACTGGATTAACAAATTCCCCAAACTCCTCTGATGTTTGGCGTGGTGAGAGAATATTGTGGGTTTTGGAGAGGAACGATCGATCGTTGCAACAGATGCTGATGGGTCAAGTTTACCACCCCCAGAGAAGGTTACGACCAAAGCTCTTTAGCCTGGGAAAACTTTCTGAAATTTGCATTTGTATTTCCTTTTTGCAAATGAAAACAATAAAAATACACTGATAAAAATATTCTGCCCTATCTACTTTAGAAATTTAAGGCAACTATTTGCATAATTTATTCATGTTTATCAAGCACTATAACTTAAAAAAGTTATGTGGAGCCACTTGACATAACATTTTTGAGTAAGTCTGACAAATCTTTTTTTTTCTTTTTTCTAATTTACATTAACTATTTTAACCTATTTCACACTAATTTTGATACAATATCATAGTATGTAAGTACTTTATCAGACAGCTATTATTGTAAATAGTGCAACATGCAAATCACAAAACATGAAGATCAATGAAGGCGATTATCAGGATCCTACAGAGTTAGATATAAAGTACAGATTAACATATTCCCCAGTTGCTTTAAAAAATATTTCATGTTCTCCACACTTAGGCCTCAAATTAGCTCTGGGTGAAGGTAAGGGTCTCGTCTCATTGAAAGAGAGAATCCCTTTCTTCCAGATGAACACACACGTTCATCTAGAAGGCAGAAATCCCCTTAAACCTCTAAACTTTGTGTAAGAATTTGCTAAAGTCAGACTGAAAGAGAACTGGAATATTTGGGCAAAAAATTAGAGGCGGTATTGAAATCTCAGTTGAAGCTGTGTTTAATAGATTTATTTTTTCCAAACAAAAGAAATTTACTGTTTGTAGTTCCAAACAAAAAATTCATTTTGATTCCCAGCGAGCTGTATAATCTGTATTTCAAGGTAAACTTCAGGTAAAAGTGCTCCCTCTGATAATAAACTTACTTTCTGACCACCACTGAGAAAAACAGAGCTTCATGAATATCTAAGTAGTACCTCCAAGTCTATATTACTTGCAGCCATAAAATCTCTGTAAAATTTGTACCGTCCCCTCCTTCACTCAGTAATCTGGCTTAAGACGTGTGTGTCCCTGTACCTGAACAGCCCAAGCAGGTCAATGATTTTGCTTCTCTGTTAGAGTAACCAAAATAATTTCTAAGTATTCCTTTGAGGCTTCCCAGAGCACGTCCCAAGGGTCCCTCGTAACAGGACCTTTTCAGCTCACACCACTCCTGAATTCTCCTAATTTCAAATCAGCTTAACATACCTCCCATGCCAGCTGGACAGCCTTATTGAGCATTCATGTTCACCAGGTGATTCTTGGGCTGCTGCAGCAATAATTTATTCTTTGAGGGTAGTGGAGCAAAAACGAAAACTCAAGGCAGTCATATTATCAACTTATTAAATTTTGACAAACCCACAGCAACAGAGGCCTGTATCTAGGCATATTTAAGTAATTATTATCTCACGTCTGTCTGTGACTGAAGGAGGTAAAAAATTTTCTGTTTGAGAAGTTGTTATACAGCACACTGACCAAACCAGAAAGAATGTTGATTCTAAAATTCAACATTCTTTGAATTTTGAAAGAATCAATCTAAAATTGATTCTGTGTTTCTGATCAGATCTAGAATATTATTGCCAACCTGAACTCTGTGTTTGATTATTTAATTCATCTGGAAGCTCAGATCTCTCCAGTGCACTGCATAAGGTTGAGCAACTTTGTACTAATTGTGGAGATTGTAATGAGCTAAAGAATATTTAGATAACTTATTAGTGCCAGGAGGTAAATTATTTTAGATTAAAATCTAGAAATTCCTTAGATCACTATTTTTACTTTATATGGGGATGGAGGGATTGAGCCATGTAAAATGGTAAATGGTAAAATTTTCACAATGGTAAAAAGCAAGAAAACTCAGGAATTAGTGGAAAACTACTGAAACAACCTTCCAACCTGTGAGGAACTTGGTTCTTCTGAAAACAGTAAGAACACTGTTATTAAAGATAACTTCATGGGACATTCTACAAAAATCAGAACTGTCTTTAAAAATTTTGCCTCTGGTGGAAAACTACACTTGCTAGAAAAAAGCTAGTGTAACCAGTGGACCAATGGAGTTCATTTTTTTTACACATTCAAATAGAGGAGGGGCCTCTAGTTGGTTATCCAGATCACAGCAGCAGATTGTATAAGGTTTATCGGCTTTAAAGTTCCCATTTACTCTTCCCTTATTCTTGTAAGCAGCAGTGGCTTGGGAAACTATACATTTTAACAAATTGATAATGAAATATAAGAAAAGTCAGCTGAAATGTATTACTTGTCATGTATGAATCAAGGCAAAAACAAAGGCACCTTGAGAAAGTCTTAAAGTGTGGCTACAGGGGGTATCACTAAATAAATACATTTTTAATTAGTATCAACAAGTAAATAAATATTGCAACTCTGTGAAAACAGATACTGTCCTAAAGTTTATAGTGGTTTATTTATAGTGAACTTTTATTGTCTATGCAAGGTGGCTTATCGTTAACCTTCACCGTATTTTTCAAACAAACAGTTTTGGTTTAATGTATTCTTATTAAATATTACTGAATTACTAAGAGTTTTCTGGTACCCGTCCAAATTATTAAAATTAGTTGTTCCAATCACTTCCAGTATAAGATTGTGATAGGATATCTCTGGTTCAATACATATTAGCCTGGCAGCTGTTAGTGAAATCACAACAAAGTACAACAGCAACTCAGCCGTAGTCGCAGCGCAGAGGCAGCAGATGTTGATATTGAGGTGTGTAGTGTTCTTCAGTTAGTGGCTACAGACATACAGGTGTCGAGTGACCTTCAGATTAGCTCAAGAATAGTACATAGGGATACTAATGACACATTTTTCCATGGCAGATCAGCTGCATCCAACCTCACACCACCAAGGGCCAGTGGACTGACACACTGATGACTTGTTCTCTGGAGAGACAAATCATCCCTCTCTGTCTTGAAATCCAGTGAATATGACTGTATTTGGCACTTGCCAGAACATTTGCCTAGCTGCATTGTGTCAAGCTTGGTGGAGACAGAATTATGGAGTTTTTCATAAATTGGGCTTGTTCTCTTTCTCCCAGTGGAATGAACATTTAACACTGCAGCTTATTTTGGCCAATTTCATGCCCTGGTTTGTGTTGGAAAGTTTGTAATTGACCTTTCCACCATGAATGCCTGTCTGCCAGAGGATAAAGCAAAGTCTTCAAAGACTGATAATCCAATCTTCTCATCAAACATCAGGGCCTGACCTCACAAATGTTCTCCAAGAAAAACGGTCAGGTATTCCCATTTCTAAACACTGTAGATAACCTTTATAGAATAGCTGTATAGTTGTAGCTGCAAAGAGTGGACGAGTGCCATACTTATATCTTTAAATTAAGAATGTGATGTCAGTTTCGGCAGTGGAGCAGGGGTGGAGCACGCAACCCATGTGCGGAGGCCTCAGTCTGATGACCTTTGTCGCATGTCTTCCCCCTCTCTCACAACCTACTTTCCTGTCTGACCGTTCTCAAATAAAGGTCAGTAGAGTCAGAAAAAGACCTTTATAAAAAATGTGATGTTAATACAGTGGGCTTATAAAAGTAGGCAATAAAATACTCATGGCAATGTAGTGCATAAATTAAACAAAAATAAAATAACTGAACTAAATGAATGACAGTCGCAAAGATATGTTTCCAACCCCCTTTGTTTCTTGTGTGTGTGGGGTGGGGTGTAGGCGTGTGCGGGGGTTAGTGTGTATGCCGGGGGGGGGGGGGGGTATGTGGTTTTGTATTTGATACAGTGTAAGAACAATTTTCTTAACAAATACTACATTGCAGGGACCCTCTGCTCCTTATGGGTCCCAAAGCCTGGCCCCATAAAAAGAGGTGCTGTTTTTGAGTTAGAGGTTAGGTTTAGGACTAAGTTGTGAATTGAGTTTAGTATAGGGTTAAGATTAGAGGTAGGCATGTACTGGTAATGGTTAGGTTAGGGTAAAGTCAGAAATGAATGAAAAATGTTTGGAAGTCAATGCTGTTAGAGTTCATTCTGTGTCTGTGCACCACCCAAGTCCATTAACCAGTTTCCGGACATGACCTGAATGCGTGTGTGGATAAAAGTTTAATTTTCATCAAATTCATCTTTTGTGGGCATGAATAATTTTCACACAAAACATTTTGTAAAACACTGACATTTTTGACACTAAAAAAATGGAATAAAGCAAAGTAATGAACAAAATATGATAAAAACTTATTTTCAAACAAGAAAAAAAGAGAGAATAGTTAAACAGGTAAGTCCTGTCAGGCTGCACCTGTAGCCATGTTAAATATGTTTAATTATCTTTACCAATTATGAAAAAATCAATAGATTCACACTCTATGTTTAATTTTTCCAATTTCTAAAAAAACACAATGGAAACATTATGGAAGGGAATGTCAGATTTGTACTTTCATATTGCTTTGACAAATACAAAATAACCACTTTTTGTGTTCGGTAAAGTGGCGTGCAGAGGCTACATATGACTCAGAGCAAACTCAGAGCGCTACTGTTCAGGCCAGCCACTGTTAAAACCTAATAGTTCACAGCGTCACGCCAGGTAAAGCCTCCTGAAAATTTTATAATGTGCCAAAACTAAAACTCACTTCAGCTGGAGAATAATCGACAAACAAAGCAGTGCAGAAGAGAGGGTCAAGTAGGACTGTGAAAGTGTATGTGTGAGTCGGGGTGTGTAGGTGTGTGTGGAGTGAGGGAGAATAAAGTTGAAGAGTTGACGGAGTTTTCAGACTAACAGATAGTAGTCGCTCTTGTTTGACTCCTCAGCTCCACTTTGACTTTTTGCTGTCCTTCCTATCTGCATGTCTCCTACACAGCCAACAGCATATTTTTGTTTTTCTCTACTACATTTCCCCTTCCCCACATTATTATTAGTCTCTTTGTGCTTCTCCTTGTTCTGTCCCTAAAGCTCAGAGGATTTAGGCCTTTCCCTCTTCCTAGTCTCACCTACATCCTTTCATCCCATTCCCTATTCTTCCTACACTTCTCTCATTTTTCCACTCACTCCTCACTTAACCTGCTTCCAGAGCACCCTCCAAAAAGCACACATATACAGTAACTGTATTACACACTGTGCACAAGCATACAGGATCAAGCCCAAACTCATGTGCAGCCAGCAGCACAATATTTAATCCTAATGCTTGGGGGAAATGGGGGACTCTTGCGATTTTTCCTGCTCTTTTTCTGTTCTACCATTAATTTTATTTTTTACCCTCTTCAATCAGTTTTTCCTGCATCCTTTAAAGTGTACCCAGCATCCCACTGGTTGACATTGCTTTGGAAGATGCCTCTTTTGAACCTTTCACATCCAGTCCAGGGGTTGTCACTCACTTGCCACAAAAATTGATGTTAGCAAACATTGCCAAACTCTTTCGCTTGCACACCTTATAATGATAAGGGGAATAAGCTGGTGAGGTGTTTAGTTGCAGAGGGGTACAGCTCGTAATATTTGTGCAGCTTGTGATTGATTTACACACTAAGCACTGCTGCCGCCTTGTGGTTATCAACGTGAGCTGCAGGTCACCTCTCATGTTATGACCATTTGAATCTTTTTTTAGGGGAGGGGGAGGAATTGCATCACAACCCCCTCATCACACACCACCTCTGCTTCCCGTCTCCATCTACACTACTCACACAACCCCTCCTCTCTGGGTGGGATAAATGGTGCTGGAAGAAACATAACGTGTTGCTATGGTGATCAGCTTGTGAGTATTTTTTTTTTTTTTTGGTGAAAGATGGGGACACGATGGTGCACAGAGAGCTCTGAGAATCTGCTGTGTGTGTTTGTGTGTGTTTGAGAGAAAGGAGATGAGGAGCTCTTTCCGAGAAGGATGAACAGTCGAGAAAACACATCAGACCTAAAAATAAGAGACAATCCCTCAGACCTTGTTTTTATGCACACTACGCACCGCTCACCTACCATAGCATGTGTGCACTAAACTCAGAGCCCCAACCAGCACCGTTCTCCAGAGAGCATTTCACCTCTCTTCCTCTTTATTCCAGCACCTCTTCATCCTCCATCTCCTTCCCTGATCTCTGACTGCTCTGTCCCTGTCTAATTCTCTCTCCAGGGACACACCATTAGGAGGCCTGATTGGCCTCTGTGTACGTGCATGTGCTAATGTGCTAATGTGTTAATCTGCATGTGAGTACATAAGCATGCTGTCCTCAATCAATTAGCACAGGCTGCTGCAGCAATTACCCTTGCCCATTGTGTTTATGCTGTTTTTGTGGACACACATGCACATCGGAGTTAAGTAGTGCATCACTGAACGGCAGCTGTCTGCCACTGAAGACTCCCTGACGGTCAAACCCATACAGACTCACAATTTTAATGATGGAATACACATTTTGTAGGCGTGTGTGTATGTGTGTGTGGAGGTGGGGGGGGGGGGGGGTTCTCACCTTAAAAGGTCCATTTTCAAATACTCTTCACTGTGGGTGAGGACCCATTTTGTCTTATGGGGCAAAAAGCCCAGGTTCCAGAAGAAGAAGAGCTGTTAGACTTAGAACTAAGGTGTGAATTAAGTTTAGTTTAGGTTTAGGGTTAAGCATGTACTGGTAAAGATTAGGTTTTTGTTAGGGTCAGCATTAGGTTCTAGAAATGAATGAATAATGAATGGAAGTCAATGCAAAGTCCAACGAAGATAGAAAGACATATTATGTGTGTGTGGTGTAGAGTACCTCTCCTGGTATAATTAAGACTGAGGGATTATGGAGAATGTCATGGAGTGGTTAAGCATAGCTTTGACCCCAAAAACTATGATTGATCCCAAACTTTATGTGGGGGGAAAACTATGGCAATGAAGTTTTTACGCCTTATAATTTCTGCTGTTTTCTTCTTTTTTTGGCGCACCTAAATGTCAAAACAAATTTAATATCTAACCAAGCAAACTAAAAATAATACAAAATGCAGTTTTTGACAAATGTAAAAAAAAAAAAAGAAAACATGGAACAGTGGTGAATCATTGTAGTAATGGCTGGCATACCAAAATTACAGCAAGAGTCCATCAGCAACCCATGGAAGAGTTCTAAATGGCCCAGCATGGTCCAACTAAGTCAAACTGCCAGTGAATGGTCACATGGTGTGGAACTGTTTTTTTCACAGACACCCTTAAAAGTCCATAAGATCCACAAGATCTTAAAGATAACACCAAGCCGGGCCCCTGCTGCAGTATACATCATGATGTTTTGTCACACATATGGTTTGCAGCAGTGCAGTAAACACAGTGATGAGGAAGTTCAGAGGAAGAGTAAATAAAATGAGGAGCTGCAACATCTAATTTTATTTTCCATGTTATTGTTAGCCAAAAAGACAGAACAGAAAATGTTGGTGGAATATTCAGAACAGAACCAAGTAGAGTTTAGTGTTGTGGTCCAACAATAAATAATTCCTCATAGCCTAGGACAATTGCTCCTCCAAACTGTATGTCCTGCTCTCTGGCTGAAAAACTGGCTTCTGGAAGTTGAGCAGTTGGGGCTGTTTTCTGTATTGACAAATATTTCCACAAAATTCTGACCAGTCACACAATAAATCTGCAAGCAGAGTGGGGCGAAAAGTTCAACAGGGGGGTTTGTGACAAGAAGAGGCAGATAACATTAGGGTGAAAAGAAAATTATGTAATTTTCGTCATGCAACTGCAACACTGAGAACTGACTTCAGCCCTTTGGCTTGAACATGCAGAGCCCTTCAAGCACCATACAATATGTCTGTCTCAGTTAAGAGCTGTGCTGTGGACTGGTGGGACAAAAGCTGAACTTCATAAAGTTCATAAAAACTGTCACACCTACAGTCAAGCATGGTGGTGGTAGTGTGATGGCCTGGGGTTGTTTTGCGACTTCAGGATCTGGACAAACCAGATTTCTGCTGTCTAGCAGAGAATCCTGAAAGATAATGGATATCTACTTCATAAAATGTCATAAACTTGGGCTGAAGAATAAAGCAAATGCACCCCTGAATGACAAATAAAAGTCACATTTTCCCAGTGGCCAAGTCAAAGTCTGGTCTTAAATCCAATCAAGATGCTGCACCATGATATTAAACAACCAGTTAATGTTTGAAAACCTACAACTGTTTTTGAATTAAACCAATTCTGCAAAGAGTGGACCAAAAAGTGCTACACAACAATGTAAAACAGTTAGTGTCGGTTTTACGGCAGTTGTTGCTGCCATCGGCGGCACAAACCATTAAGTTCAGCATCATTTGTAAACTGTTTTTTGTATTTCCAGGTAATCTTGTTTATTAAAATTTGTTTGATCTAAAACTTTAACAAAATAATAGAAACAGAATAACTTTTCAAGGGGAAAATAATTTCTATCACTACATGTATTGATCATTTCCAGGGTTAGACACAAAAGAGCATATCTGAATGAATGAAAGCAAATACAAGGTCCTAATAAGAACAGAAATACAGATATGTTGCATGCACAAGCTGCACCATCAGCTCTGTCCCTCAGACCAGACGGCGTCCGTGGAGACACCTATATGTCTCTGTGTTTGTGAGTGTGTGTGAATGCAGTCCAGATGGCCATCTCCAAGGGGTTTTCTGGAACATTCAGACACTTGTTGTCTCCTTCTTTCTTTCACTCTATCCCACATTCTCCCTCCCTCACACACATGCATGCGCTTAAAAACGCAGCGCTTCTTTTGAAGTGTGAAGCAGCTTGTGGTCAGCGCTATTTCTCTTCAATCGTTCCGTCAAACAGGAGCCTTTAGAGTCTGAAACCAAAAGAGAAAACAACTGTTCAGTGTTAGAAGTCGAAAGGCAGAGCAGATGCGGTTGTACGATGTTGCTGCTCTCAATTTGACTATATGGTGAAGGAAGGGCAGATCAAACTGAGTATTTTACTTTGGTGAACCCAAAATTTGTGGAGTCAAATATGGCTGTTGACCTGAAAGTTCTTTACGCTGACATTTTGAGTGTATTGTACTTGCTTCTTGACTGAAGTTCCTGCTGGTAGATCTTTGTGATTTAGTGTCAAACCACAGTTAGGTTTGAAGAGTGGGGCTTTTAAAGTGTGTGCATTGCAGGTGCTATCAGATCAGAGATGTGTCATCAAAAATCTGCAAAGGCTGACTATGAAATGGGAAAATATTTCTTTTTCTCTTTTGGCCGAAAAAATTATAGTGTCATGTGGCTTGTTTGTTTATTTTTTAAAAAGTCTTTTTTTTCTTACACCACTAACCATGACAGCAAAGACGGAGTTATAGTTGAAACATTGAACTGGGGGCATCTTCCACGCCCCCGCATGTTGGACTCTTGTCTTTTCATACACCTCTAAAGTTTTACCTTATCGTGGAACTGTGTGTCACCTTTCACTCAAACTGGGCAACTTGGAAGTTGTTCTTGCAAAGCAGGTTCACCTGTACTGGTATTTATTTGAATCCTCTATGAGGCCTCACTTTTGGAGAATACCATACCAAGAAAGGAGTCAAGAATACAAGCCACTTTCTTGGCTTGAGGGTGCTCACATAAACCCACAAAATAATTGAAGTAGTGTTACGGTTTTAGAGTTTCATGTTGAGTCTGCAATAAGACTTTTTAAACAACTTTTTTTGGCACTAATGGCCTTTATTTTACAGTAATCTGACTGAAGGTCAGCAGAAAGAAGGGGGGAAAGAGATGAGGTGGACCAACCGAGGAGGGGACTCAGACCTCAAGTCAAGGTCTGTGGTCTCCATATGTCGGCTGGCCGCTAACCACTGTGCCACGCAACACACCAACACTCATTGTGAACGAAGAACAGTGTGCCGTGTGTGTGTTTACATCTCACACAATAACCTCCAAACACAACCAGCAAATCAAAATACTGCACCAAGCTGCAGAAAATACTAATTATAGTCAACTTAACATTTGTTACTTGAATTTTTTACCCTGAGAATATTTTGTTAAGCATACAAATACTTATCATTATCCATTTTAGGTCATTTTTATTTATTTTTTGTTATTAATACAGTGTCATAGTGAAAAAACCCTGAAATCTTATTGGTTAACTTACCAGTAACTGAAAATAATTTAATTTTAATTAAATTTCCAAATAGAATGACTTAGGTTTTTTTTAAATTTAGGCCTTTTAAAATAAGTTGAAATATTGTATTATTTGTGTCACTTTTAGTAATCTAACTGGAATATTATCTAAAACCTTTTTCTAAGGCTTAAAAACTCAAAAATCTATAAAAAAATAAAGATCAAAAGGTGATGGGAAGAAGAAAGGAGAAACAAAATGTAGTTTTGCATATCATTAAATAGTAAATAATCAATAATATATATATTTTTTTTAGTTATTGAATGCCATAGGCTGGGGCCCATCTAATGTTATTATTCTGGGCACAGGCTGTTATCAGTTGCCCTATATATATTAATTGTTTATATAAAAAAATAAGTACATGTTCTTTAATGTTATGAACCTTAGACATGACTTTGTAAATCCTAAAGACTAACAAATGCTGCCCCCACACATGCAGCAGCAGGACATTAGAAAACTGTCTGGAGAGAGTATATCTGAAAATGACATTCTTAAAGAAAAAATATAATGGCAGGAAATAAAGCATTTCATTTATTCAAGTTTTTTTGCTAGCTTTCTGGAAATCATTACATTAGTGCAACAACACTGTATGTGCCAAAATAATTGTAGATTCGACTAAAGAAACAGTTATTTTCAATACACATTGCTACTAAGAATGTGTCTAAAGAAACAATTGGATTTTTGCTTTGTTTAAATCTGTCAGCTGTGAAAAGATAGGATAAAGTTCTATTCTTTGAGTGTCCTTTTATGCCCAAAATGAGTCATAGGAAACTCTTAAACAACTGAAAAAATACAAAGCATAATAAAAAGGAACATGAGACAAAAATTAAATTGATTAAAAAAAAAATTAAAAAACTGAAACTTTGATTTCATTAGGATTTCCATCTCCAAAGCAACATTTTTAAAAACATATGGGGCCTGGGACTTCTATACAACAGTAAAAACCAGTTACCATGTACAGTATATAAATGGTTTTACACAAATATACTTGCCTTCCTAAAATAAAGCATGTGTCGCCATCATGTGTTAAAAAGCTGAACTACAGTTTACAACTTCTTTTGTACAACTCTGTAGTGATCAAACTTATTTAAACGTTCTTACTTGGAGTAACCGGGAAATAAAGTAGCCACGTTTATAAAGAAGGTATTAGCTTTAAAACTAATGTAATAGATGAAAAGCTGCAATCACTTTTGTAGCCAGTTTCTCCTTGTGCCTTTTCTGAGAAAAAAGATTAATAAATTAATTTCAGTCGATCTTGCACGGATAAAAAAAATAATAAAATAGACAAGCAAAAACACTTGTATTCTCTTTTATTTTAGAATCATTGTACAAGGACTTCCCAATGGATTAGCACTTCTTTTTACAATATGTACCACATAGCTGCACCTACATATTTACATGCTTACACAAGATTGTATCACAAAACAGCGTGTGAAATCAGCAAAAAACAAGAGTTTTTGCCAAACTAACACAGCCATTATTCCATGAGCTGGCTAAACAAAATATAATCTCACAGCCACCGGCCCCTTCTAGGTTTAAAGCTGAAATCACGAGTGTGAAAATGTTGCACATCATGAAAATTAAGGAACAAAAAATAATGACAATACTATGATCTATCTATGGGTTAAGTGTAAACATTAAGCAGGTCAAATGCAAGTCTTGACCACAGTTACTGTTTGTAATTCAACAAGAACCAAGATGCATCCACATGGAATTAAAAACTCTGAATGGCCATTTCTGTTGATGGATGGTAATGCAATTAATGTGTAGAACTGCTAATAACACAGAATGAGGGGATTTTGTCAAAGAATGTTTTGTTAAGAACACATCAATCCCATCAGCCCACTGGTTTGTGTGAATTCACCCGATGTGCTGCAGTAAACCCTTGTTTCAGTAAGTAAATGAAGAGTAAACAGTAGGGTGTTGCCAATAACAGAGGAAACAAGTGCGCACACACGCTCACTGTTGCACCACAACCAGATACTCTAGCAGCTTTCTTAAAGGCAGAGACACATACGATACAGTAAGAGTGGCAGTTCTGCTGTCAAATAGTCTAACACAAAACAGCAGCAGAGTAAAATCTATGTGGCGTTTTCAAGTCAAGCCAAACAGCAGCAGCAGTTCAGCCTCCTGAAGACCCCCGATGCTGACCTGCACTGCAGAAAAGAGTATGAATCAGGAAGAGGTTGGATGCAAGCTGAAAACAGAAGGCATAAATTGGGTTCATCTGATCTAGAGAAAAAATAAGCACAACGAGAAATATTCAAATGCAACATTCTGCACTTTAAGGATATAAGGAGCAATGAGTGCTTGTATCAGAATACTGAGGGCAAAACAATTCATAAAATGAACTTTACAATGGAGCGAATGAGTGACATTTCTTACAAAAAAGAAAATGGGGTGGAAAAATAAGGAAGGAGATAAATATGCAGACTGATAATATCCAAGCTTTTCTTTATTCGTAACATTGCAACTAAAGAGGAAGAGTTTGATGGTCAGCCAAGGCATCAGTCCTCATCGTCTGTCCGACCGGCCACCAAGGAGAGGACAGCTGAGGATTCGACGTTCAGTTCACAGCATTCTGTTCCGTTTATGAGTGGGTGAGTCTGTGATGACGTCACTGTGGGGTGTAGAGCCTCGTTTACGAGTGGCGGCAGAATCTAAATGAAGCGCCATCTCCTCAGCTATGAAGGTGTTCAGGTCCATGTCGTGGAGACCATTCCTACGTCGACTGAGAGACTGGGCAGGGTGTGTCGGGGAACCTGGAGGACCGGAGCGAACAGAAATGCTAGCCATAGCACCACTCAGACCTGGAAAAATAAATATATACAACAATGTCAGACAGAACTCTACATGACTTCATACTGCAACAGTTTCCCACTGAGCGTGACATTTTCGCTCACCATGCAGGGCTATAGCCTCTCTGAAAGGCTGCAGATCTGCTTCCACAGAGCTGTCTGTCTCTGGCGGTGATGGCCGACTTGCAGACACCATAGCAACTATAGGCGGTGCGCGGGCTGTCCGCGGAGGTGGAACTTTACCACAGAGGAAGCTGATGAGATCTTCTCGTCTAATAGTTCTTCGTCGCTTTTTAACCCATGCAATCACCTCCTTATTCCTTCGCTGGTGACCTAAATGAACACCCAGGTCGTAGCTCCGCTGGTGGGCCTCCACACTCTCTAATGGAACAAAACGGTTGCTGCTTTATTAAATCTGGGCACGATACACAAGATGGGCAATTTAAAAAAGAAGACATTTGTTACTTGCCTTTGTACAAGTTAGTGACAGCTGTGGCTGCATTCTGGAAGGGCACCCAGAGGGACAGACCTTGCTGCTGGCACACGCGATCTGTGAAGAGCATTTCAAAAGAGTTACCAAGCTGATTTTTCTTTTCCCCTTCCCTCAAATCCAGATATTACAATTATCATCTAGGGAAAGTATAAATCCAACTGCCCTGAGAAACAAAATGAAAATATAGAAGCATGATTGGCTTGAGTTTCAATTCAAGTCACTGACTTATTGCTTGTACTTCTTTCAAAAAATATCAAGGGTTCTGAAGATCAACATTCAAAAAAACAAAGACCCATTTTCTGATATATATTCCTGAAACGGCAACAAATAATTACTCTTCAAGAAGAATGCAGTGAAATTGGTCCTCTGTCTCTTTAAAAACTCCTGCTCTTTCTGAAACTCTTCCTTCAGGTAGTCATCACAACATGGCTCCTTTATTAACGCTTTAACAACCTTTTTACCAGAGTTACACAGAGAAGTAGCACCTATAATGGGTTCAGCAGATCCGCCAGGGGTTTGCTAATTGCTGCTGTCTGAAGGAGCTCAGTGAGGGAGTTACAAAGGAGGGCTGCGTCTTAAAGGCGGGGCTAGGTCCACCCAAGTGTTTTGCACAACTGAATGGTTGCCATAGAGATTAAATGATTTATGAAACATGCATGAAAAAGAAAAGTCAAGGCAACACTCGAGATATGTCTTTGATGAGAGAATAACAATATAACATCATGTAAAGCCCAAAAAAGTCAATTTTACATAACACTGCCCCTTTAACAGATGATGTCCCAGAGAGGTTTGGTTTTACCATTAAAATATTAAAAATGATTTTTGAGTACTTTTATATGACATCAATTAAATCTCTACTTTCTAAACATATTGTGTACAGCTTGCCAGAATTCTGCCGTCATTCTTGTACAGGACTGATGTTACATAATTAATTTCAAACTTTTCTGGCCCAGGTTTTCAATTGTAAAAAGGAACGCATCTGCCTCAGGAAGCCCTTCATCCTTAATAGAAGTCCGTAACCTTATACTCAAAAGTCCTTCCACCATGTAGTCACAACAAAAGATAACAAGCTTCAATTGACTTCACCACTTGACAAGGAGCATGTCAACAACGATGCAAAATTAAGAGCCACCGCTAAGCACCACCGCACCTCCATATTGTTTTTACCTGGCGCACACTGAATTGCCCTGCTGGTGAAATGTGCTATGCAAATAAAATTTCCTTGCCTATTCTATGAGATGGATAAACAAAATATGTACAGACTTTATAATCAGTTTCATCTGATTTTTAAACTCAAATTCTACGTGTGGAACATTTTGTACCATAAAAATCAAGATGTAATATAATAATGCAGGAGTCAAATGGGAACCTTAAAACAATGTTACAGAAAAGTGCAATTAGATGTTGTGTTGAGCACTTCATCCAAAAGATTTGTTCAATACAAAATAATCAAACGATCAAACCAATTTTGGAAGAGATAAAAAATAAATAAATGTAAATAGGTACATAAAAAACTTGTCAAATCAACTTAACACTCAGGTCACTGCGTTTTAGATTTTTGGATTTGGAATTAAGGTCTTTTTTTAAAAAAATTTGTGGGACAAAGTTTTGACAATTATTAATAAACAGAATTTTGCTTTGTCTCAATTTCAGTCTAGTTTGGGACACAACTGAGATTTTCATAAGATTTTGGGCAATTAAAACCATGATTCATTTATCAGAAAGTGGACAGACTTGTTTAAAAAAAGTCTGCTATGTAATATTTTCATGCTCTTCTAGGCAAATGTTATTAATTTGATACAAGAGAACACATTTTTCTAATCACAACACAAACACATTCATACATCGAGGTCAAATAAGTGATGAAAGAGTGAGGTTGTAGTCAAAATTCTTATAGAAAAATTATTTTCAAACAAATAGAAAATATTTGTTAGAAATATTGTAACGTAAAAGCATAGTCACATTTCTTTTTCTATTTATGTATTATGATTTCTTAGTGGGGCTGTTACGGGTAACATGACGGTAATCGGCTTTCCCACATTTTAAGTGAGAAATTCTCATCACATCTGGGTAAGAAATTGTTTTCACATCCATTTATTTTGCTTTTTCTAGAATCATTTACAGAATTAAACTAAGTTTCATAAAGATATATAACTTAACTTTTGTGGTGAATATTCTGTCTTTGGCCATAGCTTTTAATCTGTTTAATTCAGGGACATAAATTACTGCAGAAACTTTTGTTTTAAATTATGTTGATGTTTTTATTTTTTATCTGAACTCACAATCTTGATATGAGCATTTTTAATACTCTTTCAAATCATAATACCAAGAAAATTATACTAAGATACCTACTTCAATGATTCCTTTATTTGTCACTTGTGCAGGAAACCTGGCAGTTAATCCAGACAGAAACACAACTTTCACATGTACATAAACTTAAATACGGAAACATTTATGTTAATCCCTTCGCCATTTTGTGGTAGCAATGAATAACAAGGGGGTCATTAGACAACCTGATTGCACTGTTTGGAGGTTTGCATTTTGGTCGCTTAGAATAATCCCTCTCTCTGTCACAACTGACAAATATCCACCGCCTAACCTGCAACAATTTTCTTAGCATTTGAGCGTCAACACAGCTGTTGTTTTCAACCCTCTCCCTGAGTATCGCCATTTTGACAATCTAGATAACTTGACGCGAAGACTAAAACATTTGTCCGAACTGAGAGACCGAACGCCTTAGAAATTCTAAGTTAAACGTTGTTTTTACATAAAACATGAGTGGATTAGAATCGTTACGCTTAGGAGCTCTGCCAGCCGAGGTCACTGTGATACACATTTTATCGAGGCTGTCTGACGGTCTGACACGGTGACCGGCTGTTAGCGGCTAGCCTTAGCAGCTGTTCAGTCATCCTCAGGGTCACGATATTGAGAACATTACCACAGAATATTGACGGTTAAACTTCATTTAGGGAAACAACCTAATACATTGCTACAAAACAACAATGAAAGCATATTATGTTAAAATTCATTTGATACCGCGATTAGTATTAAGAGCACCCTTTGTGTCTATCAGCCAAAAGACACCGTTAGGATTAGCTTTGATTAGCATTAGCTCCAAAGCAGAACTTCGGTAAGTGTGAAGCCCACCTTTGTAAAGCTGTGCGACGGCGGTAGCAGAGTTCTGAAAGAGGTGCCACAGTTTCTGTTGACTTTGCTCCCTTTCCTCTTCATTAGGATTGTCCTGTTCAGCTTCTGCCAGGCACTGCCGTTCCCATTTTGAGAACCAGTGCTCTGGGCCGTGTTCTTGGATTTCAGCTTCTCCCTCTTCCTTCCTCTCCTCCATAGCTAACAGGTTAGCTTTCTGTTCAAAGTGGAGTTTTCTCGGACTTATGGATGACTTAGCTATCTCTCTTTGACGTTGTATCAGAGAAATAGATAATACACCCCTCCACCACCTACAGAAACCAAGGAATAGTAATGCTGTTAGAGCCGCATTGTCAATATTATCTACCCAACGTTGAACACCAAACCCAAGAAAGCGGATGACAACACCTTAGAATTTCTGAAAATAGCTCCTCCCATTTCTCACTGTACTGAAAGCCGATTGGCTGAATTGGGTGGTACGGGCGGGTCTTTTTTGCCTACGACGAATTCTGATTGGATACTGACAAAACGCGAAAAGGTCAGAGAAAAACAAAGTTGATCTTGCTCAAGAGAAGCCATATAACCTGCCAATCAGCATTTTGTACGATAGAGGGCACCCTAACCACTAAAATTCAGATACAAGGGCTTTAAATGTCAAAGTCCAGTAATGAACAAGTTATCAGATAACTACAGATATGACATAATTTCAGTAAAACCGAAAATAAGTTCTTAAATGACTTCAAGTTAAAAACAAATCCAAGTGAATTCATGCTTTTATTATTAGAGCAATGATCTATAAATAGGCAGTTAATATGGAAAACATTATTCAAAGTTTGCATCAATATTCTAAAATAACATCTGTTTAATATTTCACCTCGAAAATGTTTTGCCAACCAACTGTTTCACAAGAGTTAATTCAAGTACTCACTTTACTAATTGGAGAGATAATATTTCATAAATTAAAAAAAAAGTTTATATCAATGTATAGAAAATTAATTATGATTGGAGATAAATGAGGACTGCACACTAGTGCAGTTGGTAGCACTGTTGCCTTGAGGGCGTGCCGTGGTGGCGTGGTGGTTGGCGCAACCCGTATTTGAAGGCCTTGAGTCCTCGACGAGGCCATCGCGGGTTCGACTCCCGGACCCGACGATATTTGCCGCATGTCTTCCCCTCTCTCCTTCCCAGTTTCCTGTCAGCCTACTGTCGTTTAAGGGACACTAGAGCCCACAAAAAAGACCCCCTGGAGGGGTTAAAAAAAAACAAAAAAACGTATAAAGCACTGTTGCCTTGCAGCAAGAAGGTCCTGGGTTCGATTCCGGGCCCGGGATCTTTCTGCATTGAGTTTGCATGTTCTCCCTCTGCATGCGTGGGTTCTCTCCAGGTACTCTGGCTTCCTTCCACAGTCCAAAAACATGACTGTCAGGTTAATTGGTCTCTCTAAATTCTCCCTAGGTGTGAGTGTGTGTGTGTGCATGGTTGTTTGTCTCTGTGTTGCCTCTATGGAGTGATGGATGGAGATAAATAAATAAGCAATTCTTATACGACTTGTAAAATATCCGTTATGAAAATATTTTTGAAAAGTCACCAACAATTGTAATAAATTAGGAATTAATTAGGTTGTAAAGGGGGCTGAATACAAAAGACTGTCAGGCTTTTCCTTTTTTAAAAACATTTTGAAAGTTATGATTATCCTTATAACTTCACGTGTACATTAGATTTTTCTATCACAAAAAATCACAATGAAACACAAATGTTTTAAATTATCACAAATCAAATGTACATATAGAAAACTTTAAAAAAAATTGCACATACCTTTACAATACATTACAATACATTATAATACAAGAAACCTTTGACCAGTAATGGCCACAGATTGTTATCTGTCATATTCTGTCCAAACATGCTGGTCTTTTTTTCAACCAACTCCAGTTTTGTTTCTTTGTTCTTGTGTAATGTTTACTATGCTCATTTTTATATTTTGTTTTAATTATGTTTTCTTCATAATGGCACTTTGCATTTTTGCAAACAGCTTCAATTATGATTACCCACTATGTTTCTATCATCAATAAAATATCTTAATGCGTTAGAAAGGCTTTTCTAGTTAAGCTGCAGACAGCCAGGTACAGTCACTGTGAATTGTAATCGTTAACTGTTTAACTAACAGCCTTTATTGCCTTCTGGGTTTAATTACTGTTGAGATGCAGAGGGAAAAGTTCAATGCCATGTCCCTGTTTGGCCTCAGATTTATAGGCTGAAGAAAGGGGAAGTCCAAAAGTCTCTCTAAGTAACACTTGCATGACCTGCATGAGTTTCTGCATCAGACTGGTCTTCAGCTGCTTTTTCAAACCTAAGTCTACATTTTGCACTTTTCCTTCATATTTGTCTGATAACTTTGCAGAGTGTGAAGATGACCAAGGGCGAGCAGGCAGTTTCTGATATTGAAACTTGCTTCCAGGAACCTGGGCCGACTGTTACTTTCACCAGGCTTCATTATTGTGTTCAAGAGAAGAAGTTCTGCCGAAAGATAGGTCCTGAAAAACATATCCTCAAAGATGTAAGGTAAGACCAGATTCTTAAGTTGAATTCTATTCTATTCTATTCTATTAACATTTGAGAATGTCAATTTTACAATCTAATAGCACTGTCACTCATGTATTTGAATTTATCCTTGTTTTTACATTTCTATATATTTTTTTATATTTATTATTGCTTGCTTGCTGGTTTTACTGCATATCTTGTTTATTTCATCTAGTTTAAATCACAACAAATATCCTTAGGCCATGTACATAAAAATGAGGTCCAGGTTAAATCCAACAACATTCATTGCTGTCAGTCAGGTTTCTATTCCACCCAAATCTAAAACAGATTCAGAGCAAGTAGGAAAATATATGAAAATTATACTATCCATCCATACTTCCATTTTCTTACACCCTTATCCCATTGGGTCAGAGGGGGCTGGTGCCTATATCTCCAGTGGTCAAAGGGCGAGAGGCAGAGGGAAATTATATTATATTATATTATATTATATTATATTATATTATATTATATTATATTATATTATATTATATTATATTATATTATATTATATTATATTATATTATATTATATTACATTACATTATATTATATTTTATTTGTGTTATATTATAATACAGTGATAACATTTAGACATTGTTGATTATAGTGCTCTTTTTATTCCTATCTATAAAATAAATAACAAAAGCTCTATGTTGCTCATTTTTATTGATTTATTGGCCTGAAATGTATTTTTTTTCTAAGAAATACAAGAAGTAGAAATCATCACAAAATTATCTAATATTTAAACATACTGTAGATTATCAAGCCACATTTTATTTTTTATTTTTTAAATGAGCTAAAAATATATTATATTCTATTTCTCTTCACTTGATGTGTTAAATATTTTCAAGGAAGGGGTAAAATGGTTGGGTTACATTCATATGTATTATATAAAACTAGGTAATATCACCAAATATTTTCTGATTGTTGTCTGTGAAATTGTAATAATATTAATAAAGTGTACCTTAAAAAAGTAGAACTTGCATATGTTTTTGTAGTGGCATCATGAGACCAGGGATGAATGCTATCATGGGAGCCACAGGAAGTGGTAAAACATCGTAAGAAGTTTTCATTCAAGTACATTGGTACAAATGTATTTCAGTTGGGCATGAATTCTAAAAATAAGTTTTATGTTCTGTGCACAGACTTCTAGATGTGATAGCAGGTAGAAAAGATCCAGCTGGACTGCGCCAAGGAATAGTCCGAGTGAACGGCAAAGCTGTCACTTCTGAACTCAGGCTCAGCTCTGCTTACGTGGTACAGGTAGGAAAAGACACGTGCAAAGTTCCCTACCTAATAACGCTTGTTTTCCTACGTTATCTTTTTGATTTTGTTGTAGGATGACATCCTGATGGGCACTCTAAGTGTGAGAGAGAACCTCCTCTTCAGTGCCAACCTGCGTCTCAACCCAAAGCATTACTCCTCTGCTGATAAACAGGAAAGAGTGAACTCCATCCTGCAAGACCTGGGCCTTGTGGACTGTGCTAACACTAAGGTACTGAGCTCTGTGCACAAGCAGATTTTGCAACATGTAGCTCACTTTAAATTAACATTTGAAATAATACTTCAACATCTTATTGCTCCCTGAAGGCTTTAATAGGAATGAAATGATTTATGCAGAGTGGTGTAACAAACTGCCAGAAGTCACATATCTTCATGAGTGGATAAACAGTGTTCTTAGGCACTTCCTAACCTAGGTGTTGTTTGGCATTTAACATGATTGGTCTATGATTTGTGATTTTTAATGAGGCCATGAACCCAGAATACAGCTCTTGCAAAAGTTGTTTAGCTATCTAGTAACAGTACTTTGATCAGTTCTGCGTGTCAGTGACCTTTATTCATTTTTCAATACAATGGAATCATGCTAAAATTGTTACGTAAAAACAACACAATTTACAAATTGTGTTGTTTTTACGTAACAATTTTTGCTTTGCAAAGCACCTCTATGGGTGCTATGAATCTTATCTGGAAATGTTAAAACTTTTTAGTTGAAAACATATCGATCCAAATTAAATGGTCAAATTAACTTTTCAGCAAATGGTCAAACTCTCGAAAATTCCTGCTAATGACCAAACCATTGTATTCAGTTTGAGAAGTTTTGAGAATTTCTGTAGAGAAGTTGAATCCAGTTCTACATTTGTGCGTTAATTTCATCTCCCTTTGACCTTTTTCTTTTTTTAGATGTGCACTGGCTGAGAAACTCACATGTTGCTAATATGACCATTCTAATGCTCCAGAGTTTATGTGGTACTTCATCATTTGCAGCTTTGTAAACTAACAGATTCTTAGTTATGGAAATGAGCAATTGACATGTGAAAACACAGGCTTAAAAGTTAGCTAAAACGTTTCAACAAATCTCAAGTTTACTGCAAACTGTTTTAAGTCCAGCTGGCATTTTCCACATCATGAAACATGATGGCAGTATCATGCTGTGGGGATGGTGTTCTTTTGGAGAAATAGAGAAGTTGGTGTAAACAGAAGACAATATTGGATCTAAACATGTCAGTGGCAGCATAAGACCAAACACTTAGGAGTTTCACCTTACAGCATTTCATTAGCTCATTAAGCACCAAGATCTGCTGGAACCTGCTAATGATGTTGTGCTCAAGTAGGAAAACATTTAAAACATGTTATGCACCAGTTATGGAGTGGCATACAACTAAATATAATTCATTATCAATTTTCAAATATTGACAAAGATTTTCAAACGCCATCCAATCTAGCTGAGCTTGAGCTGATCTTGCATGGAATGAGTCAAATTTGAGTCTCTAGATTTGCTAATCTGGTATAAAAAAATAAAAAAAAACATACCCACACCACCTGTAGCTGTAGCAGGTGGTGTGGGTATAATATATTTGTATTCAGGTGGTCTGAATACAATTCTAGCTTCATTTTCAGATGTTTATTTTTGAAATACCGTTCATTTTCATCCTTTACATAATTTTGTCATACTTTGTGTTAGTCCGACACATAAAATCCAAATAAGTTAAAGTTTGACAAAAAATGAAAAAATAAAGATCACAGAAACATTTCATGTTGCTCCTTATCTACTGACAGTTTTTGAGTGTGTGGGTGTGCATGTGTGTGTACCTATGAACACAGATAGGAACTGAGTTCCTGCGAGGCGTGTCAGGAGGGGAGAGGAAAAGGTGCAGCATTGGGATGGAGCTCATAACTTCTCCCTCTCTGTTGTTTCTGGACGAGCCAACAACAGGGCTGGATTCCAACACTGCAAACTGCATCATCGGTCTGCTGCACAAGTATGACCCAGTTATAACACATCAACCCATTGACAACACATCCTCTTATGCTATAAAACCAATGAGACTCTGAAGCAGCATGTAGAAATATGCTAAAGTGCAGAAACCATTTTCTGCTATTTGTACCTGCTACAAAGCAAATGTCCATACGTCTCCTGTTTTGATTTTGTGGCAACACTTCAGACTGTCCAGAAGAGGTAAAACTGTAATCTTCTCCATCCACCAACCACGCTACTCCATCTTCAAGCAGTTTGACTACCTCACTCTGATGCATAAAGGAGAGATTGTGTACGCAGGGGCAGCAGACCATGCCCTGGAATATTTTACAGACATCGGTATGTAACATAAACACAAACAAACTGCGCAAAAAAAAACAAAGTTGCACAAGAATATCATGTAATTTAAAAACCCTGCCTTGTTTTTGGACAGGGTATCAAATTGAGCCATTTAACAACCCTGCTGATTTCTTCATGGATATCACGAACGGAGAGGCAACATGCAGAAAGCAATCACAGACTGCAGGTAATTTATTCCAAACAGCAAAGTCATATTATGCTCAAAGCATATGTAATTATGAGCAAGAAAATAGGCAAGTCAAACTAATTACTGTATTTTAAACCACCGGTTGCCCCACTGTGTTTTTGTGTTATAAAATGTTAACAGTTGGGGTGCGGTGGTGGCACAGAGATTAAAACACAAATCACATATGGATTCCTTAGTTCTCTATGTGGCTGTCACATGGGTCTCGTCTCATCTTAACCTTCTGCAGACAATATTGATAATCTCCTGAAAAATGCTTAGACCAATTATGTGAGGTGAAGATTAGTCCAGAGCATATGGAAGTTTTTAACTTTAAATGCATGCACTAGTATTGGATATATCAATGTCCCCATGTTTTCTATAGGTACAAAAACAAGGACAAATCATTGCAAATCATGTGAGTTGATCAGTTCATAAAACACTAGTTTATGCACAGTGGTGCAGTTCGTAGAGCAGCAAGAACGTCCTGGGTTCGATTCCCGGCCTGGGGTCTTTCTGCATGGAGTTTGCATGTTCTCCCTGTGCATGCATGGGTTCTCTCCGGGTACTCCGACTTTAATAGGACTGTGTCTCTGCTCCTGATTGCCTCATTAAATGAGTTTTTTTGGACATGTATAATTTTTTATATTTTCTATACGTCTTCTATCTTGTTGATAGCTCGCCATTGTATTTAGCATTGGTGCTGTGTTTTCTTACGAGGACTCTTGCAAAAGATAAATTGACTCTAAATAAGACATTCCTTGTAAATTAAAGGATGTATGTACAGTACAGACCAAAAGTTTGGACACACTTTCTCATTGAATTCAATGAGAAGGTGTGTCCAAACTTTTGGTCTGAACTGAGTATAGACCAAAAGTTTGGACACAATTGTGTGTCCAAACTTTTGGTCTGTACTGTATATATTTGTCTTTAACTTGGCACTCATGTCTTTAATTTCTAAGAGGAGGGCAAGAACTGGTTGGCGATGGAGTATCGTGAGTCTGACCAGAACGTAATGCAGGAACTGGATCAGATGAACCAGAGCATTACTGATATGGACAACAGAAAAGGAGAGGCAGCCAACTACAACACATCCTTCCTCTATCAGGTCAGCAGATCTGTGTTTGAGAAATTCACCGATGCACAACAGCATCTTTCTTTTTTTTTATTCAAAAGACCCACAACCGCAGTTTAATGAATGACAGATGTTCTGTTCCGATCAATTAAGATGTTATGAAAACAGAGTTATGACACATGTCATTCACCTGTTGTATGATTGTACTTGCTTATCTGCTGATTGAACCCAGTCATGGCCATAAAAAGATAACGCTGTTGTGTGTGTGAGACAGATGCGTGTGGTGTGTGGAAGAACAATGCTGAACCTTCTCAGGAATCCGCAGACCTCGTACGCCCAGCTGGCTCTCAATATCTTTTTTGCCATTCTGGTGGGACTTATTTACTACCAGATGCCTCAGACTCTGCCAGAGGGTTTGCAGAACAGGTATAAACAATGTGCAACCTGAACTTCTGAAGAATCCATTTTAACTTGCATGGTATGAAAATAAACATGGCAGGGTTTTTTATTAATTTTATTGTGACTATGAAATAAGTTTCTTGAATGTTTTGGGCATTGGTAGTAAATAAATAAACAGGAAAGAATCAAGTTGAGATAATGCCTCACAGGTTTATGAAGTAAAATTGCATAGTTTAAAGATTATGAACACGTAGTAGAAAATGAAACATTTAATTGAATAAATAATAAACCATCATGTTGAAATGTGTCAGTGTTAAGTTTTTTTTTTATCTCTCTCATTAATCAGGAGTGGCGCATTCTTCTTCCTCATCATAAACATGGTTTTTGGGAATCTTTCTGCTGTCGAACTCTTTATCAACGAAAGAGCAATCTTCATGTAAGCAGCAAATAAAATGTTTAATGTGAATTGTTTCAGGACATTGAGATCAGGGTATAATTTTCTTCTCAGTCTGGTTTCCCACTGAAGCCACAGCATGAAAACATGTTCTTCAAAATAAACCTGCTATGTCTTAGTAATGCTTAGAGATATTATTTGTAGCTTTTTTTTCTTTTTTTTTGCCACACAATTAGCTGATGCTGTCCAGTGATATTCTCCAGGGCAACAGTGGTGTATCTGTAATATTCTAGACTGAAATGCATAATGTGTGTATGCTGGGTGAGTCACATGGGGCAGGATTTGATGAACATTGGCTTCTTCCTGCTCCTTTTCCAACTGAGAATGAAGGTTTCATTTTATTTTTAGTTGTTCTTTTTATTTTTTTTTCTTCAGACTTTTGTTGTTTATAATGCTAAGAATGAAGATTCCATTCATTCAATCAATAATTTTGTAAAATATGCTATCTAGTTACCACATCTACAAACAATTTTATTATCGTTAACATTTTCATTCATTGACAAAGCAAACTAAAAATATAAACAAACTCACACTTTAATTTACAAAAGGTCTGGAAAAGATGTCATAAAATAGGATTTAGGTCATTTTAATCGAAACTCTTTAATTTATTTTATATTTATTTTTATTATTATTATTAATCTAGTCATGAAAACTCCAGTGGATATTACAGGACCTCTGTCTACTTCCTGTCCAAGATCTTTGCTGATCTCATCCCCAACCGCATCATCCCCATCTTTGTGTTTTCAGCCATCGCCTACTACATGATGGGTAACGTATTCACATCTGAGCACGCATACACACCGAGTACATACACCAGTTATTAATCTATTCACATTCTTGAAATTGTGAATATTTAGAGTAAGAATTCATGTTAAAAATGTACTTCTGCAAGTTGTTAAGAATAGACAAAGGCTCAAATTTGAAACTTTGAGTTTTAGATTAAATGTTTAGGGTTATTAAATGTAGTTGTTTTATTCTACATTTAAATCCTTATTTATATGGATTCACAGTCATAGCAAAACATTTTACCAAATGTTTTGTGCTGTTGGTTTAGCATTTATGTTTATTTAAAAAAAATATTTTTGTTAGAAAATGATCAAAATACTCAGTGTTTTACTGTAGATCCTTCTTGTTCAAAACTTTTAGCAGAGTTCATATTCTTTTCTTCAAACAAAATGATTTTCCAGGTGTCTAAAAGAATAGAAGAAGAGGTCATTGGAGAATTTACATTTCACCAGTCATCTGTTGACTCTTCCTTCTGCTCCTGGAGAATTTCAGTTTGTCCTTTAAGTGTCTGTCTAGCAGAGAAGTGGTTTCTTTGTTGTCTTTCCTTTTAGAGGCCGGTGTGCTAAAAGCCTCTGTTCATGGATCATCTCACACCCTCACTCACCTGCTTTCAAAACTTTCAGCCCTGCACTGGTGGGAACTCTGAAACAGTCCTCAGAGGGACATGCTCCAGGATCTGCTGAACAATCTTGAATGTCTTGAGATCTTTTCACTGCATCTAAACTTCTCACATTGTGTTGAACAGAATAGACATGAACCTGTTTGTTGCAGGCACCTTTCTGTCAATGTAACCCTCATTAACACAAGAAGAGTGATGTAGGCACATGTCCCTCCGTGACTGCAATCAGTTTGCAAATTTCATTTTGTATGACTTCATCTGGACTCTGTCACAGAGTCATCCATACATTTCATATGACTACACAAAAATGCAATTAACTGTTCATTTTGAACCAGGGTAAGATAAAATATTTTTTTATATGAGATAAGATGCTTAGGTGTAGTTCTTTACAATAAATAGATCTAATCATGTTTTGCTGCCATTTCTAAAATTCTGTTTGGCTTGTAGCAGAACCTGCCTGTTTACCTGCTCTTGTCCGTTTTCAGGGTTGAAGCCAGCTTTTGTGGCCTTCCTCTGCTTTGCCCTGACCATGTCTCTGGTCAGCTTGGCAGGAGTCGGCCTCGCTTTCCTGGTCTCCGCCAGCGTATCTACATTCGCAATGGCTAACATCCTGATTGCCCTCCCGTTTGTCTTCATGATGGTAAGATTCCAGGACATATGCACTGAAAAGTTCAGAATACATATTAACATTGATTTCTGAACATAGTACGATTGATTTTTCTTCTTTGGCACTCCTGATCTTATCTCGTCCTTTTTCTGTTGTAGGTCTTTGGTGGTTTTCTCGTCAATCTCAACTCCATGCTGAGTTGGTTGTCTTGGTTGAAATGGATCAGTATTTTCAGTTATGGACTAAATGTAAGATATAGTGCTTTTCAAAAGTATTCCTACTCCTTGACATTTTTCACTCGTTACAGCTATGGACTTTGGTGTATTTTATTGATTTAATGTATTAGACTAGCACCAAATAATGCATAGTTGTGACGCATAAGAAAAACAAATTGTTTCAAACTGTTTTTACAAATAGAAAATCTGAAAAGTGTGTCCCGCGTATGCATAGCAGCGAGCCACCCAGTCAATACTTAGTAGAATCACGTTTTCCTGCAAGTACAGCATTTAGAGTGAATCTCTACCAGTTTAAATACTGACATTCAAAAACTCAGTCAAAACAAAAATGTACAATCTTGCCCCAAATTATCAATTTGATATCTATCTAGACTTTTAATCAAATGAATATGATGTGTGAAGCTGCCACCACCATGTTTTACAGTGGAGATTGTTCAGGATGAAGGTGCCAGATGATTAGCCTTAGCAGCGTGGAGGGGCTCTTTTCTTGTTCACATGTTGTGAACAAAGAGCATTCTTCTTTACAAGACTAACCACTTTTCTGCTCACGTTGATGACTCAAAGCTCTATTGTAGAGCTCCATTTACCCAGTCACTCTCACAAACACACGCCTTCCTACAGCGATACAGAGATCTGTGGATATCTTAGAGTGAAGTGTCTTTCCCACAGACACAGTGACATGACGGGAGAACGCTGGAATCGAAACCACAACTTCCCATTTACAGAACAGCTACTTTCTCCACTGAACCACTGACATCCATAAACACTCTGCAAGACTTCAGGCAGTCTATAGTTAAACAGAGACTGAGAGTGAACTATGCACAGACACACTCAACTTACTCATCAGGCAACTTCCTAAATGGGAATGGGGGCTGAGGACAGATGCATACAGCAGTTAAAAAATGCATCCATTTCCTTTCACTTTACAATGATGCATTACTTTGTGTAGGTCTATATCACTAAATAACAACAACATACTTTGAAGCTTGTTACAATTTCTGAAAATGTGAAAAATCACACTTTAACTGTATGCAATAAAGATACTAAACAAAAAAAAAGTTGTTTAAGGGAAGATGGACAGTGATGTCATAATTCAGCCCAACCATTTTTTCTTTCCTAGGCTGTATACATCAACGAGATGAAAGGCCAGATGTTCTACGGCAACAATACCATGTGAGTGTGAATGCAATGGTTCGATTGCAACCCACAGTAACATCCTCTCAGTGAAAACAATATTATCTTCCCTGTGCTGCAGAATCCCAGGAGAGGTATTTCTGGAAAGCATGGACATTGACTACTCTGTGTGGGGCTTCTGGCAGAACCAGGTGGCTCTGCTGGGAATCATTACTGTCTGCATGACGCTGGCTTATGTGCAGCTGCTGCGAATCAACCGATGGAAGTGATGCCAACCTGTCTGTTCGCTTATATTTATTGGGTATTTTACCAGATAGAGAAAAATGTTTTAAGTTTATTTTATAATATATTTCTTTCCTTTGTCTTTAGTTGTTAAAGATTTGGAAAGGAAAAAAAAACAAAAACATTTGTTTAACAGCTCACGTGGTATCTCACACTGAGTGACGCACTCACACCAAACACACGTGTTGTAACATTTGACTCTTTGGCTGATAAGCTGATGCTTAGCACACCTGATAGGGGAACAAGGGAGTGTCTGACAAGAGGCAAGCCAGCATCTAATTCCTCACAAAGCTGATTACAGGGAGTGAGCTAACATTAGCAGCAAAGAAGGAAATATGTGCATAATCCACACTTTCCCTGCTTTCCTTTTTAATATGAAAACTGCATAATGCTCTTTAAAATAATAGTTTGGAAATCCATGTGATGAGCTATTTGAAAATTTTAGTGAAACACATGGTACAAACAAACTGTATTGGTTTCTTAGAACTTGCTTCAGGCTTTGAGATCCCACGAAAACTTGAATTCACACAGAACAGATTTAAAAATGGTATTATTTGCATATATACTCACAAAAACCTTTTGAGAAAGTTTGAATGTTCTTTAAATGTCTTTAAAATCAGAATATGACTGTGATTGAATAACTTCCGCTGTCTTGAAAAAACATTTCATGTTCAAGGGTTTCAGTAAAAATTAAAATACTAGAAACATTCCTAAAAAAAATTGACGAACATTCACTATGCCCAAAAGCATAATGAATATTTTTTTGTCTGGCTTGTTTGGAAATGTTTGGATGATTGAAATCTATTTTCAGCTGGAACTTATCTGGAAAATGATTTAAAAATATTTGTTGTTTTTTTTTGACATACATAGAATGTCTTTTCATACCTGATTGAAGTTCTTTGGTCATTTTTATTTGGAAGACATTGTATGAATTTATTTAATCTCTTTTTCGTCACTGGCTCAATTAACTTTGTGACCTTCGTTTTTAATAATCTATTCTAAACAATGAAATACTGAAACCTGTTATTTTTTAAAGGATTGCCTAAGCTTTATTTTGAAAGAATGACGATCCAATTTTCATAATTGGTGCAGCTCTATTTGTGAATACATCTACAATCTATTCAATGAAATATGGACACGTTTATTTTAATGTTTATTCTGAAACTTTCATTTGAAAAGAAAACATCACTGCATTTTCATGACTTCCTAGATTTATTAATCATGTGGAATCTTCTTTCCAAGATTCTACTCCATGAAATATTGAGGTCTGTATTTTGAAATTCCTAATTGCAAATTCTGGAGTAAGGAGAAAAGAGAACAGCATAACAGTTGCAATTTATTTAAACTTTAAATAATTACAATAATTATCTTTTTCTCTTTGCCTTGTCTGAAATCTCTGCTTGAAACTTGTCATTATATTTATACTGTCATTAAATGCAAAAATGTTTATGCTGTTTGTATTGATTTACACATAATATCTTCACTTGACTTTTTTGTCCAAGCTGTAGAAAAACTAGACATTTTCTTTTGCCTTTACTCCTCCTCTACTTTTGAGAGCATTTTTTAAGGTTTCATTGGCTCTAGTTGTCTTTATTTGATAGTGAATTGACAGGAAAGTGGGTAATGAGAGAAGGGGGAAGACATGAGGCAAAGGTCACCAGGCCAGGAATCAAACCTGCGACAGCCACATCTAGGACTAAGGACACCACAGCACCCCTTTGAGAGTATTGTTGACCCTAACACTTATCTTTGAACTTGTAATCAGTCTTTTTTTATTATTATGTATTTACATTGTCAGAAAAAATGCAGAGGGGCAATGGAGAATGAATTTTACACAATACAATGTTTTTAAATAGTGCGGTGAAAAAAAACTTTTTCCATTGTGTATATTTAGGTCACTGATATCACAAGAGGTGCATGAATCAACTTGATCAGCTGGCATTGGTAAACGTCATGGGGAGAAAACAAGTAAAGGCATTTGAAGCTGAATTTGATTGAGAGTATCTCAATAAAAAGCAAAGAAAAAAGATATTCAAACTAACAGCTGCTTTGTATGATGACACCAAAGGCAAATCATTGTGAAGGATAGATTTTATTTTGTTTACAAAGTACTTTACAACAAAATAACTAAACAAATAGAAAAATGACCTGATAAATCACAAACTACACTGTACATACATTTTGTCTGATTATTTTCTCGGAGAACTGTGGCTTGTAGTGGTAACTGGTTCATATAAACACAGAAGATATCAAGTATTTACAGCAAATTATTTGGTTTCCATGGAAAAGTCCTTTCTAGTCATAATGCCATATTTCTGCTAAGGTCCAAAACCTGCATTAAACGCAATAACCTACCTCAATAACCCACAACTTTTATTCCAAGAACCTGCTACAATTTTAAAGTCATAACTTAATTTCAGCCCAGTTTCCAGGCAACCAATAGGACAGAAGTAAGCAACCATTGCCTTCTCTTAGGGTCATTAGAGCTTTATCAAAATAAATCCAGAAATGATCAATGTTTTAATTAGAGATATATTACAGGAAGAGACAACAATGGTTCAAGTAAATTAATTCCTTCTTGTTACTGTCAAACATAGTTTTTAAAATTATTTATGTAATTATGTGTAAGTATGTTTAGTTGCCATGTATTTTTACAATTTGATACTTTAATATCTACTGAGGCTGTACAAATGTTTTTACTGTTCTATTGTTTGAAAGCAAAAATATTGTCTTGGATTGTACAGGTTGCTGACCTCTGCCACAGGATGTTAATTTCAAACAGACATAAAATTTTGCATCCAGTAAATTAAATATGTTACATACAGTACAGACCAAATGTACAGACCACACCTTCTCATTGAATTCAATGAGAAAGTGTGTCCAAACTTTTGGTCTGTACTGTCTGTGCAAAAAGTTAAAAAAAAAAACATTTAACAGACATTTATCAACACAGAGATGATTTGTAGATTTGAAGACCTCTATTTAAATTTCCCTTTAGAAACTTTTCAAACTGCTCACAGTCCTGTTTAAGCTCTTTGCCACCGTTACGGGTGTGTTCTCCAACCCACGCAGCCATTCGGTGCACTTCAGCACCACCCGCTCATCAACGCCCAAGTCCTCCACGATCTCATACTCCACATCGTCATACTTGTGTTTCTCATTAAGGAGGGAGATTTTTACAATTGAGCTTATATCTCCCAGTGGAGCATCAGGATTGTTCTTACCGGCTGCTCTGCTGTTCCTCTGAGGTACTGACTGCTGCCTCCGTCTTCTAGAATCGGTGGTGCTTCCAAAAGCACCGAAACCACCTGCAGCATTTCTGGCAGCAGAACGATGGTATCTCTCGCTGTTTCTCCGCTGCAGCAGCAGAACAGCTTCAGGTGTGAGTGTTAGAGTAAAATGCACCTCCTCGTTATTCCTAGATCTGGTCTTTACCACCGATTCACTCTTTTTCGAGCTTTGGTTCACAAGGTTGAGCTTCTCCGTCTTTGAAAGAGACTTCCCTGAGCTTGATGTAAGAGGGCTATCAGTTTGAGACGACTGCAACAATCGATCTCTTTTGTTTGTCTGCAGCTCCCCTGAAGAAATTCTTCTGGCTGTGGTCTTTGGCTGACTCTTTCTGCCCAGTTGTTTCAAATTTAAAGCCAGTCTCTCCTTGACTGAACTCCCTTTGCCTTCTCTTGCAACTTTTGTCGTGGCTCTACTGCTTCTAGACGATGCATCTCCAGTCAGCCCTGACACAGAGCGTGTGATTGAAACTTGTGGAATGAACGGCATTTTGGCAATACACAGAAGCAAGTAGGACAGAAGCTCAGATTTGCTGTAAAACTGCTGGTGGAAAAAGAAAGAGGGTACCAAGGAGGAAACCAGCTCACTGAAGAAAGCAGGAAACCTTGAAACATCTTCAGCCATGCAGGGCTCAGTTGGCAGCTAGTGCATCCGTGTTGGGATCAGCCAGTGCTCATCTACCTGAGAACAAAAACATCCTGGCATTTTATATCTGAGCGGCACAGAGGGCGTGGCGCTGCATGCCTCATGGGATGAGCATGGCCTCAGAGGGGGTAAAGGAGAAAAACGTCTTATTACTGTCAGGCTCAGGGATCTAAAATAAACCTGCAGTTGTAATCCTCCAGTCTGATTGGGGAGAGCACATTTACAACACACAGTGCACATGTAGGCATTAACCCAGGGTGACTCAAAGGGGTTTTTTTCTCAACAGAATTTCAGAGGACATATTTATAGAGGCAGGTCAAGTCAAGTTTATTTATATAGCACATTTCAGCAACAAAGTAGTTCAAAGAGCTTCACATCATAAAAACATTTCAACCTGAAAAGATTCACACAGTAGGCATTAGAAAGATTATTTGACAAATAATCTTTGGCACTCAGATCCCCGGCAGAAAAAATGGTGCTGGTAACTGCTTTCAGAGAGGAGGAGGATTAGAGATGTCTATCCGGACACTGGTGATGGAGAGGATGTCAAAGGTACTGAAGAATTCGAGAGTTGAAGGTGGAGAAGGGATGGAGGTGGGTTGAAGCTCGACCAAGGAGCAGGTGTAAAGAGGACGCCAGACTTTATGAAGGAAGCGAAGCCTGATGATTGGAGGAGATATGATCGATGCCATCGGACTTCTCATCAAGTAAAGGTGGAGCATGATGAGGTGACTGTCTGGGCAGGTGATATGAAGAGTCTTCCAGTTTGAATTTATGCCTAGGCTTCAAAATACAGTCCCCAAGTATGAAAAAAACAAATGTGACATTTTGTCAAATACCATCAAAATCAT